>NC_142028.1:10402500-10739375 GCF_982192425.1 Myodes glareolus
CAATGTCTAACCATTAAAGGACCCTGCCATGCTTTAGATATGTGGATGTCACTGGACAGCTTTCAGAAATCACTCTCTTCTTCCACTGTGGGTGCTTAATAATAGAGCAGCATTGTCTTCTCTTCAGGATGCAAAAGCTTAACCATTAGGATCATGAACTATGACTGTCATTGGGAAGATGCTAGGACCCTAGGGTTCGCATGATGTACTTTTATATATGTGTATGTATTCTCCAGGTGTATCAAGTCTGAAGAGAAGTCACTTGGAATTGGATTACATGCATTTTGTACAAGAATATTTGGTATGAACAATTTCCTCAACACATTAGAGCAATACCATGCTAAGTATTTAATAAACTAATTATTTTCTCTAAATAAAAAGATAGGAACTATCTTTTCAACCCATCACTCAACCCTTATCTTAGAAGGAATAACAGGGTTTCTTCTGGAATCAAGCATGAGTCACCATAATGAGAACACAGATTCAGGGCATCCAAATATCAGGTTCCAACATGGATATGGTTTCATGATGTTTGTGGCTGGAGAACAGAGAAAGTCATGAAAAGATGCTTCTCAAATATATCTGTGGGAACAGGAAGTAGGCTGGTGACAGCAAAGCAGGGAATTCTCTGCTGCAGGCTCAGATACTATCTGATGGCATCCTTAGTGTTTGGGTGAGTGGAGGATAGCATCCTGTTAAGTCAATACATCCCCGAAGGCTTCATGTAATAGATATGTGGATATATAGTCAGACACAGGGATGGGGCAATGAGTGATATATAAAAGAGAAAAAGGTAATTTGTCTCTGGATCTTCAATATTCCAACAGTCTACATCTAGAAAATCCCAACGACTTAGTGGCACCTTTAACATACATATGCCCATGTCACTGTGAAATTCAGTTCACAAGCCCTTGTGTTAAGTTATGGCAACTTGTATTTAGTCTGAGAATGAGGTAATTACAGAGATGATATATTTTTCTCTTATCTGAACTTAATTACATCTTTGATCTTTAGTGGATTCAATAATAAAGTGAGAAGCAAAATGTTTCTGTTAGTTAGGTATATAGAAAGCCAGCATAAGACATGTCAGAAGATACATGATGCTGATGGTTATTAACTCAATGGATGCTTCCTTAGCACCTTATGCATGGTTTTCATTTGCTGTGATCTAGAAACTTCACACTAATTTATAATTTCTAGAAGTGTAGAACATTTGATTCATAATTTGTTATATTTTAAGAGAAAAATTGAACTACTTCCAAATAAAATAACACATCACATCCTTTTTCTTTTCTTTCTTCTTTTCAACGGACTGTTTTCCTTTCTCTCCTCATTGCAGCGGGCATTCCTGCACCTATTTACTTTGGTGCCTTGATAGACAGAACCTGTTTACACTGGGGAACTCTGAAATGTGGTGAACCAGGGGCATGCAGGATGTATGATATAAATAACTTCAGGTAAAGATAATTTTTAAATGATTTGTTTATTTCTACTTTATGTGCATTGGTGTTTTGCATACGTGTATGTCTGTGATCTGTGTGATAGGGTCAGATTCCCTGGAGAGAGAGTTACAGGCAGTTTTTAAGCTGCCATGTGAGTTCTGGGAATTGAATATGGGTTATCTGGAAGAACAACCAGTACTTTTAACTGCTGAATCATTGCTCCAGACCCAAAGGTAAAGGTAATTTTTGAGACCTACTTTTGTAGTACATAAAAGGTCCCCATTTATGGCTAACATTTTCTTGAGTGATGAGATTACATTAGGTTTCATTTTCAGAATGCACTTGGATGGTATAACTTCCTTATTTGTGTATTTTAATATTTTCCCTTTTTTCCTAAAGAACTTGATATATGTAAGTGTGAGTGGGCTTCCTAACCTAACCCTGGAAAATACATCAGAAAGGGAGCAGGGTGTCTGTGTAAAGGAAGCAGATGGAACAGTAGGGGAAGAGCTGCATCTTGAGCTGAGCCAGCATAGCAGAACACTGGAGATAAACAGACAGCAACATCTAGAGAGACCAGTGACAATGACATTGCTGGTGGAAAAGAAAGTTCTCAGTTCCTACTATCCCATATCTTAGGACAGAGAGAAAGACTCTTCCTTTTTGCAGGGGTCAGTATGACAGTCCCAACACATTCAAGTAGCAAGGATTTTGGCATTAGAGCTTCTGGAAAGTTCACAACCCTGATATACTAAGAACCCCAAACCTAGGTACTGCCTTGCAGTTTAGTAGATCATGTCGGGTACCGTAGCCAGGGACTATCTTGAGAAGGGATCTCCTACTTGAATTTGACTGATGGTCTTATCGCTGAGAACCCATAGATGCTATATTGTACTTAGTGATTGACTGCCTCATGAACAAAACATGGCTCAGTAGAGGGATTGTCGTACAAGCCAGCTAAGAGTGTCACAAAGAGGGGGGATGTTACTACACATAAAAATAACAGGCCATTACCCTCAAGAACCAGCAGACCGGGGAGCCTGCCCTCTGAGATCTGGGTGCATCCAGTCGTGTGCTTTCATGCTGCTGCGTAGACTAAAAGCAATTCCTGCATGGGTCCCACCACTCGCAGTGCTACACAGGCACCAGTCGCTAACAGTATCGTGGGGTAACTGTGGGTTCACTGCTGTTCCAAGCCCAGGCGTCTTGCTAGGCTGATCTTGAGCCAGATTCTGAATGTTACATTGCTGGCCCTCAAGGGCAACAGGCCCAAGAAAGCTCACAGAGAAACTTTGTTTGCTACAAACTTCACTGTTCTCTTCCTTGATCCTAAAATCTCATTAGTCAAAAGGAATTTAGGCCTTCTCTAGGTCGGACCCAGTTCTGCTCTGATTCTGTGTGAGCAGGATACTGAAAAGTTCTGGGAGAGAAAAGTGCCGGCTATTGCCCTGTTCCCGTGTGTGTATGGCTGGGGGTGGCTGCTCTCCCATTCTCAGACTGGTATAACTATAGTACCAGCGTGGAAGAAGTCAACTACTTCTGTCAGTGTATCTGTGTGGGTTAAAGTTCCAGTTGTCTTGACATACCCAGAATGCTGGACTTTAACCCAGAGCTTGAGCAAATTCGTCTCTTCTTCCTCAAATTGATTTTGTCAGGGTGTTTTTATAACAGTGACAGAAAAATAAACTAAGATATTTGTTATTCTATTATACATTTAGAAAAATTTCAGTTGTACTTCTAGACTGTTGTATCTGAAGTCTTAAGCATCTCTCTCCACATATATATTTGTATTTTACCACTGTAGAAGTAGCCATGATAGATTTCTCTACGTGTATGTAGTTCAGGATTTCCTGCCTAAGGAATGGTGCCTCTCACTGCGTGGTAGGTCTTCTCACCTCAATTAATGTAATCAAAGTGTCTCCCACAGAAACGTTCACAGGCTAACATAATCCACACAGACCTTCGGTGAATCTTCCTTCCCACAAGATTCTAGATTGCATGAAATTGACAGCCTATCCACCACACCAGATTTTCCTATAAGTATGTTGAGAATATGAAGGGATTTTTCACAATTATTTAAAAATGTACGTATGTCAAAATACCTATTTTGCAAACACATTAAGTCCAGAAACCTAAAGGAATATTTTATCAAATTTACAAAGAAGAAATTCTTATAAGAGTATAGAAGTTATTCTCAGAAATAGTAAAAGGTAAAACTACCCAATTCATTTTAGGAAGCTTCTACAGTCCTCATGCTTTAACTGGACAAGTTCAGTAAATGAAAAGAATTTAGTCCTAAAGAGATGGCTCAGGGGTTAAGAGTACATATTGCTTGCTCTTGCAGAGGACATGGGTCCAGTTCTCATAACCCACATTGGACAGACTACAACTTCCTGTTACTCCAACTCTCAGGTATCCAGGACTCATGGATACACACAGAGACCCAGACAGTCAAATGTAGTAAAGAGCTACAAAATAAATTGATTACACAAGCAAAATTATGCATGGAAATTAACAAATTGAATCAACTAATATATAAAAATGAGTAATATGACTTAGTTTAGATACAGAAGGATTTTAACATCACAAAAATTTTTCAGTGAAGCACAGCAGACAAATGCTGAGTGGGAAGAAAATCTTGAAAAGTGACTTTGTGCTGTTTTTATACATGTGTAATTAAAACTGGAACAAACAAAATAGAAAAGAATAATACCCTTAACCAGATATAGGGCTTTTTTTGGCTCAGTATTTAACAGACTAGATGACAATGGCAGAATAATGGCCCAGTGTGAGGTAAGGGAAGAGGAGGATTGGTGGCAGAGTATAAGGAGGCTGGTCGTATTGCATGCTGTGTTAGGGACTTCATCCTCAGCTAAACCTACTGAAAACATTCTCATAGCACATGCAGAGATGTATTTCTATAATGATCCTAAGTCCAGTCAAGCTGACAATGGAAACTAGCTATTACCAAACTGAAAAAATATGTTCAAACTTTCATGTTGGAAATTTTTGACATTTTTAGCAGAAAGAATTAACAGCTCGGTGAAGTAGAGTATATAAATTACATGGGCAAAATAATCACCTGATTTTTTTGAAGAATAAATGATCTGTGAGAATATACAGAATTGGCTTTCATTGAACATGTTAAGATTTAATACAGATCAGTTGTTTTCAACAGGCGCATTTACCTTGGGTTGCCAGCAGCTCTAAGAGGATCAAGTTTCATCCCAGGAATCGTCATTCTAATACTTATGAGGAAGGTCCAACTCCCTGGGGAAATTGACTTTTCAGAGACTGAACATTCAGAGATGAAGCTCACAGAAAAGAAAGGCGAGCACAAGAATGTGCACGGAAGTCCTGAGGTTGAGAACGACAAAGACCTGAAAACAAAGCTGTAATAAGGTTTCCACTGACCTGCCCAAATCCAGGGAGAGAGCGTGCATCTGGTTCTTTTGAACCTATAGTACCTCATGAGAGGTGTACTATAGGGACTCGTCTTATCCTGAAGAACCTCAAAAATTCTTTTGCTCATGATGAAAATATTTACTGATAGCATTTTCATAACATTGGGGTAGTACTTAAGATTTTCTCAGTGAAGACTATGGTGACCCCACACTGAACTTTAAAGCTGCCTTTATTTTCAAACAGCATTTTCTCTTTTAACTCAATCAAAGCAAGTGTGTGTTTCTCACATATCTGCAAATAGCATTAAAACTTGCCCATTCCTGAGACACTATTCAATTTTATTGAATTTATGCTGTAATGTTGGAGCTATTTAGAACTGAAAATTTATATGTTGGTTGTGTTACATTGAAATAATTTGTTCAAATGTATCTTTTCTATGTGCAAGATGTATGAATACCTTTTTATCTATTTAGAGTTAAAAACTGTCTTTTTGTATCCTAGACACAATGCTTCCAAAATTAGACTTCTCATTAATGTGTGGTCTGTTGTTTTCACCCCTTTTTTCATTACTCATATCACACATTTGATCATTTTGTTTAGAGCACTGAAATATTTAATCATGTTATTTAAAATCATGTAGCAAAGATGCCTGGAATTTTCTCCCAGCTATTAAAAATGGTAATGAAACTCTTTCTTAAAAGCAAATATTTGAGAAAGCCAGTCCTTTGAGACTGTATGGCTTTGGCACAATGCTTGCCTAGAATGTGGGAGACCCTGGGTTCAACAACAAGGTAAACTACTGATAATACAATAAAATATAAAATAAAGTAAAAACCAAGGCTGGATGCTGTGTCAGATGTTATCAAAAGATTACTTTCAAATATTCAAATATTTCAAATATTCTATGACCCAGTGTTCATTTTACTCATGTGTCCTCAGAGCACATAGGAATTAATATTCAAAATTACCTTAGAGTAAAACCTTTAAAGCAGAGCCAGCTGGGTGGCTCAGTGGGAAGTGATGTTTGTCTCAAAGTCTGACAAGGTGGTTTTGATCCCTGGGACCGAGAGAGAATCATTTCTTGCAAGCTGTCCTATGCCCTCTTACTTCCCCACCCACAAACAAATAAATGAAAACACATAGAAAGTTTTTAAGTGTGAGTATTGCTATAAATCTTGGAATTAATAAAACTCAAAATACACTTTAAAACCAAAGTGAAATTATGGTGGTTTGATTGAGAACTGTCCCTTGTGGACTCGGGCATTTGTGCATTTGGTTTGCAGTTGATAACTCTGCTTGGGGAGGAGTAGGGGTTCATCCTTAATGGAGGAAGTGAATCACTGGGCTGGGTATTGAGAGTTAAAAGCCGCTCTTACCACCGTAAGCCGCTCTTACAGTTCACTCTCTGTTTAGTGCTTAGGTTGAGGATGTGACACCTCAGCTTCCTGCCCCAGTCACCATGCCTGGTGCTTGCTGTCCTGCCTCTTTGCCTTGAGGAACTCCTGTCCCTCTGGAATCATAAGCAAAAATAACCTCTTTTTTTCTTTCAGTTGCTTTGTGGAGTTTTATCACCACAGTGAAAAGTAACTGATACAGAAAAAAGTTTGTTGGGTGCCTGATAAAGAATGAAGAGATTTTAAGGAACAACAAGTCTGTGTGTTGTTTTAGAGCTGCGGCTCAAGACAGTAGCATGGACAGGACTATTTGTTTCTCTCCCTCACTTTTCTTCCTTTGGTAAAGGATGCCAGTAATGTAAAAATGGCATAAATCCCTAAAGATGGGGATGTTGAAGAAAGGAAAGGTAAGGAGTGGAGGGGCCAATATACAATGTTTATTATGTATAATAAATTGAGAATCTCTACCGTCCAGAGCAGATTGAAGGAAGGTACAACCTTAAAAGCTCTTTTGTGAAGCCAGAATGTTCATGGGAGAGTTACACTGACAACGTTTTGTTACTTGAACTGAGGCCAATCCACTTCCATGAAAGAAGAGCTTATTTTGCTCCAGAGGTCTCAGTCCATGATCACTTGGCCCTGCTGCTTTAGGCCTAGGTCTATGCAATGCATCGGGGTGAAACTCATAGGAAGGAAGTTGCTGACCTCACATTGACGGTGATTCAGATACACACACACACACACACACACACACACACACACACAGAGAGAGAGGGGGAGGAGGAGAGAAGAGAAGAGAGAGGTAAGAGAGAGAGGAGAGAAAAGAGAAAGAAAAGAAGAGAGAGAGTGGAGAGAGAAGAGAAAGAGAAAGAGAAGAGAGAGAGAGAGGAGAGAGAGAGAGAGAGAGAGAGAGAAGCGTCCAGTGACCTAGTATCTAGTTGCCATATCTTAATGCTTCCACCACCTTTCAACAACTCCTTGCTGAAGACTTTATCACATGGGCCATTGAGGGAATTGTCCAAACCCAAACAACAGCAAAGAGAAGGAAGGCAACTTAACTGAAGGGCTTTCTCCAATTATCTTCATGTTATGATTTCCTGAAATAGATAGTGTGTCCTACAAAAGGAAAGGATCAGGGCCATGGATGAGATGGCTCAGCAGTCAAGAGCATGTACTGCTCTTGCACAGGATCTGAGTTTGGTTCTCATGACCCTCAACCACCTATGATCCCAGTTCTGCAGGTTCTGATGACTGTGATCTTCCTGGCACCTCTGCTCACATACTCATACACAGTGCTTGGAACTCATCCTTTATGAAGGTTGTAGTCTCTTCTTCTAAAAGCACAGTTTGTCCTTGACACTTAGTGGGGAAAGCAATCCAGAAAACATAGGCAGTGGAATCCTTGGGGATTTCTTAATGGTGTCTATGAGACCCAGGTAGATAGGTTGTTATTCTGAGCTTTATTCTCATTAGAGTACAGCAGACAGAAATGCAGGAGAGGAGCGAGGGAAGAGGCAGGGAAACCTGCAGGTGAATCAGTTTACCATTTAGCATTGTTGTGTATCTAAACCTAATAGAATGCATAATAGTTTCTCACTGATTAAGCTGTAATTTCACTATAATAAAAATTTCAAGAAGTTAAAATGTCAACATTAAAAAACACAGAATCTGGAAAAAGTAAGGGAAAAGGAAGGGAGAGGCAATCATTGTGCCATGTATGCCATGGTGTGAAATTGAACACGATAGGTTAATATTTTATGATGTGTGTTTGTTAGAATGGTTGAATTCACTACCAGAGGGAGCAAAGAGTTATTTTTAAGCTCACAAATGATCATCTCAGGGACAATGTGAGGGTCTGCTGGAAGAACAAAGGCCTAGGCATTTGCCTTTCAATTTAATTTCTTTTATGAGTTTTCATTTTATCTCATACACATAAAATATGATTAAACTAATTTTCTTCAAGAAAAATGTATGAATAAAAGCAAGATTAATAATAAAATGTGTCCTTTACATAAAAGGAAGGAACTGAGTCCATCATTTATTGATTTTTTTTATATCTAAATGATCGCAAAAGTGGGTCAGGGAAAATATCCCATTTCTGAAGATATAGCATTTTGATTCCTAGAAGAGCTAATTTAAGTGAAAATGTGTAATTTATCATTAGCACCTGGAAAGGCACACTTTTTTTTCAAAATGCATGTTTTTAAGACTCAGGAGAAAGCATTCATGGTGGTGAATATGTATAATAACTTTGATAAGTTTACCACACTGCCCACACTATTGCAGTAGAAAGTAGCAGATGCATTTTCATGATGATGCTTATTCTTCAGGCTTCACTCTCCTTTGCCTCATTTTTCATTTATCATATATGCAGAGACCTCATTAATAAATGATGTGTATTAAAAGTATGAGGAACAAAGTTTTGTCCTTTATACCTAGGTGACAGGGATACATCTTTGAACAAAAAGTTAAAAGTTAAAACCAGACCACTTCCTTCTTTTAAAAAATTACCTAGAGATCTACGCCCCTAATACAAAAGCACCCACATATGTTAAAAACATTACTAGAACTCAAAGCATACATCAAACCCCACACTCTAATAGTGGGAGATTTCAACACTCCTCTCTCACCAATGGACAGGCCAACCAGACAGAAACTTAACAGAGAAATAAGAGAAATAACAGATGTAATGAACCAAATGGACTTAACAGACATCTATAGAACATTCCACCCACACAGAAAAGAATATACCTTCTTCTCAGCATCTCATGGAACCTTCTCAAAAATTGATCACATAATTGGTAACAAAGCAAACATCCATAGATACAAAGAAATTGTAATAACAACCTGTGTACTATCAGATCACCATGGAATAAAGTTAGAATTCAACAACAATTTTAACCCCAGAAAGCCTACAAACTCATGGAAACTGAACAGTCAACTACTGAACCACCCCGGGTCAAGGAAGAAATAAAGAAATAAATTAAACTCTTCCTTAATTCAATGAGAATAAAGACACAACATACCCAAACCTATAGGACACTATGAAAGCAGTGTTAAGTGGAAAATTCATAGCACTAAGTGCCCACATAAAGAAAATGGAGAAAGCGCACACTAGAGACTTAACAGCACACCTGAAAGCTCTAGAAGAAAAAAGAAGCAGATTCACCCAGGAGGAGTAGAAGACTGGAAATAATCAAACTGAGGGTTGAAATTAACAAAATAGAAGCACAGAAAACAATCCAAAGTATCAATGAAACAAAAAGCTGGTTCATGGAGATAATCAACAAGATTGACAAACCCCTATCAGAGAGAGAACACGCAAATTAATAAGATCAGAAATGAAATGGGGGACATAACCACAGACACAGAGGAAATTCAGAGAATCATTAGATCTTACTACAAAAGCCTTTATGCCACAAAATTGAAATATGTGAAAGAAATGGACATTTTTTTAGAAAAGTACCATATTCCAAAATTAAATCAAGACCAGGTGAACAATTTAAATAGATCTGTAAGTCGTGAGGAATTAGAAGCTGTCATCAGAAATCTCCCTGCCAAAAAACGCCCTGGGCCAGATGGTTTCAATGCAGAATTCTACCAGAATTTCCAAGAAGAGCTAATACCTATACTCCTTAATGTATTTCACAATATAGAAACAGAAGAGTCATTGCCAAACTCCTTTTATGAAGCTACAGTTACGCTGATACCAAAACCACACAAAGTCTTAACCAAGAAAGAGAATTACAGACCAATCTCACTCATGAACGTCGATGCAAAAATTCTCAATAAAATACTGGCAAACCGAATCCAAGAACATATCCAAAACATTATCAATTATGATCAAGTAGGCTTCATCCCAGAGAGGCAGGGCTGGTTCAACATATGAAAATCTATCAATGTAATCCATCATATAAATAAACTGAAGGAAAAAAAAACATATGATCATTTCATTAGATGCTGAAAAAGCATTTGACAAAATTCAACACCCCTTTATGATAAAGGTCTTGGAGATATTAGGGATACAAGGTTCATTCCTAAATATAATAAAAACAATATACAGCAAGCTGACAGCTAACATTAAACTAAATGAGGAGAAACTCAAAGCCATTCCACTAAAATCAGGAACAAGTCAAGGATGTCCACTCTCTCCATACCTCTTCAATATAGTGCTTGAAGTTCTGGCAATAGCAATAAGACAGCATAAGGAGATCAGGAGGATTCAAATTGGAAAGGAAGAAGTAAAACTTTCGTTATATGCAGATGATATGATAGTGTACATAAGCGACCCCAAAAACTCTACCAAAGAACTCCTACAGCTGATAAACACCTTTCGTAATGTGGCAGGATACAAGATCAACTCCAAAAAGTAACACCAAAAACCCCCCAAAAACTAAAAAACAAAAAACAGTTGCCCTCCTATACACAAATAAGCAGAGAGGGAAATTGGAGCAACATCACCTTTCATGATAGCCACAAACAGCATAAAGAATCTTGTAACTATAACCAAGGAAGTGAAAGATCTATTTGACAAGAACCTTAAGTCTTTGAAGAAAGAAGTTGAAGAGGATACCAGAAAATGGAAGGATCTCCCATGCTCTTGGATTTGGAGGATCAATATAGTAAAAATGACAATTCTACCAAAAGCAAGCTATAGATTCAATGCAATTCCCATCAAAATCTCAACAAAATTCTTCACAGACCTTGAGAGAACAATAATCAACTTTATATGGAAAAACAAAAAACCTAAGATAGCCAAAATAATCCTATACAATAAAAGTACTTCCAGAGGCATTACCATTCTTGACTTCAAACTGTATTACAGAGCTACAGAAATGAAAACAGCTTGGTATTGACATAAAAACAGAGATGTTGACCAATGTAATCGAATTGAAGACCTGGATATTAGTCCACAAACCTATAAACACCTGATTTTCAAAAAGGAGCTAAAATTATACAATGGAAAAAAGAAAGCATTTTTAATAAATGGTGCTGGCATAACTGGATGTCAGCCTTTAGAAGATTGAAAATAGATCCACATCTATCACCATGCACAAAACTCAAGTCCAGATGGGTTAAAGACCTCAATACAAATTTGTCCACACTGAACCTGATAGAAGAGAAAGTGGGAAGTAGTCTGAAACACATGGGCACAAGAGACCACTTCCTATGTATAACCCCTGTAGCACAGTCAATAAGAGCAACAATGAATAAATGGGACCTCCTGAAACTGAGAAGCTTCTGTAATGCAAAGGACACTGTCATTAAGACAAACAGGCAACCTACTGAATGGGAGAAAATTTTCACCAATCCCGCATCAGACAAAGGTCTGATCTCCAAAATATATTAAGAACTCAAGAAATTAGACATTAAAACTCTAATTAACCCAATTAAAAATGGGGTACTGAACCGAACAGAGAATTCTCAACAGAAGAAGTTCAAAAGGCCAAAAGACACTTTAGGTCATGCTCAACCTCCTTAGTGATCAGAGAAATGCAAATCAACACAACTTTGAGGTACTATCTTACACCTGTCAGAATAGCTACAATCAAAAACACCAATGATAGCCTATGCTGGAGAGGATGTGGAATGAGGGGAACACTCATCCATTGTTGGTAGGAATGCAAACTTGTGCAACCACTTTGCAAATCAGTGTGGTGGTTTCTCAGGAAACTGGGAGTCAACCTACCTCAGGACCCAGCAATTCCACTCTTGGGAATATACCCAAGAGTTGCCCAATCATACTACTAAAGCATTTGTTCAACTATGTTCTTAGCAGCACTATTTGTAATAGCCTGAACCTGGAAACAACCTAGGTGCCCCTCAATAGAAGAGTGGATAAAGAAGGTGTGGCAATATACACTTTAGAGTTCTACTCAGTGGTAAAAAACAATGACATTTTAAATTTTGCATGCAAATGGATGGAAATAAAAAACACTTTACTGAGTGAGATAACCCAGACCCCAAAAGATGAATATGGTATGTACTAGCCATAAACAAAGGACATTGAGCATATAATTCCTGATCCTAGAGAAGCTAAATAAGAAGATGAACCCCCTCAAAACATATAGTTATCCTCCTGGATATTGGAAGTAAACAAGATTACCAGTCAAAAGTTTGGAGCATGGAGGTGGGGTTGGGGTGGTGGTAAGGAGAGATGGGGAGAGAGAAGGGAGAAGGGGAGAATTGGGTTGAGCTTGGGGGAATGGGATGATTGAGATGGAGGAAGGGTGGATATGGGAACAGGGAAGTATATCTTAATTAAGAGAGCCATTTTATGGTTTTCAAGAGACTTGACTCTAAAGAGGTTCCCAGGTGTTCAAGGAGATGTCCCAAGCTTGTTCATTGGGCAGCAGAGGAGAGGGTGCCTGAACTGGCCTTGTCCCATAGACACACTGATGAATATCTTGCATTTCACCATAGAATCTTTATCTGGAGATAGAGACAGAGACCCACATTGGAGCATTGGATTGAGCTCCCAAGGTCAAAATGAAGAGCAGAAAGAGGGAGAACATGAGTAAGGAAGTCAGGATCATGAGGGGTGCATCCACCCACTGAGGTGGTGGGACTGATCTAATGGGAGCTCACCAAGACCAGCTAGAATGGGACTGAACAAGCATGTGATCAAACCGGACTCTCTGAATGTGGCTGACAATGAAGACTGACTGAGAAGCCAAGGACAATGGCAATTGGGTTTTGATTCTCCTGCATGTACTGTTTGATTCTCCTACATGTACATGTAGGGTTTGTGGGAGCCTAGTCTGTTTGGATGCTCACCTTCCTAGACCTGGAAGGAGTGGGGAGGACCTTGGACTTCCCACAGTGCAGTTTACCCTGACTGCTCTTAGGACTGGAGAGGAAGGGGTAGGGGAAGTGGGCAGAGTGGGAGGGAAATGGGAGGAGGTGGAAATTTTTAATAAATACAAAAAATTAAAAAATAGATTAGAATTACAACCAGCATAAACAATATTAAGCAAGGAACATATGCTAAATGTTTTAAAAAACATTCTATCCTAAGGAGTCTAAGTCTTCTATTGGAAATGGCTTGAGTAGATCATAAGAAAATGGTAACTATCTAATCTTCAACCCCTTCGAAGGCCTGAGAAGGGAGATAATATTACATGAGTAGGTAGAATGTGCAATCAAGCAGCTTTAAAATGTACAGTAGATGACAGACACAACTGGCTGCCTGAGTAATCACTCAAAGTCTGATTTGAAATGTTGAAGCAACCAACTTTGGCTAAAGCCTAGAGTAACTGACAGACCATTTTCAGAGGCAGGAGAAAATTTCAAAACCATCTTACCCTGTCTTGGAAATATTTGACAGTCTTTTTTTATGTATCCTGCTTGTTTAGTCCAGACATTGTGCAATTTGTCAGTGGTCGAGGCCAGTTGTGCTAAGACAAACCCCCAAGTGGAGTGTCTTTGGTGCTCAATACTCTCAGATATAGATCAGTGCTTCCAGGAGCAATAATGTCTCACACCAACAGAATCCTCAGTTTTTTAAAATGCTATATTCTACAGATCTTTGAAGTGGTTGAAGATTACCTATCTATGCATGTAATAAGAAGGATGCTAGTTAGTTTCCAGCCACTTAGCCCTGAAATAATCACACAGAAATTGTGTTATTTAAATCACTGCTTGGCCCATTAGCTCTAGATTTTTATTAGCTCACTTTTACTTCTTTATTTAACCAATCTTCATTAATCTGTGCACCACCATGAGGTCTTAGCCTACCAGCAAAGTTTCAGCACATCATCTCCAGCAGCAGATCCATGGTTTCTCTCTGACTCGGCATCTCTTCTCCCAGTATTCTGTTTAGTTTTCCCCACCTATCTAAGGTCTGCCCTATCAACAGGACAAGGCAGTTTTTGTTATTATTGACCAATTGACCAATCATATTTACAGTATACAGAGGGGAATTCCCCATCATATGTATTTAAAGAACCTAATTAGTCTGACTAAAGTATAACAAACACAAATAACTATACCAACAATTATTATTATTAGAATGAATAAGTTCACACTAATCTACCTATTATTCCATTCAGTTTCTCCTCTTTTTTTGATCTCTAGGCTTACATAATTTCCACCCCAACTGCTGACTCTATGCGAGTAGTAATCAACACCTAATGGTGTTCCTAACCATGAGGACAAACTTTGTTTAGAGAGGGGACATCATCTTCTAGAATTGCTTCCTGCTGTCATGGGGATAATGTCTTTTTATATGGGAACCTATAAAAGTAAACTAATGGTTAGATTTCAAGATTACAGTTTAGCTGTTTTGTATAATTGCAAAATGGTCTCTGAATAGTTGATAGTTTTTTCGTTTGTTTGCTTTTCATGTTCTGGCAAGAACACAGAACGTTGTAAGAAGGTGCATCGTTTCTACAGTTGGTGTCCAAAAACTGGTCTCATAGTAGTGCCATCAGCATCATGACATCATATCAACCAGGTGGAGTCATTGTTGTAGGGCGCCATCTTTTTCCTGGAAGCTTTAAAGATTACTGCAGGAAAATCTACTGCTCATTGTTGAAAACTTAAACATTATTCATATAGACATATATTCAATGAAAAATACAATACAGACAAAATGTACATGGAGAAAAGTAAAATATTTCCTTAAAACTTATCTTCTCTATGTCCTATACCAGATGGCTTCTGACATGAGACAGAAATTCTGAATTTTTCTTTTATCAACAAACTTGGATTTAGAGAAGGATAGCCATTATCCAACTCCAAAACCAGCTTTTATTTTTAAGTAGAGATGTATACATGTCCAAATAATCAAATTTTACCATGTAGATAATACAGTATCATAAGTCAGATTTCTCTTTGCTTGTTGATTCTTTCTGGGTAACTATCTTTTCATCTTTAGGCATCTAGATGTCCAAGGTCTCTTTGAAGATGAAAATTTTCCTGCAATGACAAAAACAGAACCCTACCACAACCCTTATGAGGTTTTCTTACCACTTGTATGGGTGTCACCTCTATGGAAAAGCTGTCATTTTTCTTTCTCAAGAGGTTTAACTTTTTCAAACCGAATCTTTATTAATCTTAATGGCATCCATAGTTTTTTCTCTTGTGGAAACAAGAGCAAAACCCTTTCCCCAACATAGCACATCTCCTGGTTTCCATTGTGAAGTCAACAAATCCTTGAACTATAGTGGCTGATTTAATTCAGAAATTTTTTTCTATTATCAAATGTCTCTCTGCTGCCATTGTTCCTTTTCATTAGGGTTAAGAAAATTTAAGGTTAATAAAGTATTATGCAATCATTTCTGGGGGCATTTTCCATGCCTTTCTGTTTTTATATGTGGGGTGATCAGGGAAGTAGAGGCAGGGTGATGAGAACAGGAAAATCCCAGAAAGAGGAAAGGATCAGTCTGCAGTCATCACCCAGAAGCAGAGGATACAAGATGAGAAAGACTCACTGATAAAACATACCAAGCCACATGGCTAACACAGACAAGAATTATGGGTTAATGATAGACATAAGAATTAGTTAATAAGAAAGCCTGAACTAATAGGCCAACCAGTTTCTAATTAATGTCGGCCTCTGTGTGTTTCTTTGAGACTGAATGACTGTGGGATCAGGTGGGACAGAAATCTCTGTCAACATCCCCCATCACCAATGAGGATACTGATATAAAGAAATGTATTAACTGACATTCTACAGTTTTCTTGTGAGTATGCACAAGACAAATAATTATGAGAAAACACAAAAATAATATGACAGATAATAATTGTGAATTATTCTATTTTAAAGTTCACTGTATAAAATGTGAGCATCCACAGACAAACTCAGAAGAGGTGCTAAGGAAATCTCTCTGAATGTACTGGAAGGAAGAAAAATCATGATACTAACAGACACATTAGGTAATGCTGTTAAATATTCTGTTATGATTCAATTGTTCTGCTTCTTAGAAACTTCATATTGGTTTTACAGTTATTTTTAGCCATTAAAATTCCTATTGAAAATTACAGTTAGTTCAGAGAACAATGTGTTAAACCATTAATTCTTAAGATGACAAAAGCCACTTTCTGATGATTCCTGCTATTAATCACAACTGGTGCTATAGAAATGTCTGTGCACTGACACAGACCTTCAGTCAAGAACACATATTCCAGAGAATAAAAAGAAATGATGATGATACTTCCAATGAGAGATTAAATCACATGCATTTTCAAAGGTATATTTAATTCTTTGTGCTGTCCAAGAGTGGGTAAGTTTGTTCTCCTAGAATATATTGAACAAAACTGATTTAGGCACAAATTTTCATTACATAATTTAAATCAGATTCAGGATTTGGTCTCAGGAATCTATTAAATAGATGGAGAATTACAGTTTTTAGTGGTTTCCCTTTGATGGTTGTAATTATTACTATTCTGTCAGCTGTCTTTACCATATATTTCCTCAAACCATCATTTAATTTTTTTTGTTTACCCTTGATGGTTCCAATAAAACTTTCCTCAGAAATCATGATGATATATATGAACAATCTATACATTGGCAATGTTTCAGGTATTACTAATTTACATCCACAGATACCCAGAGTCATCTTGTGTGAAATAACATCTTATAATTCTGTATAGCCATGACATGGAATGACCTTCAAATAGCAAAAGACTTTTAAACTAATTCTGAAGTTTAACTTCTTAAAAATCTTTCATTTGCCTCCCATTTTATAGTTTCAATTTCCAGAAGGAGATGCAGAAGTTGGGTATTTCACATATCTTCTAAAGAAGAACAAACAAACACCCCTGAAACTGTGCACCAAAATTCCAGCGGACATGAAAACCATTGTTTTGTCAGTCCCTTCCATTTCTTTCAGTACTGGGCTCAAACTGTAGGATTGCCTGCTTGTCAGTTTTCCTGGCTTTTGCCAGGTTTTACCCCTGTAAAATCTAATGAGTTTCCAGACAAACGCCACCATCCATGCCCATCTTTAAGAAGTTCTTCCAGAAGGTGAACCCAAAGAAAATCATGTAGTTATCTTCCTGGATATTGGAAGTAGACAAGATTGCCAGGCAAAAATTGGGTGTACGGGGGTGTGGGGGGTGGATGTAAGGGGAGATGGGTAGAGAGAAGGGAGAAGGGGAGGATTCAGGAGAGCTTGGGGGTATGGAATGGGTGTGATGGAGGATGGGTGGATATGGGAGCAGGGAAGTAAATATCTTAATTAAGGGAGCTATTTTAGGGTTTACAAGAGACTTGACTCTAGAGGAGTTCCCAGGTCCAAGGAAAGGTCCCCAAATTGTTCCTTGGGCAGCAGAGGAGAGGGTGCCTGAACTAGCCTTGTCCCATAGCCACAATGATGAATATTTTGCATATCATCATTGAACCTTCATCTGGCAATGGATGGAGATAGGGACAGAGACCCACATTGGAGCACTGGACTGAGCTCCCAAGGTCCAAATGAGGAACAGCAGGAGGGAGAACATGAGCAAGGAAGTCAGGACCACGAGTGGTGCGTCCACCCACTGAGATGGTGGGACTGATCTAATGGGAGCTCAACAAGGCCATCTGGACTGGGAGTGATGGAGCATGTGATCAAACCGCACTCTCTGAATGTGGCTGGCAATGAAGACTGACTGAGAAGCCAAGGACAATGGCACTGGGTATTGATTCTACTGCATGGACTGACTTTGTGTGAGCCGGGTTTGTTTGGACGCTCACCTTTATAGACCTGGATGGAGGGGGGAGGACCTTAGACTTCCCACGGGGCAGGGAACCCTTACTGCTCTTAGGACTAGAGAGGGAGGGGGAGGTGGGGTTGGGGAGGGAAAAGGGAAGTGGGGAGGAGGCAGAAATTTTTAATAAATAAATAAGTAAATAAAAAAAAGAAGTTCTTCCAGTCAATCATCAGTCACTGACTTTGTTTTTCAAGAATACAGAATTAGGAAAACATTAAGCTTCAAGTACTGCTCATGGCTGCATTTTCCTAGAAACTGAAAGTGTAAGGGTAATTAGTCACATAGCAGTGCTCAGTTCTAATTTCCCCACACTTTTCAAATGAAGTAGAGATGTTCAGGTGACCAGCCTTCTGACAGGTGTCGCTCTCACGTGGTTTAATGCCACAGGGAGGATGAGGCGAGCAGTTGGCAGCTCGGAGATGTGAACCGCTTCTCGAGTTTGCTGAAAAGAAAACAGCATTGAAGTCAAGCTACCTCATTCAGCTCTGATTGATGCTGTTTTAAATTAGAACCTTCAAAGAAATCTTATAGCGTATTTTACACGGATCTCTTTCTTCTTTTAGTGATGCTTGTCATGTTTGACTTTCAAAATGTTCAATTTCCTTTTTTAAAAATAACATGAAAATTTCCATTATAACATTTTACCCTTTCCCTGAAATAAGTCTAACAAGTAAGACAGAGATTGCTTTTCTTTTACTAAGTAATGTCTTTCCAACCATAGGATGTTGTTTACCTTTAAGCGTCAACAATATCAGAAAATGCCTTGACAGCCAGAAACTTCAGGAACCACAGTGCAAGTCTTCATGCATGGCTTGGTAACTGAAAAGTTGTTGTTGTTGTTGTTTTTAATATATATTCTGTGCTTTGCTTAACTCTGTCACTTTGGTGAATCTATCACTGATTTCCAACCTGTAGCTAGAAAGTGTTTCAAAGGCAGCTGGAACAAGAGGGTTATTACCACATTCGCACTTGGGTAAATATTAACAGAGCACATACTGAGCATTGATGTGGTGTAAATGGTGTGCCAGGGTCAGTAGAAGTTCAGAGTTTCCATTTTTGTGAAATACAAGTTAAATTTTCAACAACTAAGTATAATGGTAAAGAAGTGACTTATGAAGGAACTGTAGCCAAGGGCAGATGACCCATTCTCCCAATGCCATGGACACTGAGAAATAGTTTGTAATACCATGACAAGAACTGTTTTATCATCCACTTTAGGGACATTGGAAGAGCCGCACTGAGCCAGTGACATGGGCCAGAGCAGACCTGAGACAGTGAACTTCTTTTTGGATCTAAATATCCCTATGGTCTACTTCAATAAGTTTTTCTAAGATTTGTATCTTGGCACTCATATCAACAAACTACTTTTAGGAATAAAGCAAGAGTGATCAAATTGATAATGTTTATAAATGACATTATGCTAATCCATATAAGTTAATTATCCCCTCATTTAATTGATCCATTTTTAAAGCATTCATTGTGTAATCATAAAGAGACCTAACTCCCTCCATTGTAAGAGTGTTTCCCATTTTTTTAATGTGGCAAAACTCTCTCTCTCCCTCTCTTTTACACTAATCCCTCTTAAAAAATTTCCAATTGCCTCACCAAATTTGGTGATGATGACAGTGAAAAGTGTGAGGCTGACTGCTTTTCATACAACAGTAGAAGCCTGAGTGGGTTTTCAAGGCAGCTGCCTGGTCTGGGAGCAGCCCAAGGATGTGGTCTAGGTAAAGCTCTTCAAGACAGTAAAGAATTACAGATTCACAATAGGACAGATTCAGAAATAAAAGACCTCTAAATGGATCATAATATTGGATGACTGTATGTAGGCTTGGGAGAGAGAAGAAAAAGAATATAGAGAATAAAATTAATGCTTTAAAAAAGGATAAAGTCTTTTAAGAGATAGAGTCCAGATAGCTATAGATTAAAAGAAATAAAAAATAAGCCATGTAAAAATGGAAAATTCACAGAAAGTTTGGATTCCATATATTATGTTTTCTTTCAATTTTTTAACTATGAAGGAGCTAAATACAGAGAGATATTCCATTGTATGGGCTGCTAGGCTAAACCACCATGTATATTATTATAAGGGTATTATGACTTCAGAATTTGGATCTAAGGATATGGTACTTTGGAAAAGAGATTCTTCTTTTGTTTCCACAGAAAATGAGAGGCTATGGATTCATTCTGAGTTAAAAAATATCCAGTTTGACCAAGGGAGACCACCTAAGAAATCTCTGGAAGGAACAGATGGCCAAGATGTCTGAGTTCTTCATCCAGAACAGGTTCAAGACTGCTGCCTGAGATGATCAAGACTCACAGGATACTCCAGTCAGGACTTC
The DNA here is from genome assembly GCF_982192425.1 of Myodes glareolus. Lineage (NCBI taxonomy): Eukaryota > Metazoa > Chordata > Mammalia > Rodentia > Cricetidae > Myodes > Myodes glareolus. The sequence continues at coordinate 10,422,781 of NC_142028.1, forward strand.
ATTATAACTCTAAATTTTCTTTAGGTCCCCATAAGATCATCAGCACCCCCAGCCAGCAGGAAGTAGCCTGAAATACTATGCCCACATTCCCAACAAATGGACTATGGATTTTTTTTTAAAGAAGGGGGAGTGGTGCAGGAGAATTATCTGTATTCTATCAATCATGTATTTTAATAAAATGCTGATTGGCCAGGCAGGAAATATAGGTGGGTCAACCAGACAAGAAGTAGAGGTGGGGCAATGAGAACAGGAGAAGGCTAGGAAGGAGGAAGCCCATTCCTCCATTCCTGCCCAGATCACAGAGAAGCAAGGTGTAACCTGCCCTGCTGGAAAACGTACTGAGCCACATGGCTAACACAGACAAGAATTACGGGTTACCGTAAGATGTAAGAATTAGTTAATACAAAGACTGAGCTAATGGACCAATCAGTTTATAACCTAACGTAGACTCTGTGATTTTCTTTGGGAATTGCCGGCTGTGGGATACTGAGTGGGACAGAAACCCCAGCAAGCCGGCCCCTCATGTTCCAATAACCCATAGGTAGCCTGCTGTCTGAAAAACACAGCAAAGGAACTCTTGGGAAAAAAGCATATGTGGCAGAAGCTGCCTGAAGGCAGAGCTGGCTAGTGGTAAGGAGCTAACTCCCAAGGCATTTGGAACCTAAGTGCTGTGTGTTTACTGCAGAGAAACTACAACAGAAAAATCCCAAACTTGGTCAGGGGTATTGGTGAAAAAAAGGAAAACCTTTGCAGTGGGGCCATGACTCAAGTCATATTCAGCTCTGGCTTGTGACTTCAAAGCCACAGGCAAGTGACTTTTTCATCAAATTTTGCCCCCAAAATTGGATGCCAGATGAAGCAAGATTCCAATTAGTCTTATCAATGAAAACTTGGAGTCAGATATAGGGCTGAAGGCTCAAAGATAAGAGAAGCAAAGGAGCAGCTATCATCACTTCTTATCTCTCTGAATCCTCAGACCAAAAAGGGGCTAAGATCCTGTCTCTGCCCTGCCTTATCACTTTCTGTCTCTGTGGAGCCTTATCATTCCCTATCTCCTGTCTGTGCCAGCCTCTAGACCTCTATGGTTCACTGCAGCCATCTCCACACAGAAAGGGGGAGGTGATGTGGGATTGCCCTCTGTATGCTGTGAATACCATTGGTGAATTAAGAAACTGCCTTGGCCTGTTGATAGGGCAGGATAGAACTATGCAGGGAAAAGTAAACTGAATTCTGAGAGAAAGGAGGTGGAGGCAAGGAGAACCCATGGAGTGTCCTCCAGAGACAGACACACTGGAACCTTGATGGTAGGCCACGAGCCTCATGGTAAAATATAAAATACTGAAAACTGAAAATGGGTTAATACTAGATGTAAGAGATAGCTAGCAATATACTTAAGTGACTGACCAAGCAGTGATTTTAGTGATAAAATTTCTGTGTGATTATTTTGGGAGTCTGGGCAGCTAGGGAAACAAACAAGCGGCTTTTTACTACACCGAGGTGCACCCATCATGCCCAGCTCTAAGCTTTTCTTTAGCTAGCTCCTTTTTACTGATTGAAAATTTAATTGGGTAGAATCTTACCCTGAGGTTATCACTCCAATTATTCTGTTTCTTAATTCATTCATCTCCTTGAACATAGAATTTAGCTCTATTCAACTTTCTTGTTTCTTTTTCTCCTCAAAATTTACCCTGCTTAACTTGGTTTTTTTTCATTATAAATTTCTACATTAAAGAATCTATACTAGCCTGTTTTTATATTTCTTCTGCCAATAGAATTTATCTCAAACTCTTAACTTTAGTCTTAGTCAGACTCTTCAGACAAGGGAAAAAAATGTATCTACTTTCTTCTTCAAAATATCATGAGAACAATCTCCAGTACACATACTAAAATTCTTCTCCTCTGAAATCTTTAGTGAACCTCTGACAGTTCAGATAACTCTTAGCACCACGGTCTGCCATTCTCCTTCTACTATGACCCATTAATCAGTGCTTAAAATATTCCACTGCTTTTCAAATCCAAAGTATTGAAGTTTAAATTCTTCCAAACAAACACATGGTCAGGCTGATCACAGCAATACCTCATTTCCCAGTACCAACTTCTATATTAGTTAGGGTTTTTGTTGCTGTGAAGAGACACCATGACTGTCACAATTCTTATAAGGAAAACATTTAATTGGGGAGGCTTGCTTACAATTTAAGAGGTTCAGGTTATTATCGTCATGACAGGAAGCATGGCTGTGTACAGCAGACATGGTGCTGGAGGAATAGCTAAGAATCCTTCATCTTGCAGGCAGCAGAGATTTGACTGACTGTTACACTGATGGAAGCTTGAACAAAAGAGACCTCAAAATCTTTTACAGTGACACATGTCCTCCAACAAGACTACACACCCTAATAGTGCCACTCCCTTTGGAGGTAATTTTCTTTCAAAACGCTGCGTAGTACCAGGAAGACACACATGGTCATATAGAGGAAAGGAAGGCAGTGACTGTGTGCTGGCCGGTCTAACGGGATTTCAAAGAAAAGGAGCCTGAGGAAATTTACTATTGTAAATTGTCTATTTACTGCACTATCTAACCAAGACCCTTTCAGTGACTGTGTAGATGCAATTTAAAACAGGTGCATATAAATGTATAATTGTGACCTCGTTAATAATAAATGTAAAATACAATCTAGTTACATTAACAAGAACTGATGAATCATAAATTAGTTAATACAAAGACTGAGCTAATGGACCAATCAGTTTATAACCTAATGTAGACTCTGTGATTTTCTTTGGGAATTGCTGGCTGTGGGATATTCAGGATATATGCGGCAGGTCCAGCGTGGGCTCCTTGCCCCAGATGACTGTGAAGACTCTCCGGGACAGAGGTCCAGTTGTGGAGGATTGAACTAGTATGGCTGTACACCAGGACTCTTGAAGGAGTTGTTGACTTCTGGCTCTCCTTCCCACAGTGACATCGTGTCGCTGGCTGGTCCAGGGGTGTCCTGGCCTGGCAGGCGTTCGGGTCCTGGGCCAGGTTATGTCATGGGCCCTAATTCAGTCATGCCAGCCAGGCATCTCTGGACATTCACAGCAAACATCTTCAGTCAATGGACATACCCTGCCCCAAGTAGTGAACACCATGCCTCACACACCTGCCATGAACCGCTTGACCCCTGTGAAGACACCGTTTACAAGTGCCTCTGTCCCACCCCATGCAGATGAGCGCCCTGGGTGGCTACTCTTCTGTGAGCAGCCGCAATGGCAATGGGAGGATGGGTGTCCTCCACCAGGAGAAGCTCCCAAGTGACTTGGATGGAGTGCTCATTGAGTACTTGGACCGTGACACAGAGTCTATCATTCGGAACGACCTCATGGACAGGGATGCCCAACTGGAGCTTCCTTGGTCCAGGGAGAGTTTGTACTCTTTTGTAGTGCTGTGATGGTCCCATGTCTTGATAAACTTTGTACTGTCTGTGTTCTGCGAAAGCAGTGAATCACAAACTAATGTCTCCATTCTGCACTCTGCACCTCTGCTGAAGGACTTGTCTTACCGCAGGATTCATTTGGGAGGCGAGTAGACTGTGATCAATCTGCTGAATGGATGGACTTGTGAAACTGGGGGGCAGAACCGGGTTTGGTGCCAGCCTTGTACAGGTCTTTTCTATTATTTTTGTTGTTTTTTGTTTTGTTATTTGCAGATTTGTGGGGACACCTTGGGGTGGTTCTATAGCTGTGTCCTGAAAGGTCATGTCTTCTCGGTCTCCATCTCTGTTTTGGCTCAAGACAGTGTGCATCTCAGGAGGATCAGTCCAGATGGAGGCTACAGTGTGCTTGGCATCCACTCAAGCTAAGACTTTCTCCTAGCCCTAGTTAAAGGAAACCCACATGCCCCTCAACAATACCAGGCCCTAAAAGGGGACCCCTAATATTCCAGAATTGGAATATTCCCCAAAACAAGAGGAGGGAATGAAGAAAACATGGTTTTGCAAACTAGAGAACTAGTGATCCCACCCTGCCTGTTGACTAGAACAACAGGTGATTTCCAACAGCCTGCAGGTGCTTCCCTGTCCTTCAACCCAGGCCTTTGACATAATCAATCATGGTAAATGCCCTTAAAATGAGCCAATCCCTGCTTTTGACAAACAACCCCCTCCTTGAAAATGTGGTTTTTGCCTTTAAAAGCAGCCTGTGCTAGTGGGGCTGAGAATAAAATTCCTCTTGCTTTTGCATCAACTGGACTGGTGAGTGGTTTCTTGGGGCGATCCTCCTGAGGAGTTAGCATCCCAGAGTGGGGTCTAACAATGGTGTTGTAACTGTTTGGTATACTGATATCAATTCAATTCACTCTCAAAGTTAAAGAAAGTTGGTAACTACCTACAAACTATTGGCAAAAACAGCTGGTTTAAATGTTTCAGATGGAGGCCTGAATTAGTGTAGAACACAGATGGCAGCCCCCTCCCCAGATACTTTTTTAATCTGTGGGTTAACAATCAACCAGAAGCCCAACTGGTGCAGGCCTGTTGGGCACCATTGTGGTACCAGAGTATAGAGTGTGGAAGTAAAAGGAAGGAAGGGGGTGACAGAATGGTTTATGGGTTGGGGAGAGAGGTAGATCTGGAGAGGTGAGGGTGATGAGAGAATGGACTGACAGGAATTGCCAGCTGGTCACCTGATCCAGAGGGATGCTGGGCCTGGGTTTTGGCTAGTGACTAGGGACCAGGTCTTGGTCTGGGGTCCTGGAGCATCTGAGGGGCCCTGTGTTGATGATTGTGGTTCCTTTGGCTTCTTGGTATCTGCAGATCCCTGTGGTCTGGGCCACCAACTGGGATCACATTCGAATCCAAGAACCTTGCTGCTGCTGAAACCTTGCCGATCTGGATGGTGTGAATGACCACCTAGGGGCATAGTGACATTCTGGTCTGGGCTTCTGCCAAGGAGCATTTCTGAGTCCATAGTCCTGCCACAGTCACCGTCTGTATTGATGTTCCTGGCCCGTTTTTCTGTCAAGGGCCTTGTGATTGCTTCAGATCTGGGCAGCAATCGATGATCATGCTGATAGTGTTACACTGTGATCAGGATGAGTTAGGTGGCCAATGACGTCAAATGGGGTCAGGGTATCATCCGGACCAGGGCTGTGGCTAAGGGCTATGTCTGGGTCCGTGGAGCTGCTGCACCCAGGGTTTGAGTTGATGTTGGCAGCTCCTGAGAACATGGAAGGCCATGCAGAGCCATGTTGATATCTGAGGACCACACTCTCCCAGGGTCAAGCCAGTCTGAGTAGCCTGCAGTCCCACCTTGATGTCTCTTGCCTATGTTGCCACAAAAGACCACAGATATACCTGGGATCTGAGCCGAAACTGGGAGTCATGAGAGTGTCCCAGAGTTGTGCTGTCACCAGAGACACGGTGATCTGTGTGGTCCTCCCCTTGGACCATAATGTTATCCAGACCAGGGCTGCGACCAAAGTCCCTGTCTTGGTCCATGGCTCTATAGCAACCAGGGTCTGAGTTGATGTCTAGAGCTCCTGTTACTAATGAGGGCTGTGAAGATGACTGGCGTCTAGTCCGCCATCTCAGGCCATGCTGGTGTCCAAGGACTGTGCGGCTGCTGGGATCATACTGATCTGTTGGCCAGTGCTGCCCCCTGGAGCCACAGAGGCATATGAGCATGGGCTGCTACCTAGGGTAATGTCTAGGACCATGACCCCTGCAGTGGCAGGGATCTGGGGTGGTATCTATGACTCCTGTCACTAAAGATGCCTCTGCAGATGCCCAGGGTGTTTTCAGCCACCAGAGATCAGGTGCCTGAGGGCGCTGCTGACATCCAGTGCATACTGATCTGGGTGGGTGGCCTGTGCTACTGCTGGGGTTGTGGTGACATCAGGACCCTAGCTCCTGCCAGGGACTATGTTCATGGTTCTGCTGTAGCTGGGGTCTATGATAATGTCCATGACCCATGTTACATCACAGGGGGTCATTGGAACCATGTTGTGCTGAGCCAGCACCATGTTTCACTGGCTCTGATATAGATTGTCCTGTCCTTCACCTGATGAAGGCATAAGTCACAAACAATCCCACACCAGTTTGGAATTATGATTAATAGAATAGTTATTTATTCAAAGGGGAAAAACTTACAGATCACCGTTCCAGACAGCAGCCCCTCTGTCTAGGAGTCTAGGAGCCGGAAGTGGAGCCAGAAGCCAGAGAGAGAACGGAGGACAGCTGCTGCTTTTTTTTTTCTTAAAGAGAGAGACCACGCCCCAATGGGCTGGTATCTCAGCGGCTATTGGCTGAAGGAGTGGAAGGAGCTCCCGCAGCACCTCCCCCTTTTATTTAAGTAAGAGAGTTCTAAGCCTACTACGAAATTATAAACAATAAGTACAAATATCCTATTCGAACTAGCTTAAGTCTTGTATAATAAGTAACTTGGCCAAGTCATGAGAGGAAAGTAACTACATTTAGTCTTCAACCCCATCGAAGATCTGAGAAGGGAAATAATGTTACCTGAATAATTAGGAAGTGCAATCAAACAACTTCCAAAACATGCAACAAATCACAGACAACTGGCTACCTGGGCAACCACCCAAAGTCACGTTTGCAGCGTTGAAGCAACCAACTTTGGCTAAGGCCTAATGTAACTGACATACCATTTTCAAAGGCAAGAAACTTTTCAAAACTATCTTACCCTGTCTTGGCAGGATATGACAGTTCTGTTTTATCCATTTACGGATACTCTATATCTCAGACAATGGTTGAAGTATGTGCATTTCTTTACCCAAAGGTCAGTTCTGCCAAGAAGAAAAGCTCCAGGTGTGGTGTCTTTGGTGCTCAACATTCTCTTGGGAAAAGATCGGTGTTGCCAGGAGCGATTGTGTCTCACTACCACGGAACTCTGAGTTAGATTAAAGGTCATTTTCTACAGCTCTTTGAAGAGGTTGAAGATTATCTATCTATACTGAATATAATCTCTATGCATCTAAAGAACCTGATTAGTCTAATTATAAATGACAAACAGATGACTATTGATCTATATAATTCTCAATACATATCTAACTTAAAGACTAAGACAATAAACAACTGTGCAATAAATGAGGAAAATATGACCTCCAAATGTAAACAATGTACAAGTATACATTGCAATATGGTAAATATATATATATATCAATACATAAACAATATATAAGTATCTTAATCAGAGGTAGAAATGTACACTGCAATATGATAAATATACATATATCAATACAATATATATCAATACATAAATAATGTTTTAAACAGAGGTAGAAGCGTTCATGCATACAATAGTCAATATAATTTAACTTTGTATCAATATACAAGAATCGATACCAATATATTTGTCTAAAAACAATAACTCACAAGTACCAATCTATTATCCCATCATCCAATTATGATACTACAGAAGGATAATTCACTCCTACACTAGGGAAAGACAGTCCCACCCCTCAGCACAGATGTGTACTTCATCTGCACAGCACACTAGAGTTGATGTTGTTGCCAGGACTGCTGGTGAGTCAGCACTGCGGGTGTAAGAGTAGGACAGCTGACCATACCCCTACCCTCATATGCCCCCTGCAATAATTATGAGATAAGGGCCTGTACCTTGCCTGGGCAAAAGAGTAGAGCTGACTCTGGTGATATGAGTGTGGGAGACTTAGATCTGAAGATCTGAGATCAGGAGAACTGGCCCTCCTCCTTGCTGTAGACTACATTGAGTGAGCTAGCCACGGCAGTGCTGGACAAGTTGCAGGGGAAGTGAATATTAGGGAAAGCTGGTGGGCTGACCAACACAGCTACCACCCAGGCTCAGAACCAGGGCTATGAGTTGGCCCAGCGCAACCTTCACCAAATCTAGGAACTATTGAAGCATGTAAACTTACAGATACTAAACAGCAGTATCTCCATGACATAGGACAACTACAGGTTATTTAAGAGGAGCCCCAGTAAGAACCCATTATTGGTCGTATACCAGAAACCAGAGGTTTAGAGTCAAACCAATGACTCATGACAACACTTGCTAGTAAAGATGAATGAACTAAAGGGTATACTGTGTGACTCAATGGATCACACTACAGCTTCTGTAACAAGATTCTTTTTTTTTGTTTTTGTTGTTTGTTGTTGCTTTTTTTTTGGTTTGGTTTTTGGTTTTTAAATTTGGTTTTGGTTGGGGGTGAAGATTGCAAGGGCAGAGGGTGATTGCAAAGTGATGGGTGAGATAAGTGGGATCAGAATGCATGATGTGAGGATCTCAAAGAATGAATAAAAGTTAAAAAGTGTTTCAGAGGAATTTTTCTGTTGCTGTTTAATTTTCATTTGGCTTCCTCAGAAGCTAAGCACTGCCATTCTGGTTGGACCTATTTCCCTTATTTGGGGGTATTCATTGGTCTTTGTTGACTCATTTATCCATTCCTAATAGTGTTACCCTCAACTGGGTGGCACAAATAAGTTCTCTGGTTTTGTCAACACCAACAAATGACCCCAGTGAGAGGCTGCAAGGTCACTTGCTTGTTGGTTTCAGAAACCATTGACTCATGGAGGATAGCTTAGACTATGAAACTTGGGTTATTAACTTGTGGTGTTCATATTATAATTCATGTTTGCTCATTTGTAAACATGTAGAAATCCATGTGTCCATATACAGACTTGAATCTTGTTGGCTGTTAACTGATCAAAGACCCATCCTGAATATGGGCAGCCTCATTCCATTGGCTGTAGTCCTGAACAGAATAAAATAGGAGAAAGTGAGCTGAATGTTAATCTTTATTACTTCCTCTTCCTGACTGAGAGTGTGATGTGATGGGCTGCCTTGAATTCTCAACACTATGTCTTTTCACTATAATTATAGTAATCTCACAGGAATACAAAAGATTATAAGAAATTGCACACTAAAACACTGGAAAGAGAGAAATGAATAAATTTCTAAAAACAATCGACTCACCAAAATTTAATTTAAATAGATTGAAGACTGAAGATAGCTCAGAGATAGAGTACTTGCCTCTCAGGCACAAGGGTCTAGGTTTGATCCTCAGTGCAATCATGCAAAGCCAAAGTGAATTAATTAGAATGAAATAGTAACGAATAATCTTACATCTAAAAACACATACAAAACAAAACAAAAGCTTAGAACCTGATGTATATTCAGCTGGTCTCCTGTGTGCATGCACACACACATATATACATCCACACATCCACACACAAACACACACGCACACACAAACACACCCATGTACATGTATTTGACATTGAGGTGTCAGTGTCTGCAGACCAAAAAACAAAATGTTCCACTGGGATGGAAAAGTATGGGGAAGACAAGCTAATGATGATAGAATTGGATATGGGCCATGCATGCTAATGCATCCCTTGAGCTCTTCCATTGCTGCTTATGAATCTTCAGCATTGATACTGCCCTAGAGTTACACTCAGTGGGACCACTTGTCTTTACATATCAAGCAGATGACCAGGTGAATTGAAGCTGTTCTGGAAGACTGTTTGCCACCTCTAACACAGGCAGCCAGGAGGGCATTCTGAGTGGTGATTCAGGGCACCTCTTGGTCATTCAGTGTCTGCTTAGAAATTTAGGATGGCCTTGGACTGCCTCATTATACTCAAATCTATATAAAGCAAAAGAAGGGAGCAAATGAGGAAACTGAACAGATATACTGAGTAAAATAATATTTAGATAATAATTAACAAAATAGGTACAATATAACATTAGTCTGGCTCAGAAGTGCATAGTATTCTGGTTAATACTAAAGGGTCAATTCCAGTAATTCTGATTAATCTTACAACTGTCTTCAAATTATTTTTTTTAGAGTACACCATGAAGACCAGACTCACTTTGAACTTAACAACCATCATTCTGCCTCTTCCTCTGAAGTCCTAAATCTGAGATTATAGGACTTTCCATTGATATCTCTTAATCAACTGAGTGTTATTATAAGTAGGCACCCTGAAGGCAAAATTTTCCCTATATTTTTCTTGTAAAGGTATAATGAAGAAACAGTCTTTTAAATTAATAACTATAATAGTGCATTCTTTAGGTAACAGAGAAGGCAAACATTTTCTAGGCCATCCAGATCCCATCACCTGAATTGCTTTACTTATGGCTCCCAAGTTTGTCACCTTTCTCCATTTTCTAGATTTCTTTTTAATAATGAATACAGGATAAGTCCAAGGACTGGTATATTCTTCAATATGTCCAGCACCTTAGCTGCTCCTGAATCAGCTGTTCTAAAGCCTGTAGTTTCTCTGATGTCAAAGGTCACTGCCCAACCTAGACAGGTTTGTCAGCTAAACATTTTAAGGGTAGGAATGTTGCTAATTCCGAGAGGTTGTTTTCCTGTTTCTGTAGAGCCTTATAATATTCTTCCCAGAAACATGAGTTGGTTTTTGGTCCATTTCTGAGACAGTAGGAATGTTAATCTAGATATCCAACTGCTGCAACAGATCACTACCCCATTGATTCACTGCTACATTAGCCACATATGATCCAGTGAGAGTCTGTGCTGTATCTTCTGCATAATCTGGGAGGTTGGGTCTTCTATCTGGGTCATTCCTAGAAGGAATCTTGTTTATAGTAATGTTCTGTCTACAATTTCTTTCAGATGACCTTTCCTAACACAATTAAAGTTTTTGGCATTATGATGTCCTTTCAGACCTTTGGAAATTGCCTCTTTATCCAGGTTTCATCATTATAGTTAAAAGACTCAACATTGGCTGTGTGTAAGACTCATTTATCTGTGAATGCTGATCTGATCTTTAAAGGAACAATTATCATTTTTCATTTTTAATTAGCATTTTCAAAAGCCAGAGATTCAATGAGTACTCATCTTGTTTCTTGATCTGATGCCCCTATATGTACAGTTTTAGTCAATATTTGCAAAAGAAAAATCACTGAAGGGATCTTTTGAGCTCTGTATAACTTTAGTTTATAACTCAATTATTTTTATTGGTTCTTGAATCCTATACCAAGCATTCAAGACTGATGTATGGCATAGGGACAAGATGTGGTCATTGTATGCAACCTGGCTGTTTACAGCAGTATAACTGTCCTCATGAAAAATTTGATCTTGAGAAACCTCATAACCTCCAATCTTACCTTGTACAAAGACCTTAGTGTTTCTCCAATAACTTTTCGATTATAACTGAGGAACATATTCTAGTACTAATAAGATTAATTGAAGTCAATCATTTAGGGTAATCCAATTTCTTGAAGACCATGTTTTTAACAACTGTCTCACATGTTCTGAAATCATACCATAAGAAATTATTGCTTCCTTAATATCCTTTGTATCTTTCATATGTGTTGAAAGATTGGCAGTCCACATATCTTTTGGGATAATTGTTATTTGCTGTTTTTTCACAAGTAGTAGCATGATATGATCATAGTAGGTAACTCACAACTTTAGGCAAGTCATCTTTGACTCTGTAAGGTACTGGAGAGTTTAAGTCCCCTTTAATCTCTCATCTGTGCCTAAATATTTTTTTATCAGTTTAAACAAGTTCTTTTAATGCTTGAAATCTATTCTTCACTTCTTTCTGTAGGGTTTGAGCCTCCTGAACAGTGAATGATTCCAGTGATTTCATTATATCAATTACTTTCTTTTCTCATCATCCACACATGAGTCTAAGGATTTCATTTTATCCATCCATGACACCTTTTCATTCTTAGAGATTATGTGGATGGCATGTAGATTGCCTTACAAAAGCAATGTTATATCTGCCAATTTTTCATAAGCCTTTGACATGGAATGAATTTTTTCTGCTAATTTATTATTTCCATGTTCCATGGAGTGAGTTTTGCCTGTCAGTTTATCATTATCACTTCAATGGAATGAATCCTTTCATATAAACTCTTGCTACCATTTCTCATTCTTGGAAATGTTAACAAACCATCTTTTAAGGATATGATATGAATTGCCAATCTAATAGCAACTAAAGCTAAAAATGTATATGTCCTAGGTAGGTCATGTATCTCTTCTAAAATTCTATCCATAGCAGAAACAATGTTTTTAAATTCCTAAATGGTGACATTATGTTCTAGGCTTGTTTGTTCCTGGCTGTTCAGCCCCCAAATCATCACACAGAAACCATAGTATTTGCAATACCGTTTGGCCAATAGCTTAAGCGAATTTCTGGCTAACTCATATCTTAAATTAACCCATCTCCATTAATCTGTGTATTGCCATAAGGCTGTGACTTACTGGATAAAGTTCTGACATCTGTCTCTAGCGGGACAACATGACTTCTCTCTAAACCCTGCTTTCTTTCTCCCAGCATTCAGTTTATTTTTCCCTTCCTAGCTCTAATACTTTGCCCTATTATAGGTAAAGACAATTTCTTTATTAACCAATGGAATTCACAGCATACAGAGGGAAATCCCACATTACCTTCCCTTTTCTGTTTATAAAAATGAAGGTTTTAACTTTAACATAGTAAAATCACATATAATAAAACAGTTATCAAGCAAAATTATAGTTACAATATTCATATCTCCTTTTTCTTTTATCATAACTAACGAAAACTATAATTATAATTATCTATTTTTCAACTCCATGAAAGACTTCAGAAGGATATAATATTACTTAAGGAAACAGGAAGTGCATTATAAGCAACTTCCAAAACTCTGGAAATGTCAGAGACATCTCACTGCCTGGACAGTCATCCAGAAACAGATGCTTCTGTTTCATTGAAGCATCCATCTTCAGTCTACAGGCCCATAGTGTCTTGCAGACTTTTCCATAAAGCCAGAAATTTTGAAGACAGTTCCATCTATATTGGCAGTTTGTCAGTCACTTTTTTCTATGTCCAGCAGAATGTCTTGCAGACTCTTTTATGAAGCAGGAACCCTGAAGGACTGTCTCACCTTCTTTAGGTAACTTTAGCAGTCATTTCTCTGTGGGTCCTACATGTCCAGCTCATCAAGCAGTCCAGGCAAGAGCAGTTTCTAGCCAGTGGTTAACCAACTCTATAAGGAGCCTCTTCAATGCCCATCATCCTCTTGAAGTTCATTGGTGTTGTCAGGAGCACATGTGTCTCATTGTCATGAAAAGTCCTAAGTTCTTAAGACATTTTTAATGACACATTCTGAAGGTCTCTGAAATATTTGAAGAATATCTATTTATCTGAAATATATCTCTACATACCTAGAAAACCTAACTAATATGACTACAAACTTGACTATTATAGATGACTCTCTATTAATCTATGTTTCTTAATTATACATTACATTTTTAAATGAGCTACACAAATGCAATACCTTAATCAAGAGCAGAAATATACATATATAACAAAACTTATCTTAAATTTGTATCAATAAATCAAGATCCATACCAATGCAAATCTCTATAGCATATCGTCTTTAAATGTAAACAAATCTTTATAAACAATATTTGAAAATCTAGGTGTCATTCTCTCCAAACTGCTTTCTGATTTTTCTTGGGTGAAGTAATTTTGGGGGTGTTCATGGGGGCCTTTCAGGGGCTCTTGGTCCATCAAACCCCATTGGCCTGGAAGGATTCCACAGGTTCTTATCCTCTGTGGAAACAAAAGAAGAACCTCTTTTCCAAAGCAACATGTCCTTAGATCCAAATTCTGGAATTAAGATACCTTTATAATATACATGCTGGTTTAGCTTAGCAGTCCATACAATGAAATGTCTCTCTGTACTTAGCTCCTTCACAGTCGAAAAATTCAAAGAAAATACAATAATATATAATCCAGGCTCTCTGTGTATATTCCATCTTTATGTGACTTCTTTTTCCTTATTCCTTTAAATATATGACTGTCTGTACTCTGTCTCTTTAAGGACTTTGTTTTTCCTTTAAAAAAACATTTACTTCTTTTTAACAATTCTCTATACTATTTTTCTTCTCTCTCCCAAGTCTATGTGCATTTATCTCACATTGAGACCCATTTAGAGGTCATTTTCATCTGAATTTGTCTTTATTGTGCATCTGTAATCTTTTTATGACCAGAACTGCTTTTATGTCAAGACACACTAATCAGTTTGTAACACACTGCTTACAAGTCCATTGAAATGTTTGGCTTCCTGAATTAACCATAGACCTGGCAGAATGTCCCAGAAAGCTGCTGTTTCAGGTAACTTTTTTTCTGTTATCACTAAATCAGGAAAATCTCTCTTAAATGAGCCATGACATTAAATTGTGCTCAACTCTTTTTTTTTTAATTTTTACCTAGAATTCCTTCCTACACTCTCTCAGGTTTTAAGTGGATTTTAGTCAACCATGGTTGTGAACAAGTGGCCTTATACAACAATATTATTCACTAATGGCTTGGAAAATTTGTTTATTAATTCATTTATCAATCTATATTTAGTTGTCAAACAATTTGCCACAGAAATCCTCAGAAAATTGTTGTAGGTGTGATAATCTTTATTGGCCAGCAGGCAGAGTCACTCTCCTGGTGGCTGCTGAGATTTTATGGTGTAATAACCATGATTAGGAGGCAGGTATCACAGGTGAGGTATTAAAGCAGATTGCCCCAGGCTGACCCAGGTCTGAGTCATGATGCCAGAACTGACAAGTTACTTTCTTAATTAAAGCTCCATGTCTCCACAGCTTTCTGTAAACTGTCAGTGCCCTTGTAAGTGTTTCTCTTCTTGAAACTTCTGGGAACTCTTGGAATGTAAAGACCTCAATAAGGAAACCTGGTCCAACAGCCTTTGTGGCCTCCATGAGGCAGAGGTTGAGAACAAAAATAACGGATGCCTGCATGTTCTTGAAAGCAACAGCCTTCAAGTGAGTTCAAAAGGCATCACTTGGGCCTCATTTGCTTCGGTAAAGAATTGGAAAGCTTTATTTTAATTACACTATTCTCAACTTAAGGTTGGAACCTAACAAGCTTTGAGACTATCTTTCATATCATCAAAGATTCAGTATAGTTATTTGTATTGGGGTGTTCAATAGAAATAAATCAAAGCAAATCTTTTCTTAAGGCCTTATTTTCAAGATCTGTCAGAGTAAAATACTTCCTAGATAATTTTATAGTATTCAAAGTATTGGTTAAATTATTCCTATTCAAGTACTTGTGTGTATGTGTGTATGCAGTGTATATATACATTTGTGTATATACAATGTTATGTGTGAAGGTACAGGTGTACAAATGCAGGTGTGTATATTATGGAGTCCATAGTCAATACTGAATGTCTTCCTCTGGAATGCTCCACCTTAGGTTTTATAATGAAGCCTCTTCAATGAACTTGTCAGTTGTTCATTTGGTTAGTGTACCAGGTTGGCACACTGTTTTCTGGGTCCTCCCAGTGTTGGGTTACAGGCAGGTGCAGAGAACCACATTTTCACGTGGTTACTAAGCATCCAAACTGAATGCCACAAGCCTAGGAATCAAACATGTTCCCCACTGAACCACCTCCACAGCTGTGCTGAACAGTTTTGTATCAACTTGACACCAGGCTACAGTCATTTGGGGAGAGGGAACCTCAACTGAGAAAATGTCCCAAGGAGACTGACTGATGGTCTAGGCTGTGCTGCAGTTTCTTGATTGATGCCTGCTATTGGGGGGCCCAGCTCACTGTGGGTAGACCCTTCCTGGGTTGTTTAAGAAAGCAGGCAGTGCAAGCCATGTGGAGCAAAGCAGCAAGCAGCTTCAAGACCTCCGCATCCGCTCCTGCATCCAGGTTGCTGCCATGGGTTTCTGCCCTGACTTCCATCAGCAATGAACCATGACATATAAAGAACTGTGAGCGGAAATAAACTCTTTATCCTCTGAATTGCTTTCAGCCCTGGTATTTTATCACAGCCGTAGAAGCCCTGAGTAAGACTCCCCAGCCCTAAGAGAGGCTTTTCATAAGCATGCCTTGCTGCAGTTCAGTAAATAGTTAAAAACCTGTCTGTTTCAATGTTTTAATATTTAACAACCATCTTACTACTGGGTTGCCTTGTAGAGCATATGCGGGTTTGTGTCTAGCTTTTTTGTGATTTATTATGCCACATTTAGTTTATATTCCTGGAATAGCAGCTCTTTTATTTTTTTTTCTTAAATGAAATGGAAAAGACATGGATCTGGGGGAAGGGGAGGTGGGCGGAGGGACTATGATGAGTGGAGGGAGGGGAAACTGCAGTCAGGTTATAATGTAAGAGAGAAAAAAGAAAGAAAAACAATTCAACCTCAGAAGTGTAAAAAAAGAATGGCTTGTTATGATTCAGTAAATAATTTAATTAACAACTCTCTGTTACCTTGGAAAGACAGCAGTAAGATGTTCAAGGCATAAGCATCTGGAAACCATCAGAAGAACAACATGGCCAAACCTGGGAATAGGATTGCAACTCATGGGGCAAGATGCTTTTCCAAGATCAAGGTATGGAGTGTTTGGATGCATGCATGTACATATGCATGCAAGCTTTGATAGTCCTTGTAACATTGCTACATTGCTCAGCTTACATGGTGTTTTCTAGCAGAAAAGCCATTTTACCCAATTTGTTGTTAATTTCTTGCTTTAAAGAAGTTGGATTTATAATTAGGGATGTCTGACCAGGATAATCCATCCAGGATGATTTAGAGGATCTCAAAGGAAGATGGTGTTTCAAATGTGTAGGTGTGTATTAAGTTGTGGATTTTAGTCTGAGTTCAGAGGTGAGAACCCCAGAGCCCAGTCCTCAGAGGTTCTTGATAGAAGGTCAGGGGTCCCAAGTATTCTGCTAATTGATATGCAAAGACGACTTCATGACCTAGTCAGACAAATATTTTCTGCAAGTTTTGGCATACTATAATCCTTGTTTTGTAATATAAAATAGTATAGCTTGTTAGCTGATGCTTTTCAGTATTTCAGAGACAAATTGTCACTCTCATAGTTCTAAAAGCATCTTTGCATCACCAAATATGAATGTGCATTAATCCAGGGAATCTGAGCACTGCCCTAGTCTCCGCAGAGCCCCTCCCAGGCTCCTCTCTAAGTTTCTGCCTCCTAAGTCATCCAGTCACAAGCTCACTTACCGTATTCACCTGTAGTGGACTCCATACACTAATGTAAAAGAGAGGAGGCCTCAGACTCAGCCCTGGGAAGTGTTTTTACCTGCAGCGATGCATGAAATACTGACACCCAGCCCCTCAAGTTATCCTTCAGTTCTCACATTCTGAGGAGCCCAGGCCCTTAGATGCTGGCCTTTTCCAGATGAGTACTTGATGTGTCACTTTGGACAACTTGTGCAGCGTATTTTTGATTCAGTATATTTTATCTGAAAAAGATAATGTTATCCTACGTTTTAAGATAAAACATCATTCTCTCTCTCTCTCTCTCTCTCTCTCTCTCTCTCTCTCTCTCTCTGTGTGTGTGTGTGTGTGTGTGTGTGTGTATCCCCCTCTGGCCTTTTCTGTCTGTGTGTCTGTGTATGTGTGTGTGCCCACCATTCAGTGCTATCCTATATAACTGGTCTGAGGGATTAGACCCAGATGCTCATATTCACCAGGCAATTCCTCTATCCCTGATCTGTCCTTCTTTTTCTACTTTAAGACGTATTAATTTCTTTAAATTGGTGTTTTACTTTTCTGTGTGTCTGCTGTCATTGGAGGCTAGAAAAAAGTGCTGGATCCCCTGGAACTGGAGTTACAGATAGTTTTGAACCACTGTGTGGGTGATAGGAATTGAATCCAGGTCCTCAGCAAGAGTAGAGAGTGATCTTAATTGCTCAGCGCCAATTGCAACTTCAAAGCTAAGGCTAATGATGAACATTATGATTATTAATTGCTAGAATTAATAGTATTTATAGAGAAAAGTCACCACTTATCATTATAAATACTAGTTTTCAAAGTTCATCTTTGGTTACTCTCTTAGGGTTTCTATTGCTTTGAAGACACACCATGACCACTACAAGTCTTAAAAAGGAAACCATTTAATTGGAGCTGGCTTACAGGGTCAGAGGTTTAGTGCATTATTGTCATGGCAGGAGGCAAGGCAGCCTGTAGGCAGATATAGCTCTGGAGAAGGAGCCGAGATTCTACATCCTTATAAGTACTTTGCAGGAAATAAGTGATACTAGACCCGGCTTGATTGTCTGAAACCTCAAATCCCATGCCCACTGACCCTTTCTCCAACAATGCTAAACCTCTTGATAATGCCACTCCCTGGAGGCCAGGAGGTTATTCCTATTTAAAAAAAACTACCACTGTTACTTTGGAGATTAACTATAGTAGGTACTGGTGTGAAGGTTATGAAAACAATTTAAAATCATGACTTTACAGCACAAAATTTAGAGGTAATTGTTTAAAAATAGTTTTATCTGTATTTAGAGCTGTCTTAAGTGCTAGGGTAGCCAAATATTCTATACTGCCAAATTGGAAGCTCTGCTTCCTAAAGTTAGAAATATAATCATTAGCAAAGGTGTTCCTAGCCAGGGTAAACCATGGCCTTCATGGACTTTGATCATGCACACACTGGCGACCTCATTAGATTCCAGTGGTTAGTTCTAACCCAGTGGCTCCACAGAGGACCTTAGTTAATGTATTTGGAACAAAAAAAAAAAACCCAACCCAAAACTCATGAACCTTAGAAATCCTTTTTTCTAAGGATTATTATCCTACAAATAATGAAGGTGTTGGTGGAGAGGGCGAACAAAGTAGGAAAGTAATCATCAAAATGGACCATGTATATAGAAAATCACCAAGCAGTGACTTAGTCAATAAAATTTATTAATGAAAACAAAGGAAAATTTCTCAAGGGGGTGGGGAGATATCTCAATCAGTAAAGTGCTTGCCTAAGAAGCAGGAGGACCTGAGTTCATTCCCCAAGCCGACATATAAACTAGGCACGGTGACACTAACTGCAATTCCAGTGTGTGGGAGATGGACTCAGCAGATACTTGGTGGTCCCTGATACCCAGCCTTGCCACCTGGCTGAATTCTAGGCAGGTGAGAGTCCCTGTTACTAAAAGTATTTACAAAGATTGAGGAATTGCACCTACACTTGTCTTCTGTCTCCTCATGTGCATATACATACAGAAACTCATCCCTCACAAGCATACACACACTTACACAAAGAAATGAAAGAAAATACAAAATAGAACTCCCTTCGGAGGAAGGAAAGGACTGCTCTAGGAGCGTTTGCTTCAGACTCTAGCGCGCCGAGGTGAACAGTCAGCAGGGTTGGCTTTATAAATGCAGACATTATGTAGCAGTAGACTAGAGCCACGTGGACACTGATTTCTTTTACTTTCTGTCCACAATCGAGTACTTTAGAGAAAGAGAAATTTGTTCATTACCTGCTTAGTTTTCTTCTTTAAAACTTAAATCAAATAAATGATCCCCCAAACCTGATTATTTTCTTTTTAATTTTGTAGACCTTGCTTTAAAATATAGGACCTGAATTATGAAACCCACGAGAAAATAATCACGTATCAATCACATCCTCTCAAAGATTTGCAGTGGGAAGGGGAAACATCTCTGCCAATGTCATTTAGAGTTAGAAGACAAGCTTCTCAAGCTGAAATTGCATTATCTTAAGGTCATAGAGTACTTTTGAGCTATACTGAAGTTGGTGTTCATATTTCCTAGTTCTTCATTTTGCATATTTTTTTGCTTCAGTTTATTCAAATTAATTGGTAGTAGTGACAATTATTTTATAAACAGTATATCCTAACCTAACACAGGATGATCTGCCTATTAGTTTAGATGTGATTGTACAGAAGTTTCAGAAGCTGGGATGATGACATTTGTCATCAACCTACTGCAGGAAGATAAGTTAAGGGAAACAGTAATCTCATTCACTACATCATTCAGTTTAAGGATATTAGTCACAGGCTGGTGATGAGGAGTCTTATTGGTATATAGCCACATTTTATCCTGCACAGGAGGGACCCCAAAATGTTCTGTCCTGGGTTTACATGCCACAAACACCACTTGGACTACCGAGGTAAAGGGTTATAGGACCTGTGGACTCAGAAAGAAAAACAAGACAGGTCACTTTACTGTAACTATTGATCCCAGTAGTGAGAACGTAGTTTATTTTTCTCAGGAATGTAGACAAAGTGGACAAAGGCTTGAACTGGTCAAAGATACCCAGAGACCTGTCATCCCTTTGGAGAGAACATAAGAGGCTTGCTTCAGGAGCAATGCTGTGGTGCAGTTCTGTGTTCTATTCCTTCAGGACAACACTTGTTCTGTAGATAAGAGTATAATGCTGGAGACCCATCAATAGCCATCATGTCTTACACAGAATAACTCAATGTCTTTCTGTATCAATAAGATACACTGATACAAGGGCAAGGCCATATCCCATCTACAGGACTCACCACTACTAACCAACTCTTCGAACCCCGCCCGCATTTCCAGAGTTAGGACAGCATGACAGAATAAAGATTACACTTTGTAGTTTTTTCCATTTTCAAAGTTTGTTAATGTTGATACAATCCCCCACCTCATGGTAGATGCTGTTTGCCAGTAGATGGCAGACATAGAATCAGAATACTAGGTTCTGACTTTTTCTTTTTTTTTTTTTTTTTTGATTTTTGAGACAGGGTTTCTGACTTTTCTTAAATGTTTTTCTTCATAGATGTTTCTGTTGGCAACAACATGTGCATATTTATCCAAAGCACTATCAGGAGTTTATATGAATTCCATGCTCACGCAAATAGAAAGACAATTTGATATTCCCACAGCTATTGTTGGACTGATCAATGGGAGCTTTGAGATTGGTGAGTCATTTTTACACTTACTTATTATTATATATTGATATTCTCTTCTTATTTCCTGCATTAACCATTTCATCTGACTAAATTATATGTTTCCTGCTGTGATTAAATAACCTGGTTTGGGTGTGAAGGAACCATGTATTTAAATATTCTTTTGCTGACATTTCATTATTGCCACATACTCTGACATGGTCCCTCTTTTCTGACAAGTAGCAGAAGATTTAGAATATTAATATCTAATTCTACCACTGCATCATTCAAAGAAAAGCTAAGGGCTTTTCTTCGGCATTTTAGAGGCTGCTGTGGGAGCCTGGAGGAACTTGTGTTCTGAAGGAGAGAGCAAATTCTTCTTCTACCCCGCTGTGTCTCTGAGGTTGCCAGCTTTCCACTCCTTGACATCGAGGAAGATTAGGATGCTTTCCTGCGTTTGAGTTTTGTCAGTCACACTTCCTGAGAAGCATGGATTAACTTTAGACCCTTTTTTGGGTGATGAACTTGGATATGAGAATGCAAAAGGTGAAGGAGGGAAAGATGTCCTCTATAAACAAAGTGACCTGGAAGTTTTTTGTTCTTAGTTTTTACTTCCTTTAAGGTGAAATTATTTTTAATGTTTTAAATCAAAACATCAAAGAAAGCAGGAGCTGTGAAGAGGCTAACACATATGGAGGATGCTTCATCTTGACTACCACGATCAAGCTTCTTAAACTCTTCCACCTGTGTTCTTGGCCTTCCCAGTAGTCAGGATGAATGCCTTACGTAAGCATTTCACAGATTCAGTCATGCTCTAGTGTGTTAGATGCAACAAGGGCAGTTTGTTGTTGTTCCAAGGTCCTATGGACCACATTGTGCTAGGGAAGACAGTCTTTTCAAGGGGTAAAGGTGATCCTGGAGGAGAAATGGACAGGTAAATGTGAAGGGGAGATGTGTACAGGGGTGAACCATCAAATAGTTTGTGTGGGGATCAAGTCAGCCCTGTGTTATGGGAAGGTGGAAGTTGTTAAAACATGAACCTGGAAAAGTGTGCAGGGATGAAAAATGGGTAGAGACTGTGGCTTGCTCTGGAGTATGTCTTCTATCCCTTATGTGGCAGAAAGCCAGTATGGGGTTGGAAGAGGGTCATGATTTTTCTATGTTAAGGACTCCTATTGAAAACCCAATACCACTGTTTTAGAATATTTTAATTGCACAAAATGAATTATATAGGTAAAGAGGAAGCCAGTTGTTACACGAAAGCAACGAACAGAAATGTTAATGACAGTTAATGATTATTGAAAACAATTTTTTCTACCAATTCACAGAAAACTTGATTTTCTGGAAAACTAATTCCTGTGAACTCTGTGGTTTTTAGACTAAAAGTTAAAAAGTTTTTTTTTTAAACTAGAAAATATTAACTCCTCCACCAGCAATGGATGTGGTAGATGACTTGGGGGAAGTCTTAAGTAGAAACAGTTGTGAGAGGAAGGAATTCACATTGGCCAATGAATGCAGTATTTGGTGGGCATTTCCCCAGGTAATTTTACAAGCAACCTTCCCCTAGCCTGGACGACACCTTACATTTCCCCACACCTTCCCTCCAATTAATTGAGGGCCACCAAGGCAACATAAAATGCAATCTAAACCGAGTGTGAGTAGGAAATGCTTTTCATTTCATACAATATAGATTTCAGATAAGATCCAGTGTGTGCGTAGTGGTTCAGTCACAGACTAGAAAGAAGCCCAGAGAGCTCAATCACAGGCTGTCCTGGGACATTATCTTTTGAATGATGACCTCAATGACAGGGACTTTGGGCAAAGAAAGGACAATAAGGATGTGGAAGTGGGGTGCAAACCATTCAAAATAATGCATCACCTCTTCTACCTAGCAGAATAGAGAGAAATAGAATTGGAAGAAAACAAAGTCTTCATATATCTTCTAAGTATTTGAAATCACTTAGAAATTTACAAAGTCATCAAAGAAGGGTGTTTTAGCTTTCTGAATTTTTTCTTTATGTATTATAT
This sequence comes from Myodes glareolus, assembly GCF_982192425.1. NCBI lineage: Eukaryota > Metazoa > Chordata > Mammalia > Rodentia > Cricetidae > Myodes > Myodes glareolus. The sequence goes on from NC_142028.1 coordinate 10,445,441, forward strand.
GAGCAGGGTAAATAGTCTACATCAAACTAAAACTGGTTTGAGGAAAGCTTACTTATGTTGCTTCTTTTTTTGTGAATAGAATAATACTTATGATTGAGCCTTGAGCCTCCTACACATTAGACTAGCACTCTACCACCCTATTCCCAGACCCTTTATTTATTTTTTATTTTGAAGACGTTCTTAGTAAGGTGACCAGGCTAATCTTGAACTCACTCTGTAGCACAGGCCAACCTTGATCTTGCAGTCTTCTTGTCTTAGCCACACTGTGACTGGGGATGGCAGGTCTATGCCACCAAGACACACTTGTACGTTCTTTTCTTAAGCATGTTTATCAAAGGCCTCTCTGTCAGAATGGGGCTTCCCTCTGAGGTTCTTTAAATCAAAGCTTTCTCCTAAACCACAGAGATGAGTTTTTGTGCTGATTTTTTGATTCTGGTAATCTCATCCTAAGACCCAGTTGGAGGGTTAACACTCTGACTTTCCCTGTGCTAACAGTATTTGGTCTGAGGGAATATGTAGCAACAGAAGCAGATGTTCATCATGGCCATGTTGAGTCATAAAGAGGGTTTTAAATAGTCAAAATAGTTCCATTTGACTCTGAATAAAACAGTCATAAAAGGAGAGGTCAGGGATGACTTGCAGGCTGACACCTCCTTCTGTATCCATTATCAAGGGCTGAATGATTCCTAATAGAGGACTTAATATTAACCAGAATGGAGGAGAATCTTACAGGGTCACAATTGATCTATATCTATATCTATATCTATATCTATATCTATATCTATATCTATATCTATATCTATATCTATATCTATATAATTTATTTAAAGGAGTAAGTCACAGAACAATCCCACACCAGTTTGGAATTGTGATTAATAAGAAGATTATTTATTTAAAGGGGAAAACTTACAGATTACCATCCTAGACAACAGCCCTCTGCACAACCAGGAAAAGAGTCTGGTAGCTAGAAGTGGAGTCCGAAGCAAGAGAGGGAGCACAAGGCTATGGCTGCTTTTTGAAGCCAAAGAGAACACGCCCAAGTGGGCTGGTTTCTTAAAGGCTATTGGCTGAAGGGGCGGAAGGAGATCCCACACACAAACCTCGTAGACAACCCATCCCTGTATTCTTAAGTAGGTTGTTAAACAATGAACCCTAAAGTACAAATGTTTGAGAGGCTATGGACTAGGATCTGCTAATACTTTTCTGAAATAACATTCTCTTTCCCTTCTCCTAGGAAACCTTTTGTTGATTATATTCGTGAGTTATTTCGGAACAAAACTGCACAGGCCTATCATGATTGGTGTTGGATGTGCGGTTATGGGCCTAGGGTGTTTCATAATATCACTACCTCATTTCCTGATAGGCCGGTGAGTATCCCAGTTTTTGATTATGTTTTAGGTTGAACTTTCACATACAGGAAATGAGGTTCAGAATTTTCTCTCTGGAAGGAGTATCCCCCTAAGTACAGAATGCTTATATGGAAATTAGAAGATATGGTCTCCACATGGCTGGATGATTTGTGAATCCTGTTGGGTTCATTTCAGGTCTCATCTAATCCATTGGTTAAGTGCACTTTGAGAAACCACTTTCATGAAGTTGGTACACTTGAATGGATTCTCTGAATCTGCCAAAGCTTGGGCTGATTTTTACACATTCTAGTTACAAGAGGTCTACAGTTTGACATATTCATGGGTCAGCAAGGGATAGCCTTGTATTCAAGACTTATTTTCATTTTCATGTTTACTATTGTATCATAACATAGAAGAGTGTTAGCATGAATTATGTAATTAACCCTTCTTCCCTTTCCTGCTTTCTGGAGGAAAGTTTTTACTTCTTTCTTCTGTTTGTCTCTGTCTTATTACTTTTTAGTACCTTAATATACAAAATAATGTTTTCTCCCATAGAATCATACTATTCTTTGTTATAGAACTCAGTTTCCAGGTTCAAAACTTAGCTCATTTTGCAACATTTGATAGACTTCATCTGAGTCTCTCATTATCTCACAAGGCCCTCACTGGTTGGCAAAGTGAACAGCCCTCAACATGGGTCAGAACTTCACTTTTGTCCCAGGCATGCCTTTTGCTGTTGTCTGCTGTTGTGTCTCCACCTGCCTCTGAATGTAAACTTCTGGACCATCCCAGTGCTATTTCCCTGTAATTCTCTATCATTCTTTTCCTTAAGCATTTGTTTGACTTCCTTTCCCCATCTTCCTCTTCCTCCTGTCTCTCCCTATTCTTTTTCATTATTTCTTTTGTTTTTAAGATCTTTCATTAATTTTATGTATGTCAGTGTTTTACTCACATGTATACATATGCACCATGTGTGCATCTTGTGCCCACAGATATCAGAAATGTGTCTGATTCCCTAGAAATAGAGTTAGAGATGGTTGTCAGCAACCATGCAGGTGCTGAAAAAAATGAACCTAGATTCTCAAGAGCAATGCAACAAATTCTCTTAACTACTGATTGATATCTCCCATTGCTCTTTCCTATTCTTTTTTTGAGACAGAGTCTTGCTATATAGCCCCAGCTGGCGTGGGATGGACTATATAGCTCAGGCTGGCCTCAAACTTTTGGTGATTCTCCTGCTTCAGCCTCCTAACTGTAGGCACTTTTGATATTTTTGGTGTTAGCACTTTTAATCCCAAGAGTCATTGTCAGGTAATGGATTCTGTCACTTCCTGTTACGATATTGTAAGCAGAATTTTCCTGTCCTGACTGCCTGATCCCAAATAATCCCTCAGAGGCTTATGTTAATTGCAAATGCTTGACTGACAGCTCAGGATTGTTGCTAGCTAGTTAGCCCGTATTCCTTACCTATGCTCTGCCATATGGTGGTACCTTTATTGCCAAGGCATTTTCATCTCCTGCTCCCTCTACATCTGGCTGGTGACTCCTCTTTCCATCATTCTCCTTCCCATCATCCTGAGTTTGGTTGTCCTCCTATGCTTCCTCCATTGCTAATGGCTCATTACAGTTTTTTAAAATCGATATGAGTGACAAATCTTTACAGTGTTCAAGAATATTTTTCCATAGCAAATCTCCCTTTTTGCCTAATTAAAAAGGGAGGTTTTAACTTTATGGTTTTTTAAAAATATTTATTTATTTATTATGTATGTATAGTCTGTCTGTGTGTATGCCTGAAGGCCAGGAGAAGGCACCAGACCTCATAACAGATGTTTGTGAGCCATCATGTGGTTGTTGAGAATTGAACTCAGGACCTTTGGAAGAACAGGCAATGCTCTTAACTGCAGAGTCATCTCTTCAGCCCCTTAACTTTATGTTTAAAGTTAACTTTAACTTTAAGATTATGTACAACAAATTAGGATGCCCTAATGGTACAGAAGAACTTTGGGTGACTGTTCAGGTAGCAAGATGTCTCTGTCATTTCTAGAGTTATGGAAGTTGCTTTCAACATTCTTTCTGTTTACTTAGGTAATATTATATCTTTCTGGAGTCTTTGTTGGAGTTGAAGATTTTATAGTTATAGTTTTCATTAGTTATAATAAAAGATAAAGTATATATAAATATTATATCTGTAATTCTTGCTTGATAATTGTTATATGTAATTTCACTATGTTAAAGTTAAAGTCTTCCTTTTTGTTTAAACAGAAAGGGGAAATGGTCTGGGAGGTCCTTCTGTCTATGTAGTGCTTTTATTGGTTAATGAATACAGAAACTGCCTTGGCCTGTTGATAAGGCAGAACTTAGGTAGGTGGGGAAAACTGGACTGAATGCTAGGATGAAGAAGGCAGAGTCAGAGAGAAGCCATGGAACTGCCAGATTCAGCCATGCCAAAACTTTAGCCGGTAAGCCACAGCCACATGGAGATACACAGATTAATGGAGATGGGTTAAATTATTATGTAAGAGTTAGCCAATAAGAAGCTAGAGCTAATGAACCTAGCAGTGATTTAATTAATACAGCGTCTGGGTGATTATTTCGGGTCTAAGCTAGCTGAGTGGCCAGGAAGAACAAGCAGCCCCTCGTTGCAACAATCAAGTAAGAATTACAGTTATAATATCCAGTGTATTTGCATTTCACAAAATTAGAGAAAATACTCTATTTTATATCTTATCTTTGTGAGTCCAAAGTTTTGCACCTAATTTATCTTTTGTCATAAATAAATAAAGTTCTAACTATAACTATCTAGTCTTCAACTCCATCAAAACCCCAGAAGAGTGAATTGTTACCTAATGACAAGGACATCAGACTGCTCTGCGACATTGTGGCATCCATCTTTGACCCATAGGCCTACTATGTCTGCCAGACTTTTCTTAGAAGCAGGAAATTTTGAAGGACTGTTCTATATTGTCTTGACAAAGTCTGATAGACACTTTCTTCTGTGTCTTATTGATCCAGTTTGGACAGTAGCTCTCAGCAATTGAGGCAAAGGCGGTTTCTTTGCCCACATGCCTTGTTTGTATTATAAAGAAAGCAAACTCCATTTGGAATTTCTTCAATGTCCATCATCTTCTCTGAAGTAAATCAGTGCTTCCAGGAGCAGATGTGTCTCATTGTCATGAAAAGCCACAGCTTATTAAAAAATATTAAATGTCATATTCTATAGATCTTTGAAATGATTTAAGATCATCTATCTAAATATACCTGTGTATGACTTTTAAAACATACCTAAAATGTCTGTAAGTTTGACTATTAGAGATGAATATTACTCTGTATTTCTTAATTATATATTACATTTTTAAATGAGCTGCATAAACACAATATCCTAAATAAGAGTAGAAATATACATATAATAAAACAGAAATAACTTTAAATTTGTATCAATAAATTTAAATCCAAACCAATGTAAAGTGGTCTGAGATTAATAACTGTTTTCTGGATTAAAGTAGATTCAAAAACATATTCTTTCATCCTATCATTTCTACTTCCTATCTCCCTATTTTTCTTTAGAAAGAGATCTTTGAATTTAACTCTTTTGTTTTGCTTTTTATTTTTTTCTGTTACTCTGAGCCCACCTTGGGTGCTAGGTGAAGTGTAAATCGAATTAATCTTAAAGGCAACCAGAAGTCAGATATTGCGGTAAAAACCTAAATAGTCAGAGAACCAGCAGAATAGCCACCAGTGACTTTCCCGCCTCTGCAGCCCCTCTGATCCAGAAAGGCCGAGATCCTGTCCCCGCCTCACCTTATCACTTCCTGTTTCCTCTTTGTACAGACCTCCAGACTTCTATGGTTAACTAGTGACTAGTTCTACCTTTTTACTCTAAGCCAGCATTATTTGTCAGGATACGCTTAAATCAGCACACAACATGACATAATGACTTTTCCTTCTGTTGGAGTTAATGAACACATAGGAGAATGATTGTTTTAATTCTCAGAAAGGAAACATGGAACCACAGCTCAGAGAAGACAGAGAAACTGTCTTTATTTGTTTGTTTTGTGTCTCTCTAAAGCTTTTATCTTCTCAATTCTATTTTAGTGAGTCCCTTTCTTTTTCTTGCTTTTGTTCTCTATACCACTCCAATTATTTCTAGGAAACTGTCCTTTAAAAATCCCAGAGAGTTGACATTAGAGAATCTGAAAGTTATGTCACCCACGCATAGAGACTTGAGAACTAACTCTAAAGAAGGGGCACATTTTTGATGATTATTAATAACTTGCTTGATATTGGTAGCTTGCTTTTATGCATTCAGTTTTTTTTAAATCTCTTTCTGTTTCTTTTTTTTTTTTTTGAGATAGTCTTTTGTGAAACACAGTGTCCTCAGACTTGCTGCAGAGCTGAGAGTGGTCTTGAGCTTCTCATTCTCACATCTCCACTTCTTAAGTGCTGGAGTGACATTCATGTGTCGTCACACCCAGGTTAGAATGACTGCTGTGGAGACATAGATGGGCTCTGGATGCTGTGTTTTCAGGGAAGCAGGAGTCAATGATCTGCAGACGCTCTCATTGCATTCAGGTCCTCACGGTGAATGTTTCCTGTGTCCACACAGATATGAATATGAAACAACGATCTCCCCATCAAGCAACTTGTCCTCAAACAGCTTCTTGTGTTCGGGAAACAGAAGTCAGACCTTACTGCCAGCACCAGATCCAGCAGGTGGACTAGTGCTTCTTGCTGTTTTCTGATCAGGCACAGGGCCACAGAACACTCTTTTACGATGGGTTTTGAATGTGACACTGGGTTTAGTAGGCACCTAAGACAAATGAACAATCTTTATTTCCCTTTGCAGGGAATGGAGTTGTCTAATAGCAAAGAATACTCTGACTGACTCCAGAGTTTGAATATACTTATTAAGACTCCTTTGTTTCTTATTTAAAGAAGAAGTATTTAAAAGTATTTAAAAAATAAGCCAAAGATAGCCACTCCAGCACCATTGTAGAGTTAGTCCCTCAAGGGAAAACAATGTAGAAGGATGCATTTAAACATATAATGAGATCTCTATTATTAGTCTAATTTGGCTTTCTTTTGCTGTGGTAAATCATGGACTAAAACCAACCCAGTTAGGAAAGAGGTTATCTAGCTTACAAATTGTATCCCACCATGAGGGAAGCCAAGGCAGAAACTGGAGGGAGAGAACAAAGCAGAGAGGACCATGAATTTTTCATTGTGGCTTGCTTGGCTACATTTCTTATACAACATAGGGCAACCTGCCCAGGACTAGCACTGTCCACAGTGGTCTATGCCATCTTTCATCAGTTAACCAAGAAGAAAATGCCTCATAAAATTCATTCCTACAGGCCAATCTGAGGAAGGCAGTTCCTCAGTTGAAATTCCTTCTTCTCAGGATTCGTGTCAAGTTGACAGAAACTATCCATCACAGAGATTATGCAAATAGGAAATGCACCACATCTGTACTGTGCACCCAATGCACCACGGGAAAGCAGGTGCCTATGTCACAGCTCAGAATTCCTTGGTTACCCGGGAGTTTGTCTTTCAGTCTCCTTTTCCCTCTTTAACACAAAAAATTACTTTATATTTCAACCAGACAGTGGTTCCCTTACTTCCTATGGGCTCATGCACTGTGGTCCTGTCTCCTGCCCTTCATATGCTGTATTAGTAACTTTCCAATCACTGTGATCAAAATCCCAAACAATTCAAGGGAGGACAGATATGTTTTCACTTGCTGTTGTAGAAGGTTTGGTTCATGGTCACTTTGCCCCATGTTTATGGACAAAGTATCATGGTGAGATGAGGGTTGGGTGATGCTCTTCTTCACTTCTTTTTGGGCAAGAAGAATGGAAAACAAGATACAGGAAGTGATGAGATATAGCCTCTGTAGATATGCCACTTCATGTTCAACTTCCTCGAATTAGATACACTTCCTACTTTTCAGTATTTATCAAATGTGCCGGTACCATGACTTAATCAACAGATTAGTTGACTATGACAGAGTCATGGTGACCTGTATCTGTACACCACTCACAGACAAAGTCAGATGTTGTATCGACGTACTCACTGTATGTCTTAGTTACTTTTCTTTGACTTTGATGGAGGACCAAGACCAAGGGAACTTATACAAGGAAGAGTTTATTGTTTCTTATGGTTATAGAGCAGTGGTTCTCTCCCCTCCTCATACTGGGACTCTTTAATACAGTTCCTCATGTTGTTGTTACCCCCAACCATAAAATCACCTTCATCCCTACTTTATACCTGTAATTTTGTTCCTGGTATGAATTGCAATATAAATATCTGATACTTCAGTGATTCTTCCAGGTGACCCACTCTTACAGAGGGATAAGAAATAAATCACAGCAGGGAGAATGGAAGCAGGAGCAGGAGACTAGGTACTCACATCTCAACTATAAGCATAAATCAGAGAATGCAAATTGGAAGTAGGATGAGGCCTTAAGCTCTTAAAGCCCTCTCCAGCAACAGTCGTCCTCCATCTTCCCAAATAGCACCACCAACTGGAGACTAAGTAGTAAAGACTGGGGTCTCTGTGGGGCATTTACATTCAGAGCACCACAGTATTCTCACAGAGGGCCTGATTGGTTCCCAGCACTCACATCAGGTTGCTCTCAATCTCCTGTCATTTTAGTTCTGGAGAATTTGGTGCCCTCTTCTGGCCCTCTTGGGCACTTGCACACACAAGGTGTACATTTGCTCGTAAAGGTACACATATTTACGTATACATTTTTAGGTAGTATTTTTAACGTTGTCGACTTTTCAGTGGACCTGTGCAGATTTTGTCTGCTGTATCTGGGTCCGGTATCTGAGCACCTGAAAGAATGGGATGAACTACAGTCTAATGCTGAGATGACCTTATTTCAGTTACTGTGCACTATTATACATGAATGAAACAATGAAAGTAATGATCCAAAAAGCTTGTTTGGGATCAGAAAAAATATGACAGAGAAATGTATATAAACATCAGTAAGCACATCCTTAACAGACCCTCCCTTTCCAAAGACTTTCTCAGGACAGACGAATTTAAACACAGTTGCCTGGTACATATTATGGATTATAGATTATAGATTATATCTAGGAAAGCATGAAACAAGGCAGAAGGCAACATCCAGATTCAAGGTACATTGATCATATTGGATTCTAGAGCTACGTTCTGACATCTAACAAAAATAAATATGCCTTATAAACCGAAGGTAATTGTTAGTCATAGGAGGCATGAAATAATGTCTATGAACAATACAGGGAATGAAATACTCTTGAGATAAAAGGATCTCTGCTTTTTTATCTGGAGCCTCTCTTACAGTTGACCAAATTATAGTACACCATACACCATTCTTTTGACCATGTTCTGACAAAAGTCACATATTCTGAAAGACCCAATATATATCCTGGACATTTATTCGGGAGCTGTCTCAGCAGAATCGCCTCAGGCCAGAATATCTCCATTTTATGGTAAATCCACGCTACAGAATCTGCAGCAGTCTCAAAGTCTTGGACCATCACTCCACAGGGAGTCTGTGGAGATCAAAATAGCTTGAGAGACAAAGAGTAGCCATCTGTGAAGCTCTGAGTCACAAAAACCCTCTAAGCAAAGCAATGTGAAACAGTGACCTCTGTGCTAGCCCATGCTCACTTTTTGAACTGACCCCAGAAAATTCATTCTTTGCGTTCCTTGTATTTTGGTGGATAAGTTAAAACTTCCCATGTACAGAGTCCTAAGAAAGCACTTGAATTTTCCATTCAGCTTTAGAAGAGGGTTGAAAGTCTCCCTATGATCTGAAGACAGAAATTATCATGTTTATCAAAGATAAGAATCTGAATTCCTAGAGAGGGAAACTGTAAGATTTAGACCTCAGGACCCAGTTGTGCTTAGGACACTTATGAGCAGCCACCGACCAGTCCATAGTTCAGGGTTCATTGTCCTTCACTTCTCTGCAAACACAATGTCAAGCTCCTCTAGGGAGTGCAAGTTCACTTAGCTTAGAACAAACTTGGGAGGTGCATGCAAATGTTCAAAGATTTCTGCTTTTGCCGTTCAATTTGCTTTGGCCTTGTTTTTGTTACTTCATTGATCAGTTGCTACTCCAACTGTCAGAATATTTAATTGAAAGGAAATGATGAAATCTAAGAAAAAGTACAGTTTCTATTTAGTTAAAATCCTGAATTTTTAGAGAATAATTGCAACTGTAGAGAATTCAAAATTCTGTCTTTGTTGTGTAAGCAAATAATGAGTTGTCAGAGACTATTGCACACGTGTGTGCTTGCTTTCATTTCTAAAAGTTATGGAGAAATGAGACAGTGCACACATTAACAAACGGGGTCCACTGGTTGATGGAAAACTGGGCTCCTGGAGGTGAGGGAAATTCCAAGGTTTTACAGTTTGCCTATTTTTATAATGTAAATTCTCACAAGCAACGTGTTATCCCTAAACACTGAATTGGATAGAGATATCTATCTGTAGAGTCATCTCTCCAACCCAAGAATTGTCTCTAGAATAACATTTACACTCCATCGCTATGTAATCTTTCAAAATAAGTAGTAAGGGTGACTCATTGATTTCTAGAGAGCATTGCTATGGAACATTATTTTAACTAGGAAAAGATGTGCTACATTTGCTTCTGCTGCTTTTGTTAGTGATGTAAGAGTTATACATTTATTTGTCTGTGCTGTATTTGTTTAATTATGTAAAGATGTGTTGAATTTGTTTCACCTTGCCTGCATAAGGCACCTGATTAGTCTAATAAAAAGCTGAAATGCCAATAGCTAGGCAGGAGATGGATAGGAGTGGTTGGTGGGCAGAGAGAATAAGTAGGAGGAAAATCTAGGCTTGAACAAGAGAGACAAAGAAGGACATGCCTGGGGCCAGAAGCCAGGATTTTGCCAGCCAACCAGATCCTGGAAGAAGCAGGAAAGTAAAGCATACAGAAAGAAAGGTAAGAAGCCCCAAGGCAAAAGGTAGATAGAAGGAAATAGGTTAGTATAAGTTAAAGAGAACTAACCTGAAATGATTCTAAGCTAGACTACACATTCATAACTAATAACAAGCCTTTGTGTGATGATTTGGGAGCTGGTTGGTGACTCAAAAGCAAGCCTGCTATGCAGCACAGTAACAGAAGTCACTGAATGATTATTATGGGCTTGTGACCTGAGAACGGCTTCTAGAAAATTTTGAATTTACTCTCAGTAACACTTAACTGTCAAAATGCTCATGCAGTTTTCTCTTGTTTTAATACAGAGTGTATAAAAGAAATTAAATCCTTAATGTGGATATATGTAATGGTAGGAAATCTTATTCGTGGAATTGGTGAAACCCCCATCATGCCCTTGGGTATTTCCTACATAGAAGATTTTGCCAAATCTGAAAACTCCCCTTTATACATTGGTAAGTTGGAAATTAAGCCTTGTCTTCATTTAAGGATAGCAGAGTTCTGAAAGGGTAGAAATTAATTATTGATTTGGATGAATGTGATTCCTAGAGCGGTGAGTAGGGTGCCATATCACTACTGGTCATAAGATTGGTCAATGTGGGAATTAAATGGCAGCTCCACACAAGCGGCTTCAGCAAGCAGCTTTTCACATTGGAGATCCCTCTGATCTGCTGACCCTACAATTCTCTGATGCTGACACACTATCCCTAAACCTTTAGAAATTCATCTTTATTTCCTGGAAAAAGTTTCCTAGATTCAATGGTTATTTCTGTTTTTCTTATTTTAGATACTCATTTGTTCATCTGTAGGTCATTACAATTTCATTTTGTCCGTTTTGTGTTCGTAGTATTTTAAAATGTATTTTTACATTTTGTTCTCTCTCTGTCTCTGTCTCTGCCTCTGTTTCTCCCACCCCCATGTGTTGGGGGAGGTCTCTAGTTCATTTCCCACCACCCTAACCTGAAATAGTCACACAAAAAACTGTATTAATTGCAATACTGTTTGGCCAATAGCATATATATATATAATATAAATATGTATGCACATATATATACACATATGCACATACATATACATACATATACATACATGCCTATACACACACACACACACATATTTATATATATATATATCTTCCAGCCTGGCTACATTCTGTTAAGCCATTGACCAAAAGTAGGTTCTTTATTAACCAATAAAAGCAACACATATATAGAAGGACTTCCCATACTATCGGTGTGTGTATGTGTGTGTTTGTGTGTGTATGTGTGTGTTGTTTGTACGTGTGTGTGCATGTGTGTTTTATGTGGTGTGTATGTGTCTGTGTGATTGTGTGATTAGAAGACAGCTTTTGGGTGTTGTCCTTAAATTGAACTGACATCTCGGGCCAGGTTTCATGGACAAGTGGCCTGCTGAGCCATCTGCTTGGCCCTGTTGGGTTCTTTTTGCATTTTAGTAAATTTTCTTGCAGTTTAAACCAGATTCAAAATACTGTTTGAATAATCATGTCTTCTCAACCATGTTCACCAAGTGATTTATTTTCCATCTGCTCTCGTTTACAACTTGGGGCTCTGCCTTCTGCTTCTCTGTGAAATTAATGAAACAGTTTCCTTCCTTATAACCCCTCAGTCTCGACAGGGTTTGTCATAGATTTACAAAATATCCAAGTTCATTATTTTGGTTTGATTCCTTGAAATTTTCATAAAAAGTCTATGTATTTTGCAGACCCTGACCCTTGTGGCCTGATGCATTAGATGAGTTTAGCTAAGGCAGTGCTGGAGAGCTCATCCTGGTGGCGAAAGGTCGGGGAGAGCTGGTGAGCTGGCCAACCCAGCTACTACTCAGGCCCAGAACAAGGGCTATGAGTTGGCCCACACCAACATCTATCCCATCTATGAACTGATAAAGCATGCCAAGGGGCCAGTCCTGTAGATCCAACGCTTCAGGATCTCCACAACAAAGGGCAACAACAGGTTATTGAAGAGTCCCAGTGAGGGCCCAGTATCTGTAGTGTAGCAGAAGTCAGAGACCTCAAACCAGACCAATGACTCACTACAATGAACACTTGTGAGTAAAGATGTATGGACTAACGGGTATCCCAAGATACTCACTGTATCACACTACGGCTTCCACAATAATATTTTTTTCTTTTAAATTTTGTTTTATTTTGCTTTATTTTGTAGGGAGGTTGCAAAGGCAGAGGATAGATACAAAAGGATACAAAAGGTGAGCAGGTTAGGGATACATCATACGTAATCCACAAAGAATCAATAGAAAGTTAAAATATAATAATTATAGTAAAGTGAATAGGATACAAAATTATTGTATCTTCTGTTTAGTGTGTAAGTAACTTAGTTTCATAAATGAGAAGCTGCATTACTATTATTTTTTATTTTAAACTTTTTAATCATTTTGCATACCAACCAGAGTTCCACCTCCCTCCCCTTTTCCTGCTCCCCTCACCTCTCAACACCCCAAGCCCCATTCACTCAAGGCTGAGCAAGGCATCCTCCCACACAGAATGTACTCCAAAAGCCAGCTCATGCACCAGGGATATATCCAGGTCCCACTACCAGGGGCCCCACAAACAGATTAAGCCACACAACTGTCTTCCATAAGCAGATGGCCTAGTTCAGGCTCATGCAGGTTTCCCAGCTATTGGTCTAGAATTCATGAGCTTCCACAAGCTCCAGACATCTGTCTCTGTGGGTTTCTCTTTCATGATCTTGATCTCCTTGCTCATATAATCCCTCCTCCCTCTCTTTGACTGAACTTCTGGAATCCAGCCTGGTGCTTGGCTGTAAATCTTTGCAACTGCTTCCATCAGGTACTGGATGTAATCACTAATCTACAGGGGAAGGCCAGTTCAGGTACCCTCTCCACTATTCCTGGAAGTCTTAGCTGGGGTCATCCTTATGGATTCCTGGGAATTTCCCTAGCACCAAGTTTCTTGCTAGCCCTATAATGGCTCCCTCTATCAAGATATCTCTTTCCTTGCTCTCTGATTCCATCAAATCTAAAATTATTGCATCTTCTGTTTAGTGTGTAAATAACTGAGTTTAATAAATGAGAAGCTGCATTATTATTAGTTTTTATTTTAAAATTTTTAATCATTTTGCATACCAACCACAGTTCCGTCTCCTTCCCCTTTTCCTGCTCCCCTCACCTCCCAACACCCCAAGCTGCACTCACTCAAGGCTATCTTTACATGCATTATTTTTCTTAATCTATTACTTTTTTTGACAAGTTTAATATTTATTTCATTATCTTTATTCCTTTAATCTATGACTATCTGTACTGTATTAAGTGACTTTTACTGTCTCTTTACTCTTTTTCCCTCTCTCTCAAGCCTGTGTATATTTATCCAACATTGTGACCCATTCAGAGGTCCTTTTTATTTGAATCTGTCTTTATTGTGTATCTGTAATTATTTTCTGACCAGAAGTGCTTTTTTTCCCTAATGTTAAGTGGGTATGGCTAGAACCAACTCCGTGGCTCTGCCTGTTGGCTCCACCCAGTCCAACAGGGCAGAGGCATGTTCACTGCCTCTGTGAGCCATGTACACTTCTTCCTTTCCAAATTGTACCCCCTTGATATCCTTTTGTTGTGTTATTGCTCTTCCTAGAACTTTGAGTACTATATTTAATAGACATGAAGAGAGTGGGCAGTCTTGTCTTGTTCTTGATTTTAGTGGAATCTTTGAGTTTCCCTTCATTTAGTTTGATGTTGACCAACTTGCTGTAAACTGCGTTTTTTATTTTTTTAAATTAATTTATTTATTTGTTTATAAAAATTTCCACTTCCTCCCTTCCTCCCCATACCCTCCCATTCCCCCCACTACCTCTCCTCCCCCCTCCCTCTCCTCCTCCCTCTCTAGTCCTAAGAGCAGTCAGGGTTTCCTGCCCTGTGGGAAGTTCAAGTTCCTCCCCTCTCCCTCCAGGTCTAGGAAGGTGAGCATCCAAACAGACTAGGATCCCAGAAAGCCAGTACATGCAGACAAAACAAGACCCAGTGCCATTGTCAATGGCTTATCAGTCAGCCCCCATGTCAGCCACATTCAGAGACTCCGGTTTGATCACATGCTCGTTCAGTTCCAGTCCAGCTGGCATTGGTGAGCTCTCATTCGATCAGTCCCCTCGTATCAGAGGGTGAACGCCCCCGACACGGTCCTGATTTCCTTTTTCATGTTCTCTCTCCTTCTGCTCCTCATTTGAACCTTGGGGGCTCAGTCCAGTGCTCCAATGTGGGTCTCCGTTTCTATCTCCATCTATCGTCAGATGAGGGTTCCCTCTAGTCCTGCCTTTCTTGCTCACGTTCTCCTTCCTTCTGCTTCTCATTTGGACCTAGGGAGTTAAGTCCAGTGTTCCTATGTGTGTCTCTGACTCTATCTCCATCCATCGCCAGATGAAGGTTCTATGGTGATATACAAAATATTCATCAGTATGGTTATGGGCCAAGGCCAGTTAAGGCACGCTCTTCTCAGCTGCCCAGGGAACAATCTGGGAACCTCTCCTTGGGCCTGGAAACCCCTCCAGAACCAAGACTCTTGCAAACCCTAAAATGGCTCCCTTAGTTGAGATATATACTGCCCTAGTCCCATATCCATCCTTCTTCCCCCCATCCCATTCCCCCAAGCCATCCCCAATCCTCCCCTTCTCCCTTCTCTCTAACCATCTCCCCTCACTTCCACCCCCCACCGCACCCCCCATGCACCCAAGTTTGCCTGGCAATCTTGTCTACTTTCAATATCCAAGAGGATAACTATATGATTTTCTTCATGTTCACCTTCTTATTTAGCTTCTCTAGGATCACGAATAATAGGCTCAAAGACCTTTAACTATGGCTAGAATCCACTTATGAGTGAGTACATACCTTTTTCCTATTTTTGGGTCTGGGTTACCTCACTCAGTAAAGCATTTTCTATTTCCATCCATTTGCATGCAAAATTCAAGATGTCATTGTTTTTTTACCGCTGATTAAAACTGTAATGTGTATATGTTCCACACATTTTTTAACCATTCTTCTATTGAGGGGCACCTAGGTTGTTTCCAGGTTCTGGCTATTACAAATAGTGCTGCTATGAACATAGTTGAACAAATGCTTTTGTAGTATGATAGGGCATCTCTTGGGTATATTCCCAAGAGTGGAATTGCTGGGTCCTGAGGAAGGTTGACTCCCAGTTTCCTGAGAAACCGCCACACTGATTTCCACAGTGGCTGCACAAGTTTGCATTCCCACCAACAATGGATGACTGTTCCCCTCACTCCACATCCTCTCCAGCATAGGCTATCATTGGTGTTTTTGAGTTTGGCTATTCTGACAGGTGTAAGATGGTATCTCAAAGTTGTTTTGATTTGCATTTCCCTGATTGCTAAGGAGGTTGAACATGACTTTAAGTGCCTTTTGGCCATTCGAAGTTCATCTGTTGTGAATTCTCTGTTCAGTTCAGTACCTCATTTTTTAATTGGGTTAATTAGAGTTTTAGTGTCTAGTTTCTTGAGTTCTTTGTATATTTTGGAGATCAGACCTTTGTCTGATGAGGGGTTGGTGAAGATCTTCTCCCAGTCGGAAGGTAACCTTTTTGTCTTACTGACAGTGTCCTTTGCTTTACAGAAGCTTCTCAGTTTCAGTAGGTCCCATTTATTCATTGATTCTCTTATTGTCTGTGCTACTGGGGTTCTGCTTAGGAAGTGGTCTCCTGTGCCTATATCTTGTAGACTACTTCCCACTTTCTCTTCTATCAGGTTCAAAGTGGACAGATTGATGTTGATGTCTTTAATCCATTTGGACCTGTGTTTTGTGCATGGTGATAGATGTGGATCTTCTTTCATTCTTCTACAGGTTGACATCCAGTTATGCCAGCATCATTTGTTAAAGATGCTTTCCTTATTCCATTGTATACCTTTAGCTCCCTTGTTGAAAATCAGGTGTTCATAAGTTTGTGGGTTAATACCCGGGTCTTCTATTCGATTCCATAGGTCGACTTCTCTGTTGTTATGCCAATACCAAGCTGTTTTCAATACTGTCGCTCTGTAATAGAGTTTGAAATCAGGGATGATAATGCCTCCAGAAGTTCCCTTATTGTATAAGATTGTTTTGGCTATCCTGGGTTTTTTGTTTTTCCATATAAACTTGATTATTGTTCTCTCAAGGTCTGTGAAGAAGTTTGATGGGATTTTGATGGGGATTGCATTGAATCTATAGATTGCTTTTGGTAGAATTGCCATTTTTACTATGTTGATCCTCCCAATCCAAGAACAAGGGAGGTCTTTCCATTTTCTGGTATCCTCCTCAATTTCTTTCTTCAAGGACTTAAAGTTCTTATCAAATAGGTCTTTCACTTCCTTGGTTAGAGTTACCCCAAAATATTTTATGCTATTTGTGGCTACCATGAAAGGTGATGTTTCTCTGATTTCCCTCTCTGCTTTTTTTGGAGTTGATCTTGTATCCTGCAACATAACTAAAGGTGTTTATCAGCAGTAGGAGTTCTTTGGTAGAGTTTTTGGGGTCGCTTATGTACACTATCATATCATCTACAAATAACGAAAGTTTAACTTCATCCTTTCCAATTCGAATCCCCTTGATCCCCTTATGTTGTCTCATTGCTATTGCTAGAACTTCAAGCACTATATTGAAGCGGTATGGAGAGAGTGGACAGCTTTGTCGTGTTCCTGATTTTAGTGGAATGGCTTTGAGTTTCTCTCCATTCAATTTGATGTTAGCTGTCGACTTGCTATATATTGCTTTTATTATATTTAGGTATGATCCTCTCTATATATACCCAATCTCTCCAACACCTTATCATAAAGGTGTGTTGAATTTTGTCAAATGCTTTTTCAGCATCTAATGAAATGATCATATGGTTTTTTTTCTTTCAGTTTATTTATATGATGGATTACATTGATAGATTTGCATATGTTGAACCAGCCCTGCATCTCTGGGATGAAGCCCACTTGATCATAATGGATAATTTTTCTAATGTGTTCTTGGATTCGGTTTGCCAGTATTTTATTGAGAATTTTTGCGTCAATGTTAATGAGTGAGATTGGCCTGTAATTCTCTTTCTTGGTTGTGTCTTTATGTGGTTTTGGTATCAGAGTAACTGTAGCTTCAGAAAAAGAGTTTGTCAATGATTCTTCTGTTTCTATATTGTGAAATACATTAAGGAGTGTAGGTATTAGCTCTTCCTGGAAGTTTTGGTAGAATTCTGCATTGAAACCATCTGGTCCTGGGCTTTTTTTGTTAGGGAGATTTTTGATAATAGCTTCTAATTCTTCACGACTGACAGGTCTATTTAGATTGTTCACCTGGTCTTGGTTCAACTTTGGCATATGGTACTTATCTAAAAAAATGTCCATTTCTTTTACATTTTCCAATTTTGTGACATACAGGCTTTTGTAGTAAGATCTAATGATTCTCTGAATTTCCTCTGTGTCTGTGGTTATGTCCCCCTTTTCATTTCTGATCTTATTAATTTGCATGTTCTCTCTCTGCTGTTTGGTTAGTTTGAATAGGGGTTTGTCAATCTTGTTGATTTTCTCCAAGAACCAGCCTTTTGTTTCATTGATTCTTTGGATTGTTTTCTGTGTTTCTATTTTGTTAATTTCAGCCCTCAGTTTGATTATTTCCAGTCTTCTAGACCTCCTGGGTGAATCAGCTTCTATTTTTTCTAGAGCTTTCAAGTGAGCTGTTAAGTCTCCAATGTGTGCTTTCTCCGTTTTCTTTAATTGGGCACTTAGTGCTATGAACTTTCCTCTTAGCACTGCTTTCATAGTGTCCCATAGGTTTGAGTATGTTGTGTCTTTATTTTCATTAAATTCAAGGAAGACTTTAATTTCTTTCTTTATTTCTTCTTTGACCCAGGGGTGATTTAGTAGTTGACTGTTCAGCTTCCATGGGTTTGTAGGCTTTCTGGGTGTAGCATTGTTGTTGAATTCTAACTTTAATCCATGGTGGTCTCACAAGACACAGGTGGTTACTAATATTTTTTTGTATCTGTGGAAGTTTGCTTTGTTACCGAGTATGTAGTCAATTTTCGAGAAGGTTCCATGAGCTGCAGAGAAGAAGGTATATTCTTTCCTATTTGGGTGGGATGTTCTATAGATGTCTGTTAAGTCCATTTGATTCAATACCTCCAATAATTCTCTTATTTCTATGTTAGGTTTCTGTCTGATTGACCTGTCCATTGGTGAGAGAGGAGTATTGAAGTCTCCTACTATTAGTGTGTGTGGTTTGATGACTGCCTTGAGTTCTAGAAGTGTTTCTTTTACATAAGTGGGTGACTATATATTAGGGGCATAGATATTCAGGATTGAGACTTCCTCCTGATGAATTGTTCCTGTTATGAGTAAAAAATGTCCATCTCCATCTCTTCTGATTGATTTTAGTTTGAAGTCAATTTTGTTGGAAATTAGAATGGCCACACCCGCTTGTTTCTTAGATCCATTTGCTTGAGAAGCCTTTTCCCAACCCTTTACTCTGAGTAGATGTCTGTCTTTGTGGTTGAGATGTGTTTCTTGTAAACAGCAGAATGTTGGATCCTGTTTTTGTATCCAATCTCTTAGTCTGTGTCTTTTTATAGGTGAATTGAGTCCGTTAATATTAAGTGATATTAATGACTAGTGGTTGTTGACTCCAGTTATTATTATTTTTTTGTTTGTTTGTTTAATAGAATTTGTATGTGTCCCTTCTTTGAGTTGTGCTTGTGAAGGGTCGCTAGATGTCTGAGTTATTGTAGGCAGTGTTGGCAATGTTGGATTCCTTGGGTTGCGATTTTCCTTCTATTACTTTCAGTAAGGCTGGTTTTGTGGCTACGAATTATTTAAATTTGTTTTTATCCGGGAATATTTTGTTTTCTCCATTGATAGTGAATGATAGCTTGGCTGGGTAGAGTAGTCTGGGTTTGCATCCATGGTCTCTTAGTTTCTGCAGTACCTTTATCCAGGACCTTCTGGCTTTCATGGTTTCCATAGAGAAGTCCGGTGTAAGTCTGATAGGTTTACCTTTATAAGTTATTTGACTTTTTTCCTTTGCAGCTCTTAATATTCTTTCTTTAATCTGTATGTTTTGTGTTTTGATTATTATATGGCGAGGGGATGTTTTTTTTTGATCAAGTCTATTCGGTGTTCTGTATGCTTCTTTAACCTTCATAGAAATATCATTCTTTAGGTTGGGAAAGTTTTCTTCTATAATTTTGTTGAATATATTTTCTGGGCCTTTGATCTGCAGCTCTTCTCCTTCTTTAATCCCTTTTATTCTTAGATTTGGTTTTTTTATTGTGTCCCAGATTTCTTGAATGTTTTGTGATGAGAATTTGTTGGATTTGCCGTTTTCTTTGATCAGAGCATTTATTTTCTCTATGGTATCTTCAGAATCTGAGATTCGTTCTTCCATCTCTTGTATCCTATTGGTTATGTTTGATTCTGTAGTCTATGTTCGTTTACCTAGATTTTCCATATCCAGCCGACCCTCGTTTTATGTTTTCTTCATTGCCTCCATTTCAGTTTTCAATTCTTGAACTGTTTCCATTACCTATTTGATTGTTTTTTCTTGGTTTCCCAGTGTATCATTCACAGATTTACTCATTTCTTCAAACTTTTTGTTATACTTCTCATTCATTTGTTTACTCATTTCTTCAATCTTTTTGTTGTACTTCTCATCCAATTCTTTAAGGGAGTTATTCCTATCCTGTTAAGGGACTCTATTGCTTTCATAATGGCACTTTTTTTCACTTCTTCTGGATTAAGAGGTTCAAGTCCTTCTATTGTAGGGTTGTTGGGATCTGGTGTTTTCATGTTGCTTTTCAGATTGTTGGAGGAGTTCTTGCCTTGGTGTCTGCCCATCTCTTCCTTCAAATGCTCTCTATTGGATCTTCTGATATCGGGTCAGGTTTCCTTGTTGGGCAGGGACTTCACTGACAGAAGGCCTACCTTTCCTCAGGCAGGCTATTGAAACACAGGCACTCCCGCCGGGTTGCACTCACAGCCCAGGCCCAGTGCTCAAGGCATCTGAGCTGGGGACATCCCCTCCTCTGATGGATGTCTGCTAGAAGATCACTTCCCCTTGCTGGCCAGGAATGTGGCTGACACAGGGCCCGCCTGTCCTCAGACAGGCTATCAAAACACAGGAACTGCCTCTGCCGGGTTGCGCCTATAGCCCAGGCCCAGCGTGCAAGGCAGCTGCACTGGGGAGATCTTAGGGCCCCCGAGGGAAGAGGGGAAGAGAGGAAGGTATACCTGGATGAATGCTGGGATGGGATTCGGAAGAGCTCAGCAGGGTGGAGCCACCACTGTAGGGTGACCAGGAAGTCAAGGGGGTCGGGGAAGGTCTGAATTCCTCCTTGCTGGGCTTGTGCCACAGGCCAGGAGCACACTCACCCCTCTTCCAATGGATGTCTGCTAGAAGATCACTGCCCCTTGCTGGCCAGGAATGTGTCTGAGCTGACACAGGGCCTGCCTGTCCTCAGGCAGGCTATCAAAATACAGGAACTGCCCCTGCCAGGTTGTGCTCACAGCCCAGGGCCAGCTTGCAAGGCAGCTGCGCTGGGGAGATCTTATGGCCCCAGGGGGAAGGGGGAAGGGAGGAAGGTGTACCTGGGTGAACGCTGGGATGGGATTCGGAAGAGCTCAGCAGGGTGGAGCCACCACTGTAGGGTGACCAGGAAGTCAAGGGGGTCGAGGAAAAAGTCTGAATTCCTCCTTGTCGGGCTTGTGCCATGGGCCAGGAGCACACTCACCCCTCCTCCAATCTGCATTTCTTATGTTTATGTATAATCCTTGCATGATCCTTGTATTCTTAATCACTCAAAGACCTTTATCATAAAGTGGTATTGGATTTTGTTGAAAACTTTTTCATCATCAAATAAGATGATCATATGGTTTTCCCCTTCAGTTTATGTAGTGAATTACATTAGATATTAGAGTACCTACACCAGTTTTCTTCTTAGGTTCATTTGATTGGAAAGTTTTTTTCCTGGTGCTTTTCTTTAAGATAATGCCTGTTGATGAAGTTGAAGTATGTTTCTTGTATGCAACAGAAGTTCAGCTCCTGTATTGTATCCATTCTCTTAGCCTGTCTATTTTTTATAGGTGAACTGAGTCCATTGATAATAAAGGATATTAATAACCAGTGATTGTTAATTCCTGTCATTTATTGGTCTTGTTATTGTTGGTGGTAGTGTGTGTGTGTGTGTGTGTGTGTGTGTGTGTGCAGCTAACTTCCTTGGGTTGGAGTTTTTCTTCTAGTACTTTGTGTAAGGTTGGGTTTGTAGATAGGTATTGTTTAGATATCATTTTGTCATGGAATATCCTGTTTTCTCCATTTACAGTGATTAAAAGTTTTGCTTGGTATAGTAGTCTGGGCTGGCATCCATTGTCTCTTAGTGTCTGCATAATACCTATCCAAGACATTCTGGTTTTCATAGTCTCCTTTGAGAAGTCTGATGTTATTCTGATGGGTCTGCATTTATATGTTACTTGGGCTTTTTATTTATCAACTCTTAATATTTTTTATTTGTTCTGTATGTTTAGTGTTTTGATTATTATATGGTGAGATCCTTTTTATGGTCCATATTATTTGGTGATTTGTAAGCTTCTTGTATCTTCATAACAATTTCCTTCTTTAGGCTGGGAAAGTTTTCTTCCATGAATTTTTGAATATATTTTCTGTGCCTTTGAGCTGGTATTCTTCTCCTTCTTCTATCCCTATTATTTTTAGTTTTAGTCTTTTCATGGTGTCTCAGATTTGCTCGATGCTTTTTGTTGTGACTTTGTTGGCTTTATCATTTTCTTTGACCAATGAATCCCTTGCTCATATCTTCAACACCAGAGATTCTCTTTTCCATTTCTTCATTCTATTGGTTTTGCTTGCATCTGTAATTCCTGTTTATTTACCCAGATTTTTCATATTCAGAATTCCCTTTGTTTGTGTTTTCTTTGTTGCCTATATTTTAATTTTCAAGTCTTGAACTATCTTTTTTGTTGGCTATCTTTAAGGATTTACTGATTTCTTCCAATTTTTTTGTATTTTTCTCTATTTGTTAAAAGGAATGTTTCCTTTCTCCTTTAAGGTACTCTGTAAACCTCATAAAGTTATTTTGAAGGTCATTTTCTTCTGCTTCTTCTGCATTGAGATGTTCAGGTCTTGCTGTTGTAGAACCACTAGGCTCTGGGGGTGTCATACTGCTCTTTATGTTGTTGAATGCATTTTTTACACTGCCATCTACCCTTCTCTTTATCCAATCAGTGCAGGTGATGTCTTTGATTTTGGGGGCTGCTGATGTCATGGGCGAGGGTTGGGTTTATAGAGTGGAATAGGACTTGTAGAATATAGTGTCCAATGGGAGGGGTCATAGTGGAGTGGCCTGTCATTAGAACTCTTACCTGCCGACAGGCTATTGGGGCTGTAATGGGTGTGGGTGGTGCTTGGGATGTGCACCAGGGCCTAGGGCCTAGAGATGGGACTGTCAAGCTGGAAGACCAGTCATTCACCTCTTCATCTAGTTGGTGAGGCAATGTATGTCAAGTTGCTATATAATTATACAAATATTTGCATGTGTATAAATAATCAAATAGCTAAAATAAACAAGAAATTAAGAATACATTTTCAGATATGTCTCTATAGCTCAAGAGACAGAAAAACCAACTGTAAAAAAAAAGTTGTCTCTATTAGACATTAGGTTAAATCAAGAAGAAACAAAATTGCTTTGCAAAGACATTTATGTACTAAGAATCCATAGGTCAGAACACTGAGGGTTCTCCCTAGTGGGTAGAGCTAGAGAAAGAAAAGTAAAAAGATCAATATCCATGGGAAGAAAGTATAAACAAACAATAAAAGTTAGTATGGAGAAAGAGTTAAGGGAAACAGACAGGTGAGGAGTTGGTCAACAATGTCAAGCAAGTTAAGAGACTAAAGATCGAAACTGGAAAATGTTATCCATGATGGAGGTCACTGGTGCCAAGAGCATATCTTAGAATCAGAAAGAATCTGAGAAGAGTGAGAGGTGAGGAGTCATGGAGACAGTGGAGGGCAGGAATGGACAGTGGAGGGTGGAGATCTTTCAGGAATCATTTGATAGAGAGAAATGAACAGTGGGGGAATGTATGATAGGACAAGGAAGGCAGAGGGCTTTGGTATTGAGAGGTCAGAGGAGGACTAGCACATAGAACCATGGAGAATGAGAAAAGACAAAATGTAAAGTGAACAGAAGTTAGTTGAAATTATTCATATCTGGTTTTTCTGTGAGTAGGAATAGCTTAGCAGAAATTCTAAACTCTGATAAGTTGGGAGTTGCTTGTGGTGGTTTCAAAGAAGCCAGATAGGGTTGAAATGGACCAAGGAAATGAAAATAATAATAAGATAATAAAGAAGACCAGGATAACATCCAAGAGATCTGCTGTTTATAAGGCCACAGTCTTTCTTTGGAAAGAGATTTCAAGAAAAGAGTTTTGATAAGACACATTACAAAAAATTCTTCATAGCACACACTGCTTTTGAAAATGTGCTGTTTTCATTTGTGTTTCTGTGAGAAAATAAAACTTTAGAAAGAGGTTCATTTGACTTAAAATTCCAGAGAAGTCACAGTAGCTGGGGCTTGTAGCAGCTGTCACACCCAGAAGAGCATAGATAGTAAATCTATGTATGCTTATGTCTATTTTTGCATGGTAGTACTCAGTTCTTTTCCCACTCTTACACAACTGATGACTCCCTACCTAGTGCACAGTGTTGCTCACAAAGGGCATGGTCTTCTCACATCACTTAACTTAATTAAGACAGCCTTCTATGAACATGCCACAGATAAATCCAGGGTAGACTTCATTGAGACTCTCCTCCCAGGGAGCTCCTGGCTGGACAGCTTGGAATTAAAGCTAACCATCACAGAGGCCCTTTGAAATCACAGTGATGGAAGCATCAAAAGGACACACATCTTGGTTTTGACAGGACTGCCTGTAATAGTATAGCCTTCTCCCTTAACTCAGCATAAAAGAGAATTTGGAAAGTGACTTTCAGATTTCTATCACTTTAATAAATCCCTGATACGATGATGTATAAATGAAAGGGTTCATTGGCTCATAGCTTAGGAAGTTCTGGTCTTTGTCACTAGAATGTGTAGTTTGGTGACATGTCATGAGGCAGTTCATTATGGTGGAAGAAAGGGTAGAGTGAAACCATTAACTTTACACTGGAAACAAAACAGAATGAGTAATGGGCTGTGGTTCTACTCCAAATAACCTGAAAACTCACCACCATTTCCTCCATTGGAATAGTCCCTTCAGATTCCAGTGCTGATGCCTAGAAATCCATATTGAAACAATGGTGGTTTCTCAATATTTAAAGAAATACATATTCTTTCTTTGTATGCATATGTAACGTACGTATCAAGCTCGATTTCTTTATACATTGAATATAAAAAAAGTATGTGAGTTAAGGGGAAGTGTAGCTCATTTCTTGAGCACTTGTCTAGACTATTGGATTTGATACTCAGCTTTACAAAGGAAAGAAAAACATCTAAGATTTAAAACGATTTAATCTCAAGGCTTTTTTTTTGTGCAAGCAAATTCTTTGTGTTTATGTAAATTCCTGTATTTGTTTCCAGGGATTCTAAAAATAGGAACGAGCGTTGGTCCTTTGATTGGATTTTTGTTGTCAACCTTTTGTGCAAAGATTTATGTAGACACTGGATCTGTGAATACAGGTAAAATAAATTTTATTTATACAATCTAGTCTCTATAGTGTAAAAGAATGCTCCAGATAGCTATACACTGCCTCCTTTGGTCCTCAGTTAGGCAATTATCACCACCTACAGACTTCAGACCTAAGAGAAACAAAGGTAAGGATAAAATGTCACCTTCTGATTAAAAATCCACCATCCTTTCACCACATTGCAATCACACCTTTGGTCTCAAAGGGTTTACTCACCTAGTGAGGCAGTCATTGTGGATGACAAAACAGATCTCTGTTATGTGATAAGAACCAATTTGTAAAATTTTCACAAGATGTACAGAAATACTCAATTACTTTTGAAAAATACACCATCTATATTGCTAGGTAAACTTAGTTACTTTTCTTAATGAACACACAGAACAAAAAACAATTAGATACCATGTGATACTTTTATTATCTTTATATATATATATATATATATATATGTGTGTGTGTGTGTGTGTGTGTGTGTGTGTGTGTGTGTGTATGTGTGTGTGTGTGTGTGTGTGTGTGTGTGTGTGTGTGTGTGTGTATGTGCCTGCTGAGGTCAGAAGAGGGTTTCAGATGTCTTTAAATCAGAATTACATGTAGTAGAGAGTTTCCTTGAGGGTACTTGGAATAGAGCTCAGGATCTCTGCAAGAGCAACAATAACTCTTGGGCAGTGAACTGTCTCTGTAGCCCCTTCCTCATCTATTGTGATATTTTGAGATATGAATACATCAGGTTAAAACTAGTTTGTTAAATATACATCAAATCTTTTTTCCTGTCTTTCTGAAATGAAGTTTTAACCTTTATACCATGTTGCTCCTCAGAATCTTTTCTTCTTACTTAATTACATCTTTATCCAATTGATCTTTCTCAGACACTGTTTCTAAAGGTTTGAACTAACCAAGCCAGGTGGCAGATTCCTGTAATTTCCTCATTTCAAAAGCAGAGGCAGAAAATCAGAAATTCAAGGTTTACATAAGAATAACTAATGTGTGATGGGTATACAAAAGATATATAAATTTTGTATTTAGATGGAATTATGATTCTTAATAATTTTCTACAATTTATGCTGGAAAGAATGATGCAAACTAACAAAATATCTGTATTTCTCCACAGATGACCTGACCATAACTCCCGCTGATACACGCTGGGTTGGTGCTTGGTGGGTCGGCTTTTTGATCTGTGCAGGAGTGAATGTCCTGGTCAGCATTCCCTTTTTCTTTTTTCCCAAAACACTCCCAAAGGAAGGACTAGAGGATAATGCAGATGCGCCTACAAGTGATAAAGAAGAGAAACACCAAGAAAAAGCCAAGGAGGAAAAACGTGGAATCACTAAAGGCAAACAGACAAACCTTAATCCCTGTATTTCGTTTAGATGGGTCTGCAGGTAGTGGAGCATGTGTCTGCTGTGCTGAGTTAAGCTAGTTTGTTACTAAGGGTCCCTACTCAGATGCCTTAAACTTCTTCCCAAGTTACTGTTTGGATTACAACTCACATAATTTGTAAACAGCGCATTTTAGATTAGACTTTATGGAAAATTCATCAATCTGGACACCCAATGAGCAAATATATTCTTCCACCTGTTTTAAAAAGTCTATTTTATAGAAAATATTGCTCCAAGTTAAAAAAATAACCAGAAATTCAAGTTAAAGACAATGGGAGAGAATTACTTGTTCTAAGGTAACTGCATAGTTTGATAAGAAAAATGACAGTTTAGCTGTGAGCATGCTTGAAGTTAATGTTGGAGGAGAAATCCTGAGAGGTGGAATAATCTTCTGTATTTGAAGGTGTGATAGTTTACAGGAGAACTGTTCCCTAAGGAGCAGACTGCTGTAAACAAGCAGGAATGTTATTGACCTCTGGTGCAGAGCAGTGGTGTATCTGTGAGAAGCTGAGTGGTCAAGATTGCACATTCCTGAACCTTGGCATTTGGCATTATTTTCCAGTTATGTGTGTGGTGATTTCTGTAGTATTCTCAAGAGATTTGAGTTAGTGTGAGGGGGAATGGCTTGGGCTTTGGAATTCTTAAAGTGTATACTTGGAGGATAAGAAGGTGTTATTCCTTCACCTGTCCAATGAGGTCAACAATGTGTTCTTGGGTTTCTGTGCTATTCTCATGCAGACTACTGTGGGAAGCACTCTTTTGATGACATTACACTTTCCTCCACACTCAAATCCTTCAGCACTAATATGCCTCGAATAGTCACACATCTCCCTTAAACACTATTGACTATTGCTGAGGAGTTAGTCAAACTGACAGTGAGTTCAAAGGCTTGAACATTCTCAGAATCATGGTCATGCTAACAGTTCTCCTGAAAAACTTAGTATGGATTGTTATATGTGACTATATGATTTGCCACATAATTATATTGTTTTCTATTTTTAATTTTAGTTTTTGATTTCAATATATTCTGAATAGTTTCCCTTCTGTACCTTTCTCCCAGTTCCCTCCAAATTCCCTTCCTCCCCAGATCTACTCTGCCCGTTTCCCTTCAGAAAAAAGTAAACTTCACAGGAATATCCTTTCAACATTGTTGGAGGGAGGTTGCTTGTTTGGTTTCCAGCCACCAGGCTAATTTAGAACCAAAATAATCACATAGAAATTATATTAATTAAAACATTTCTTGTCCATTGACTCTAGCTTCTTATTGGCTAACTCTTATACTAAGTTAACTCATTTCTATTAATCTGTGTATCTCCATGTGGCAGTGGCTTACCAGTAATGTTCACAGTGTCTTTCTCCTGCAGATCTATATCGTCTCCCTACTCTGCCTTCTTTTTTCCAGCATTCTGCTTAGTTTTCCCAACCTACCTACATTCTGCTCTATCAACAGACCAAGGCAGTGTTTTTATTCATTAACCAACCAAAGCAACACATATACAGAAGGACCTCCCACACCTTTTCCCCTTTCCTGTTTAAACAAAAAGGAAGACTTTAACATAGTAAAATTTCATATAACAAAATAGGTATAAAGTAAAAATTACAGTTATAATATTTATATCTATTTTATGTTTTATCATAATTAAGGAAAACTATAACTAGAACTATAAATTCTTCAACTCCATCAAAGACTCCAAAAGGTTATAATATTATCTAAGTAAACAGGAAGTGCATTGTAAGAAACTTCCAAAACTTTAGAATTAACAGAGACATCTTGCTGCCTGGATAGTCACCCAAAGGTCTTTTGTACCATTGGGGCTACCATTTTCAGCCTACAGGACCATAGTATACAGCAGACTTTTCCTTGAAGCAGGAAATTTCAAAGACAGGTCTGACTATATTGGCAGTTTACCAGTCACTTTGTTCTGTATCCTGTAGAATGTCTCACAGACTCTTTCATGAGACAGGAATCCCGAAGGATAGTTTCACCTTTAGGCAAGTACAGCAGTCATTTCTCTGTGGATGGTGCATGTCCAGTTCATCTAACAAACTCCATAAGGAACCTCTTCTATGCCCATCTTCCTCTTGAAGTAGATTGGTGCTGCCAGGAACAGATATGTCTCATTGTCATGAAAAGTCCTAAGTTCTTAAAATATTAAAATGCCATATTTTGAAGGTCTCTGAAAGATTTAAAGAATGCCTATCCATCTGAAATACATCTCTGTATATCTAGAAAATCTAATTAACATGACTACACTCTTGGCTATTATAGATGATTATCTACTAACCGATATTTCTTAAATGAACTGCATAATCCCAATAACTTAATCAAGAGCAGAAATATACATATAAAAATTAACCTTAAATGTGTATCAGTAAACCAGGATCCATACCAATGCAAATTATTCATATCTATATCATTTCCTCCTTTAAATGTTAACAAACATTTATAGACAATTTGGAAATATGGGCGTAGTTTCTCCAAACTGCTTCCTGCTATTTATTGGGCAAAGCATTTAATTTATGGGGGTGTTTACAGCAACCATTCAGGAGGTTTTGTTCCATCAAACAATATTGGTCTGAAAATAATCCACAGGTTCTCATCTTCTGTGAAAACAAAAGAGGAATCTCTTTTCCAAAGCCATATATCCTAGACCCAAATTTGGAAATCAAGATACCTTTATAATATACATGCTGCTTTAGCTTAGCAGCCCATACAATGAAATGTCTCTCTATACTTAGCTCATTCAAAGTCAAAAAATTCAAAGAAATACAATAATATGCATATTTCAGGCTCTCTGTGAATTTTCCATGTTTATGTGACTTACTTTTTTACTCCTTTTAATTTATGACTGTCTGTACTCTGTCTCTTTAAAGATTGCCCTTTTTAAAAAAAAGAAGAACTATTTTATGACTCTCTATACTCTTTTTCTTCTCTTTTTCAAGCCCATGTACATTTATTCAACACCATGAGTCATCTGGATTTGTCTTTACTGCATATCTGTAATTCTTTAAAGTCTTGAAGAGCTTTTAAAATGATAAGCAGCTTGTTGCATCTGCTCTGGATGCTGGCTCTGCCTCTCTCCACTTTTAAAATGGTGGAGGCTCTGGAGCTGCCAGGTAGGAGCTCAGAACTTTAACTCTGAGAATGAATGTGCAGCAATAAACTCTTTTTTATTTGAGTAATAGCTAAATCTGCCATGCAGAACACTGCACAGCCTGGAAACATCTGTGTATATGGTGGGAGGAATCCACCACACTCTTCTACCTGTGGAAGCCTACTAGACTGGATCCCACCACTTACCCAGGCAGGGAGGGTGAGCCATGGTCATGGTCTCAGCTACTTTCCTCCCAACACCGTGTGGGCACACAAACACCCGGGCCCACAAATGCCATTGAAATGCTCCATAGCTAAAGTTTGCACTTGTGGCATGGTAGAGGAAGCCACATTTTAAAATGGTGCAGCTCTTTTGTATAAGGAGCCATGCCTCTGCTTGCTTCTATCAAACAAAGCCAATCCAAGAAAATGATGCTAGCAAACTATGGTTAACTCTTTTCTTTTGTGTTTAGAATTAATTTTTAAGCTTTTAAGGTTTTAGGAGGATTCACTCCACCATGTTTGTGTGCTAATCTATCTGGTTTCTGGCCACCCAGCCAGCTTAGAACCAAAATAATCACACAGAAATTGTACTAATTAAAACACTGTTTGATACATTAGCTCTAGCTTCTTATTAACTAACTCTTATATTAACTTAACCATTTCTATTAATCTGTGTATCTCCTCGTGGCAGTGGCTTACTGGGTAATGTTCCCAATGTCTATTTCTGGTGCCTCCATGGCATCTTTCCAGTCTGCCTTCTTCTACCCAGCATTCTGCTTACTTTTCTCCACCTACCTACGTTTTTCCCCATCAATAGGCCAAGGCAGTTTTTTATTCATTAATCACTAAAAGCAACACATAGACAGAAGGATCTCCCACAACACAACATGGCACAACAAGATGCAATAGCTGTAGGAACAAACCCACACATCAAGGATACCCGAGACAACCCAATAGAAGAAAACAGGTCCCAAGAGGAGGCAAAAGACTCAAAATACCCCTACTTTAACTGTTAGGAGTCACACCAAAACATCAAGCATATCGCATATGCAGATGACCTAGTATAGACCCATGCAAGCTCTGTGATTGCTGTTTTAGTCTCTGTAAGCATGTATGAGCCCTACTTAGTTGACATCATCTGTGAACTGTGCTGTCCTGTTGTCTTTGATCCCTCTGGCTTCTACATTTCTTTCTCCTGTCTTCTACAGTCTTTCCTGGGTACCAAGCAAAGGACTCAATGGAAACTTCCAATTTGGGCTCTTTACCTAATGCTTGGCTATGGGTCTTTGTATTTGCTCCATCAGCTGCTGTTGGGAAGCCTGTTTGATGATTACTGGGCTAGGCTCAGATCTATGAGTATATAAGAATGACACTAATAATCATTTTATTGACTTTTTTCTATCATAGGTCCTTGGGTTATTCAGCTTCCTATTCCTAGTCATTCAGGCTGTATTGAACGTGGGCTCCCATTAGCGATGTGAGTCTCAGATTAGACTAGTTATTGGTTTGCAATTCCCACAAATTCTGCTCCTCCACTGTCTCACCTCGTTTTCTAAATAGAATAGATTATAGGTCTAAGATTTTGTGGCTGAGTTGTCCAAGTCCAATCTTTGGAATTCCTCTCTGTTTACTAAGGATGGCTGATTCAAGCTCCAAATCATCCATTACTAGGAGCGCTCACTAGAATCACCTTCTTAGAATCATAAAAGTTTCTAATGAACTAGGTTTCTACGTGACTCAGGTAAATACCCTTCAGTTCCAATCACCTCTCCCCTTATTCTCTTCCTCCATTATCTCCAAACTTGATCACTCCTGTTCCCATTGCCACCTACCCCCAGCCCACTCCCCAAATATATTTTATTTTTCCTTCTCAAGGAGATCCACTGATCCCTCTTATAGCACAACTTGCTCCTTAGCCTTTTTGTGTCTGTGTTTTGTAGCATGACTATAATTGATTCAATAGCTAATATCCACTTATCAATGACCATGTGCCATGTTTGTCTTTCTTGGTATGGGTTACCTCAATCAGGATGACTTTTTTTAGTTCTGTGGATTTTCCTGCCAATTTCATGATGTCATTCTTCTAACAACTGAAAAATAATCCATTGTATAAATGTCCCACATTTTTTAATTTATTCTTTGGTTGAGGGACATCTAGGTTGTTTCTACTTTCTGGCTGTATGAATAAAGCTGCTATGGACATAGTTTAGCAATTGTCCTTTTGGTAGAATGGAATGTCTTTTGGGTATATTCTTCAATTGTATAGTTAGGTCTTTTATATTTATTAGTTTTAAAAAATACCAATCCCAGTTCCCACTCCCTCCCCTTCTCCTATTCCCTCCACACACCCTCCTACCTCACTCCCATCTAGCCCTCACAGAGAGTAAGGCACATTGTCTTGTGGAAGGTCCAAGGCCCTCCCTACTGTATCTAAGCTGAGCAAGGTATACATCCAAAGGGAATAGGATCCCAAAAAGCCAGGACATGCAGTAGGGATAAATCCTGGTGCCACTGTCAGTGGCCCCTCAGTCTTACCCAGTCATGCAACTGTCAACCCCATTTAGAGGAACTAGTTTGGTCCTATGCTAGTTTCTTCCCAGTCTGACTGGAGTTGGTGAACTCCCATTAGCTCAGGCAAACTTTCAGTGGGTGAACCCATCATGTTCTTGACTTCCTTGCTCATATTCTCATTTCTTCCACTTTTAACTGGACTTTAGGAGCTCAGTCCTGTGCTCCTATGTAGGTCTCTGTCTCTGCCTCCATCGAAGGCTCTATGGTGATATTTAAGAAAATCATCAGTCTGACTACAGGGCAAGTCAAGATCGGACCCCCTCTCCTCTACTGCCCAGGGTCCTAGGTGGGGTCATCCTTTTGGATTCCTAGGAATTTCTCTACAGCCAGGTTTCTGCTAACCCTACAATGGCTCTCATAATCAAGGTATCTCTCGCCTTCCTCCATCTCAGCCATTTCTTTCCCTCAAGTTCTCCTCTGCCCTCCCCCTTCTCCCCTCCTCTTCTCCTCCTACCCTCCCCTCTCCATCAACCCCCATGCTCCCAACCCTGCCAGTCAATCTGTCTGTTTCCAGTTTCCAGGTGGGCCTATATATTTTTTCTTTGGGCTCACCTTATTACTTAGTTTCTCTAGGTTCATGAACTATAGGCTCAATGTCTTTTGTTTATAGCTACTATGCACTTATGCATGAGTACATACCATATTCATATATTTTTTGGTCTGAGTTACCTCACTCAGGATAGTATTTTCTAATTTCATCTATTTGCATGCAAAATTCAAGATGTCATTGTTTTTTATTGCTGAGTAGTACACTAATATGTAAACGTGCCACATTTTCTTTATCCATTCTTCTGTTGAGGGGCATCTAGGTAGTTTCCAGGTTATGGTTATTACAAACAATGCTGTATAAACATAGTTGAACAAATGCTTTTGTAGTATGATTGAGCATCTTTTGGGTATATGCCCAAGAGTAGTATTGCTGAATCCTGAGGTCCAGTAGAAGGATTTACTCACTTTCTCCAAATTGTCTTTTTCTTGATTTCCTAAGAGGATTTATTTATTTCCTCTTTAAGGACCCTAATTATCTTCACAAAATTGTTTTTAAGGTCATTGTCTTGTGTTTCTTCTTCATTGGACTATCCAGGGTTTGATGTGTTGGGGTAACTGGGCTTTGGTGACATACTGTCTTGGTTGTTTTTGATTATGTTCTTATGCTGGTATCTAATCATCTAGGTTAGTGGTAATTATATATCTGAGTTTACCTTTGTTGGATGGGTGTTTTGTTCCTTGGTTTCCATTTACTCTCTCATCTTCAGGTCAGTGTGGTCTGTGGTTGAGCAGGGGTCTCTGCCTGAGTTGGACGCTAGACTTCTATCAGCTGGAGTGGTGTCTGATAGAGCAGAGAGTCTTTATTCCAACTGGGGACTAGGACATGATGAAACTGAGAGTGTGGAGATAGGGGATACAGTTGAAGGGGCCACAGGAAGGCAGTTCAGAGGCTTTAACATTCTTAGAATCATGGTCATGTTAACCATCTTTCTTAAAGGCTAATACTGATTGCTATGTGCACTTTTGTGGTCTGCCAAGCCAACCTAATTTTCAAAACTATGAAAGAGCTTAACATCGTATAAGATATACAGAAAATCAATGTGAATTGTAGAGACTCATTTAGGAGAACAGGGATGTCAGCAAACATGGGTGAGTTCTAAAACTTCTGAAAGGTTATTGGTGTACACCAAATGAGTCACCATTCCTTATAGTGAGAATTTTGTATAAAGATGTTTAAAAATATCACTAGTTTAAAAAAAAACTCTTCTAATGAATGTTCTGTTGCAAAGTTCTGCAGGGATGCTGAAGCTGGTTGAGCTGCAGCATGATTCCTGGAGCCTTCCTAAGATTTTGCTTACATGTTCTTGCACAAATAAGTGTTAACCTCAGTATCTGAATTCAAACTTCATCAAAGAGAGTCCCTTGCAAATTTCAGTGAAAAGACGAGTCAGTCTATAGTGAATACAGGATATTTATAGAGGGAAAAGAGAAAAAGAAATGAAAGGACATGGCCGTAGATATGGTTCCATCTTTATATAGTTTTGCTAGATTTTATAATTTGGTTCTGATTCTTAGATAGCCAGTTAAGTCACTCACTTCCAGAAGCAACTTAAATAATGATTCTCAAAGAGGTGAGGCTTTATCAAATGTATTTGTGTTAAGCCATGTATCTGTGAGAAGATTTTAGTACACTGGGAACAAAATGCTGGACTAAGTTTGCTTGATGATCTTGGAACTATTTTGTTTCAGACTTCTTGCCATTCATGAAGAGCCTCTTGAGTAATCCAATTTACATGCTTTTCATCCTCTTAAGTGTGCTCCACCTCAACTCAGTTGTCATTATTGTTACCTTCATGCCTAAATACTTGGAACAGCAATATGGAAAATCAACTGCAGAGGTAGTCTTTCTTGTAGGTATGTAGTTTCATTGTTTTTTCAGTACCTCCCCTTCCAGAAGAATACAATAAACAGTATCCCCAAGAGCAAGATAAACAGTAAAATGATGTAAATAGGAAACTACAACAAAACGTAAATCTGCTAAGATTTTTTTTACAAATTTATACTTTGTAGTCTCCAGGGAAACCAAGAAAGGATGAAGAAAGTAAGAGGCTGAGGCCAGAAATATACTCTCTGGTCTCTCTCCAATCAGAATGGAACCCATCATTATTATGAAAATCTTGGAGATGTTCATATCAGTCGGTTTTCAAGAGGCCACATGTTAACTCAAAGAGGAATATAGAGTTAACTCACTGGAATTCTGTATCTTACTCCCAGATATTACTTCTGGGCTTCAAATTTTGCCTTCTGCATTACTCCTAAATTCTATTCCTTGGTCCCTTGGTGGTCTCAGGATTTAGTGCTGCCACACTCTGCTTTTCTTGTTAGTACACTATGCTGTGGTATGTTCTTCTGTATATGTGTTGCTTTTATCAGTTGATTAATAAAGCTATTTTGGCCGGTGGCTTAACAGCATAAAGTCATTGAACGGATATGTAGAGAGTAGACTGAGAGAGGGAGACACCTTGTAGTTGCTTAAAGAGAAGGATCCTGGAAAGTTACTGGTAGGTCACAGCCTTGTGGTGATACATAGATTAATAGAAACGGATTAATTAAAAATGAGCTAACTAGGAATATGCCTAAGCTATTGGTCAAGCAGTGTTGTACTTTATATAGTTTCTGTGTGATTGTTTGGGTCTGAGTGGCCAGGAAACAAATATGTAGTTTCTGTTTACATACTAAATTCAGGGATTCTACCCATCTTGGGATTTTTTTTTTCTGGGTTTATTTTACTCTTGATAACTGATGATCACAGATTGATAGTGAAAGACCCTAATTTCTAGGGTTCAGGAAGGATCCCCCAGACTCAATAAGCCACACCAATGGATGCAAATAGCAAGAGGATTCTTTATTGTCGAAGGTGCCAACAGGCGACTCAGTACTCCAGTGAGACTGAGCCACCACTTGTATTTTTCCAGCCAGTATTTATAGGATCTCAGGGTTACATAACGGGGAAGCATAGCAACAGCAATGCCATTGGTCAACTCAAATAAAATTAACATATGGGGTGGATCAACATCAGGATAAAAACAAGTCTACAAAAACAAACCTACAAAAACAAGTCTAAATTAAGCTATTTGCAGCCAGTTTCTGCCCCCTTGGGTTTCAATACACAAAGGACTGGGTGTTTTTCTCAAGACTGCTTTTGCTGCCCACAGATATCCTGTTTTGTCCTTGCCTGTTTGATCAAAACATCTTAAGATGGAGACTAGGGCTGGGATCTTTCAATCTTAAAATGGAGACTAAGGTTGGGGGTCTTTCAATAGCATCCACATTATTTAAAATTTTCTGAAAGTCCAAATCCCAGTCCCTAACTTCAGATGTGAAAAAACAAATACAATGCTATGGAGCTCAAAGGATGGGTGAATTCTTCCAAACCTGGTGCTGGTGAAGTATGAATACAATCTAGCCAGGATTTTTCTCTTCCCTTTCCTTTTTCCCCTTGAATTTTGGCTGAAGAAGGATTCAGAGAGGAATAATTCTGGGTAACATCGGTAGTACACAAATTGTTCTATGCTTTGTAAACACAGACTCGCTTCTACATTTACAATCAACTGGAGTTGAGTCAAATTCCCAATAAACAGAGGAATAAGATGCCCGAATATATAATATCATTTATGTGTGCATGTGTGTATGTATGTGTGGTGTGTGAGATGCTTATAAAATGTTTATAAGTCTCTGCAAATGGTTAAATAAATGAGAATATTTTTAAAGGATATTGTAGGACATTTGAAAACCTCTTTGTACATAATAGCAATATGTGAATGAGTAGGGGTTAGGATCACTGTATATTAGAGGTAAATAATATACAGTACAATTTTTTAAGTAAGATATTTGAAAGAAATTGATAACATTTATTTTTTCTTGTCTTTTGAAAACACTATTTTATTTTCATTTATAGGTATTTATACATTACCTTCAATGTTTGTTGGATATTTCACTGGTGGCTTGATTATGAAGAAGTTCAAGATAACTATCAAGAAAGCTGCATACATAGCATTCTGCGTATCCCTGATTGAGCATCTTCTATTTTTCATTTTCTTTATGATGGCCTGTGATAATTTGCCAGTTGCTGGCTTAACCACCTCTTATGAAGGGTATGCTGTTTCCTAATGAAGATAATAATGCTTCTAAAATTGCTAGTCCATTTTCTTCAAGGACTGTATAAACATTTTATTGCAATTTAATGTTAGTGATCCATGGTCATCTTGTATTTTTCTTCCACCTATCAATCTTCTACCAACCCATATAAGTTGTAAGCTTGTTAAAGAGGTCTTGGGACCACCACTGAGTAAGTTAATGATTTCACATGCATATGGGTGGTTGTCAAGCTAATATACTATTCTACTATAAAGTATAAAAAAGAAATTAATCTAGAACTTTGCAGCCTAAATTATCTATGTATTTTATAGTCCTATAAACAGATAGCATTCAAATTTCACTCTACAGGCCAGTGAGTCATCCATGGTTTCTATAATAGGGAGAAATTTAACATAATTGTATATAATACATGGTAAGTAACAAATGTATATATTTATATATGTCATTCATATAGTTATATTTCATGCATTCTGTAGACTTAGATTTTGCATTTTCAGGGTTGCTTGATTATATTTTGCAAAGCATAGGATATTTAAAACTTTCTTTAGGGGCACTTATATAATCAACCCATCAGTTAAAATTAAATAAATCATATACTTGGAGGTTCCTTTCAAAGATCTGGGGAGACAACTCAGTGGTAAAGTGCTTGCTGAGCAGACTGGAGGACCTGAATTCAGATTCCCAGAATCCATGTACAGCTTGACATGGCACAGTATCTATAATTTCAGCATTCCTGCTGTGAGTTGAGAGGCACAGGCAGAAAAACCTGAAAGTTCATAGGCCTATTTGTCTGTCATTTTTAGCAGGGAGCTTTAGGGGCCTCTGTTTCCAGGTGGAAAGTTATCTTCTGAACTCCACATGCACACTATTTTATGTGTACTTACACATGCATGTAGGTGGAGACTGCTCATTTGTTTCCCGGATGCCCAGATGTAAAATAATCACACGGAAACTGTACTAACTACAGTACTATTTGATCAATAGCTTATGTATTTCTAGCTAGCTGTTCCATCTTAAATTAACCAATTTCTATTATTCTGTATATTACCACGAGGCTTGTGGTTTACCAGCAAGGCTCCATGGTGTCTGTCTCCTTTGGTAGCTAAATGGCATTTCCATGACTCCACCTACTTTCTCCCAACATTCAATTTAGTTTTTCCACCTAGATCTATTCTGCCCTGCTATAGGCCAAAGCAGCTTTATTCATTTACCAATAAAACAACACATAGACAGAAGGACTTCCCACCATTTTCCATTTTCGCTTTTAATAAAAAGGAAGGTTTTAACTTTAACATAGTAAAATTACATACAACAAAACAGTTATCAAGCAAGAATTACAGTTACAATATTTATGTAAATTTTATCTTTTGTCATAACTAAGGAAAACTATAATTTTAACCATCTAGTTTTCAATTCCATTAAAGAACACAGAAGGATATAATATTACCTAAGCTAACAGGAAGTACATTGTAAGCAACTTCCAAAACTCTTGACTTGACAGAGACATCTTACTGTCTTGACAGTGATCCAAAGTTCTTTTGTAACATAGCTCATCCATCTTCAGTTTACAGTCCCATAATATCCAGCCGACTTTTCCATGAAGCATAAAATTTGAAAGACTGTTTTACATCCATTAGCAGTTTGTCTGTATCCTGTAGAATGTCTGGCAGACTTTTTTTTTATGAAGCAGGAACCCTGAAGGAGAGTCTTACCTTTAGGCAAGCTAAGCAATCATTTTTTGTGTGTCCTGTATGTCTAGTTCATAGAGCATACCATCAAGCAGTCCAGTCAAGAGCAGCTTCTTGCCCAAATGGCTAACAAACTACATAAGGAGCCTCTTCAATTCCCATCTTTCTCATGAAGTAATTGATGCTGTCAGGAGCAGATGTGTCTCATTGTCATGAAAAGTCTTAAGTTATTAAAAGATTTTAAATGCCATATTTCATAGGTATTTGAAAGGGTTGAGGATTATCTCTCTAACTGAAATATATCTCTATATATCTAGGAAACCTAACTAACAAGACTATAAGTTTGACTATTATAAATGACTATTTATTAACATGTATTTTTAATTATATTTTTAAATGAGCTTCACAAACACAATATGTTAATCAAGAGCATAAATATACATATAACAAAATTGACCTTAAATTTGTATCAATAAACCAAGATCCATACCAATGAAAAGTTTTTATCTGTATAGCATATCCTCCTTTAAATGAAAATAAACATTTATAAACAATATTTTGGAATTTGGGCATAGTTCTCTCCAAACTGCTTCCTGCTTTTTATTGGGCAATATAATTTTGGGGTTCTTGGAGACTTTTTAGGGGGTCTTTTTCTATCAAACCACATTAACATGAAAGGAATCTCATTCTCTGTGGAAACAAAAGAAGAACATCTTTTTTCAAAGCAACATATTCTTAGACACAAATTTTGAAGTCAGTATACCTTTAATATATATATTGGTTTAGCTTAGCAGCCCCCAATCAAATATCTCTCTGTAGTCAAAATATTTAAAGAAAGCAAAATAATATACATCATCCAGACTCTCTGCATGTTCCATTTTTATGTGGATTATTTATTTTACTACTTTAATCTATTATTGTCTGTATTCTTTTTCTTTAAAGATTGCTTTTTTCTATATTTGTTTTTCTCTCAGAGGTTTATTTCTGTCTGAATATGTCTTTATTGCATATCTATTATTATTTTTCTAAATAGGAACACTTTAAAATGGTAAGCAGTGTGCTTATTGCTGCCCTAAAAGCTGGTTCTGTCTCTCTCAGACATTCAATATGGTGGAGGTAGTTCACTGCCAGCTCTGGGACTGGCGGGTGAAAGCTGTCCTCATCACCTTAACTCTGGATAGCACCGTGCAGCATATAAAGGCCTTTTATCTGAGTGAAAGCTAAATCTTCCATTCAGTGCACTATGCAGCCTGGAAATATCTCTGTGTATGGTGGCAGGAATCTGGCATGCTTTACTGCTTGAGTACATCAAGCAGACCCGATCCAACTGTTTGCCCAGATGGGGAGTGCTGAGCTGTGGGCATAGTCTCAGCTACTTTTATCCCAACCCCGAGTGGGCACAAAAGCATCTGGACCTGATGTGGGAGGTAGGCATCATTTCCAAACATTCACTGGGTGCCATTCTGTTGACAGAGGTTCCTTGTTCATTTCCTGACCACCCTGATTCAAAATAATCACACAGAAACTCTATTAATTAAAACACTGTTTGGCCAATAACTTAACCATATTTTTAGTT
Source organism: Myodes glareolus (assembly GCF_982192425.1). Classification (NCBI taxonomy): domain Eukaryota; kingdom Metazoa; phylum Chordata; class Mammalia; order Rodentia; family Cricetidae; genus Myodes; species Myodes glareolus. Next base: position 10,485,387 of record NC_142028.1, read on the forward strand.
GGCCCTTACATCTCAAATTAACCCATTTCTATGATTCTTTGTATTACCACAAGGCTCGTGGTTTACTGGTAAGGTTCTAGGGTGTCTGTCTCCTTCAGTAGCTACATGGCATCTCCCAGACTCCACCTCATTTCTTCCACCATTCAATTTTGTTTTTATGCCTAGCTCTATTCTGCCTTGCTATAGGCCAAAACAGCTTTATTAATTAACCAATAAAAACAACAGATATACAGAAGAACTTCACACACACACACACACACACACAGAGAGAGAGAGAAAGAGATTAAAAATAAATTTTCTTTCTAAATTCTAAGAATTGTAAGATTTGAGTAATTTCAAGCATAAAACCATAAGTAATTATATATAATATATATGTAGTTACGGCTTTGGCTCTCTTTTTAAGATTATTCTGTTCACTTTGTAGATATGAACAATAGAAACAGGGAGATTAATGAGCTTACAGAAAATGACTTCAACAATAGCAAAGTAGAATTATCTGTACTGACTCTATCTCCAGTCTATACTATTTGAGTGACAAGATTTAGATTTAGTCCCTAGACTCCCTCAGTATCCACTTTTAATCTCATTGTAATTTCTGGACACTATATCTCAAAAGAGCATGTCTGGCTACTTAAGCCCCTCTGTTTTGTAGGTTAAATGCAGCGTCTATCTTATAAATGTAAATTACAGATTTTTGAGGCCAGCTCTCTTTCACTATTTCCAATCATATAGAGCAACAAGTGATAAACTATTTTCATTTTTAGTTCTAACATCAGAGTATTTTTCTTTATGGTAGACACTTAATGTTTGTTTCTGAGGTAATTGAAAAACAGTCAGAGTATTTTTCCTTGTGGTAGGCACTTAATGTTTGTTTCTGAAGTAATTGAAAAGCAGTTATGTGACTAATGGAGCAGGTAACTTGTGTCAAAAATATAGAACAGAGACCATACATTGATATTTGGATTTCTGTTTCTATTTTGGGAAGAAGATGAAATCTCTCTCCCTCTCCTCTCCCCCGTGTTTGTGTGTACTTGCTGAGACGAAGAGAGAAGAGAAGAATATAAAGTGCTTGAGTAACTTTTCAGTATCCCTAACATCATTTTACATCATTTCAGAATTCAGCAGCCTTTGTATGAGGATCATAAGGTGCTTGCTGACTGCAACACAAGGTGTAACTGCTTAACTAAAACATGGGATCCAGTGTGTGGAGACAATGGCCTATCATACATGTCAGCCTGCCTTGCAGGCTGCGAGAAGTCTGTTGGAACAGGAATCAACATGGTAAACATGCTTTCAGTGTTCTGGGCCGATGTTTTGTGTGCTGCATCAATATGTGCTATGATCTAAGGTTACATCTTCTGAAAAGCAAAAATTAGTCCTTGCTTAAAATAGATTAATAAATTTTTGAATAAGTATATTTCTTTGAAATATTTATGCCAGATCTTACAATTCTCAGATAATACATAAAACCTTGACAGAGCCTGAGAATTATTTTGTCATTTTAAAAAGCAATTGAGACAATTGTTCAAATGATTGGTGTTAAAATACTCTGGATGAGTGGTAGAGCGAGCTTAGCAGTAAGAGCACTTGCTGTTCTTTCAGCACTCTGTTTGGTCCCCAGCAACCAGAGGGACAGCTCACAGCTCCAGCGCCAGGCAATCTGACACTCAGTCTGACACAGATACAGAAGCACACACATAAACAAACATAAACATTAAAACTTTAAAATACACTGGACAGTCTGTCCTTTTTGTAATAGGGTCTCATGAAGCCCATGCCAGTCTTAAGTCAGTTTTGCAGTTGAGGCAGGCAGAAAACTTATCTTTCCATATTATGAGCTTCTTTCACCCATGTATTTATTGAAGGTGTGTGTGTGTGTGTGTGTGTGTGTGTGTGTGTGTGTGTGTGTGTGTGGCGCAGGTGCATGTGCACATGGAGGTCAGAAGGCAACCTCTGCTGTAGACTTTCAGGTCCCATCCACTTTGTGCTTTTGAGACAGGATCTCGCTGGCCTGGAATTTGCTGATTCTGTTAGGCTGCTTCAAAATGAGCCCCAGGGAGTCACCTGTTCCCTCCTTTAGAGCACCAGTGTTGTGAGCACTTTCTCTACACATGCATCTTTCACCTGTATGCTGGGAATGTGAACTCAGGTCCTCATGCCTGTATAGGACTTTACAGGCTGTGCCGTCTCCACAGCCCCACATCATTACAGCTTAGCAGAAAGTTAAGCATTTTTCCTTGCCTTAAACATGTTTTAATATTTAGAGTTGGCTGTTAATCAAAATGAAATATAAATTTTGATTTTTAATCAGATTAAGAAATACAACAATTACTTAGGTTCTCTAGGATCACGAACTATAGACTCAATGTCCTTTGTTTATGACTAGAATCCACTAACAGGTGAGTACATACCATATTCATTTTTTTGGGTCTGGGTTATCTCACTCAGGATAGTGTTTTCTACTTCCATCCATTTGCATGCAAAATTCAAGATGTAATTGTTTTTTACTGCCGAGTAGTACTCTAATGTGTATATGTGCCATACTTTCTTTATCCATTCTTCCATTGAGGGGCATCTAGGTTGTTTCCAGGTTCTGGCTATTACAAATAATGCTACTATGAACATAATTTAATATATGCTTTTGTAGTATGATTGGGCATCTCTTGGGTATATTCCAAAGAGTGGTATTGCTGGATCCTGAGGAACAGTGTGCCTGAACTAATGGGAGCTCACCAAAGCCAGCTGGACTGGGACTGAACGAACATGAATCAAACTGGACCCTCTGAATGTGGCTAATAATTGGGGCTGACTGAGAAGCCAATGATAATGGCACTGGGATTTGTCTCTACTGTATGTACTGACTTTTTGGGATCCTAGTCTATTTGGATGCATATCTTCCTGAGCCTGGATGGAGGAGGGAGAGGGCCTTGAACTTCCCACATTGCAGGGTACTCTGTCCTGTCTTAGGACTGGAGGGTGAGTGGGGGAGCAGAGGGAAGTGGGAGAAGGGGAGGAAGTGGAAATTTTGATTCCTATTATTTATAATGTAATAATAAAAATCACCTGAAAACAAACAAACAAACAAAACAGAACAGCAAAAAGAAATACAACAATTTAAAAAGAATTGACTTTTTGTTGAAATAAACTTCAAACTCTTTTTCTTGGGGAGATGACTTTATTAGTAAGCATGCAATTTGATAGTAATTCCATCAGCACTCTGAAAGACTTGATACTAGCGTCAAACCAAAACAAAGCAGTATTTATTACTTTTTTAAAGATTATGTTCAGGCTAGAATGTTGACTCAGTGGGTAAAGGCATTTGTCACCAAGTGTTACCATTAGAACTACATCCTGGAGTCCTGCAGGAGAAAAGAGAACTAACTCCCACAGCTTAACCCATGCCTTCTACATGTTTGCCATGGTACATACATATTCAGACATAGACAGGTACATATACACACATATGTAAAAACACCTACAAGAAAATAAACAAACAAGCAAGAAAATAAATATAAAAAAATAAAGTGTTCTTTCAGGATAATTGATTCTTTGTAAATTCCACATATTTAGAAAACCATAGCAACTTATTAAGTATATCTCTTTGTATTTTATGATAGAATTCTGAGATACCAGAACCAAAAAAGCAGTGGTTGTGGTTAATAGAAATGGAAAGAAACCTCTATTTTACTTCTTATTTTTTTATTTAAGGGTGTTTGTGCTCCAACTTGGTCCTTGTTCTTTCTAGATGAGTGCACGTCCTCTAAGATTTATCATTGGTCCTGAGACTCTACATTTGGATCGAAATAGCCTTGTAAGAAACATTGAAGCTTTATGCCCAATATTTTTCTTCTTTAAATAATATATTTTTTCACAGGTGTTTCATAACTGCAGCTGCGTTCAGTCTTCAGGAAGCTCATCTGCAGTCCTTGGGCTGTGCAACAAAGGCCCTGACTGTACTATAAAGCTGCAATACTTTTTAATATTGGCATCAATTGGCAGTTTCATCTATGCGCTAGCAGTCATACATGGGTATATGGTTTTTCTGAGGTAATAAGGAACTCTTTCATTTAGCCTTCTCTCTTTCCTTTTTAGTAGTGTGTGCATATGTGAGTGTATGTTGTGTGTGTATCGGGGGGCACATGGGTGCCATTAAGAGCACACGGAGGTCAGAAGACAACGCTGGGTAATCAGCTCTTCCCGTTATTCTTGTCTTTGAGGCAAGGTCTCCCTTACTATTTCTGCTGCTGTGCTAGTGGTATACTCTAGCCTACCTGACTCTCAAGCTCCCAAGGAATTTTGTTTTCTCCTATTTCACTATGGAAATGCTGGGATTCCAGATGCATGCCTCTGCATTAGGATTTTTTAATTTTATTTTTCTACATATGTTCCTGGGTTCTTGGGATTAAACTTGGGTCATTTAGCCTCTGTGGAAAACACCTTTACACTCTGAGTACCCATCAATGCCATTTAGAATTTTTGATCACTTATTAAAATTCCATTTCCCAAGAAAGACCCTTGCAGTCATGGTTCTTAGAAGCTCAATGCTCTGAGATACCTTTATCAAGACTCTTATACTGAGCGTTACTATATTTAACAGTATTTTAAAGTTTGCTGGAATTCCTCCTCTTCTCTTTTCTATTTTCTCCCTTTATGCCTTAAGCCTACTTGAATGGATGTCTTGTATTGGCAGGCAGAGAGTATTTGTTGAACACTCATTTTCTATGACTTGGCTAACTCGGTTGTCAGGTTTTGAAATCCTCTATGGAAATATCATCCTGAACTTAACCTTCCTTTAACAAAAACCATAAATGCGGTATTATGTACTCTCTAACAAGGAGGTACATGAGATACATTAATGCCATAATTGATACTCAATTTTTTAAATAAAGTGAGGAATAGCAGAGTCATGTTTCAAAGTTTTTAATATTTATCAGTTGCTATTTCTAGTCTAACAAACTTCACATGCACTAACAATTGGAGTGATACAAATGGAATTTAGAAGCAAAGTTAACTATTATGTGTGATTCATAACATTTTACCCTTTTAGAATGGACCAAGCTTCTCACTCCTTCCTTCCCTTCCCTGTGCTCTTTTCTGTTACCTATCCTACATTCCCTTTCCACCCCATCACCTCTCCTCCTTTCCTAAATCCCTTTGTTCTTTCCTTCTTCACTTCCCTCCTCCTCTCTCTCCTCTCCTCTCCTCTCCTCTCCTCTCCTCTCCTCTCCTCTCCTCTCCTCTCCTCTCCTCTCTCTCTTCTCTATGCCCCTTTCCTTTCCTTCTTTCCACCCTTGGTTTTTCCTTTCCCTCCCATTGGTTCTTCCTTTCCTCTGCTTCTACCCATCATAGCCACTCACTGGAATAGGCTAGATATATGGCCTTATATATTAGCTTTCTGTGGTAAGATGTTATATTCTTATATCCACACAATGGAGATAGGGTATATGCCTTGTTCATAGGTTTACAGACAGATAAGGATATTGGGTATTGCTAGTTCTTACAACTGTGGAAAACTGGCTGTGTCATCTGTCTCTCCATCACGTGCTAGACTGGTTCAGCTGATGTGGCTACACAGTGCCTCCTTTCTCCTCACTACTCCAGGTGGCTGTATTTTAGAGAAGCATGCTCATTTCATAAGGAGAAGTTTTCCTCATAGAGCAGGATAGTCAAAGATTAAAGTCATGTAAGCAGTTATACACTCCCATTAAAATCTCCAAGCACTCTATAGAGATGCTCTTATGTTTACTACATGCCTGTTCCAATTTTTATGCTTCACTGTCTTTCTCAATTGTCCTTACTCTACGAAGTTGACTCTATAACTGGGTATAAAAAATGTGGCTTATTGATGTTTTAATGTGTGATTTTTAAAAACATTTGATGTCTCTCTATGTGCATGTGTGTGATTGTTCATTCACACGTGTGTTTGCATGTTGAAATGAGAGGACATCTTGCAGGAGTTGGTTCTCTTGCTACCATGTGGGTTCCATGTATTGAACTAATTTTGTCTAGCTTGTTGGCAAGCAAGTTTGCCCACTGAACTATCTTATAACCTAATGTGCCATTTCTTGTTGTAATAGAAATAAGGTCTATTCAAATTATTATTCTCATATTTCTTTGCTCTTTCTTGCTGAATGTGATGGTTGCAATGTAAATGATTGATGATACAGTACTACCACTGTTTGCATGCTGTTCTTCTTCTTCTAGTCTGTTATGTTTTCTTGAACTCTTTCATGGAATCACTTCCAAAATGAAATCTCAACAAAACTTGTTAAACTTTTCTTAATCAAGGGTGTATTTGGCGGGGAAACAGCAAATTTTAAAGGGGCTTATCTTTAATTCCTTCCTTAAAAAATCTAATATTTTTCAGATTTTATCATGACTTTTTCACAAGCTTCCCCTTTGTATGTAATTCTCAAAACCATCTTATGTCTATTTCTGTAGGTGGCACAAGGAAAGACAAACATCTAAAGTTGTTATCTCTATGGAACATAAGCATTTTCTTAATGCATGATAGATTCTTTCTCTGTTTATCTGCCTTTTATGTATTTTGAATTTTATATAACATATTAGCTTTTTTATCAACATGACAAAATACTTGGCAAACAACTTAACAAAAGATTTATTTGATTTGTGTTTTCAAAGGTTTAGGTTATTATGATAGTACAGCTCGGAGGTCACCATGGTAATCAAGGATTTCTCCGTCTAGGTTAGCAATCCGTGTCTAAGCATTTAATGGACTCTACCATGCTTTAGATGTGTGGAGATCATAGGACAGCTTTCAGAACTCATATTCTCCTTCCTCATATTCATAAGTAGATCTGTATTATTACTTCAGGATGGAAAGCTTAACCATTGGGATCATGAGCTACTGTTGTCATTGGGAGGATGCTAGGACAGCTAGAGTTTGCATGCTGTCCTTTTATTCATGTGTGTGTGAACTTTTCAGGTGTGTCAAGTCTGAAGAGAAGTCACTTGGAGTTGGATTACATGCATTTTGCACAAGAACATTTGGTATGAACAATTTCTATAACACATCAGACCAATACTGTACTAAGTACTTAATAAACTCATTAATTTTCTCTGAATAAAAAGATAGCAACTATCTTGTCAACCTAAAACACAGCCCTCACCTTAAAGGGAATAACAGGCTTTATTCTAGTATCAGGCATGAGCCACCATAATGGGAACACCAGCTCAAGTCATCCAAGTATCAGGTTCCAACATGGTGGCAGTTAATGATGTTTGTAGTTATAGAAGGAAGGAAGTCACATAAAAGGCACTTCTCAAATGTATCTGTGGGAATATGCAGTAGATTGGTGACAGCAAAGCAGGGAATTCTCTGCTCTAGGCTCAGACGCTATCTGATGGCATCCTTAGTGTTTGGGTGAGTGGAGGATAGCATCCTGTTAAGTCAATACATCCCCAAAGGCTTCATATGATAGATGCATGGATATAAGATAACGTATGATCAATATGAGAGGTAAAGACAATTTGGGTCTGGTTCTACACTATTCCGACTGTCCACATCCAGGGAATTCCAACAATTTTGTGGCTTCTTTAACATGCATATACTCTGTCCATGGGACCCTGAACTCCAGTTCACAAACCCTTGTCTTTGGAAATGGCAACTTGTATTAAGTCTGAGAATGAGGTAACTCTGGAGATGATAAATGTTTCCCCTTATCTTTAAAAAGCTTATCTGAACTTAATCACATCTTTCGTCTCTCAGTATATTCAAGAATAAAATCAGAAGGAAATGGTTTTGGTAGTTAAATGTGTAAAAAAATACAGTGCACGTCATGAAAGAAAATACATGAGGTCCATGGTTATGAATACAATGAATACTTTATTAGCATCATTCATATAGTTTTATTTGTTGTGGTCTAGAAACTTTGCATTAACTTATAATTTCTAAAAGTACAGAGCCATTGGTTCTTATTTTGTTATATTTTTTATTTAATAGGGAAATTGAAGTACTTCCAAATAAAACAACACTTCTCTCTCTTTTCTCTCATCCTTGCAATGGGATGTTTTTCTCTTCATTTCAGCTGGCATTCCGGCACCTATTTATTTTGGCGCTTTAGTAGACCGAACCTGTATACATTGGGGAACTCTGAAATGTGGTGAGCCTGGGGCATGCAGGATGTATGATATAAATAATTTGAGGTAAAGTTAATTTTTGTGACTTACTTTTGTAGTACTTAATTTTTTATCCATATCTAATATTTTATTATGCAATAAGTTTCGTTTGGCTTCATTTTCAAAATGCATATGGATGGTATAATTTTCTTAGCTATATATTTTAATATTTCCCCATTATTTCTAAAGTGCTTGATGCATATAAGCGTGAGTGGGTTTTCTAATCTAACACTCCAAAATACTTCAGAAGGAGCAGTGTTTCTGAGTAGATGCCGCGGAACAGTAGGGGAAGAGCTGCATCTTGAACTGTGCTAGCATGGCAGAACACTGGAGATAAACAAGACAGCAAGATCTGGAGGTCAGGGACAATAACACAGTAGGTGGGAAAAAATCTCTCAGCTCCTACCTAAGGACAGTGAGGAGACTCTTTCTTTCAGGGTCAGGATGATAGTCCCAGAGCATTTAAGCAGCATGGATCCTGACATTTTAGCTCCTGGAAAGTTCATAGCCTTCTCATGCAGCCTGATATAAAAAGAGCCTGATCTGTGTGTTACCCTTGCAGTTTAGTAGAACACATCGGGTGCCGTAGCCAGGGACTATCTTGAGAAGGAACCTTATACCTGAATCTGACTGATGGTCTCATCTTTGGGAACCCGTAGATGCTTCATTGCACATAGTGGTTGTCTGCCTCATAAACAGAACGTGGCTCAGCAGAGGGATTGTGGTACAAGCCAGCTGAAAGTGTCACAAATGGGGAGAAAGTTACCACACATAGAAATAACTGAGGCCATTACCCTCAAGAACCAGCAGACTGAAGAGCCTGCCCTCGGGGATCTGGGTGCATCCAGTTATGTGCTTTCATGCTGCTGAGTAGACTAAAAGCAGTTCCTGCTTGGTTCCCACCACTCTCAGTGCTACACAGGCACCAGTCGCTAACAGTATCGTGGGGTAACTGTGGGTTCACTGCTGTTCCAAGTCCAGGCGTCTTGCTAGGCTGATCTTAAAACAGACTTTAGCTGTTACCTTTTTGGCTCTCTAGGGCCTAAGGCCCAAGAAAGCTCACAGAGAAACTTTGTTTGCTACAGACTGCACTGTTCTCGTTCTTGCTCCTGAAAACTCATTGGTCAAAAGGAATTTAGGCGTTTTCTAGGTAGGACCCAGTTCTGCTCTGATTCTGGGTGAGGAGAATACTGAAAAGTTCTGGGAAAGAAAAGTGCTGGCCGTTGCCCTGTTCCGAAGTGTGTGTATGACTGGGGGTGGCTGCTCTCCCATTCACAGCCTGGTATAACTATAGTACCAGAGTGGAAGAAGTCAACTACTTCTGTCTGTGTATCTGTGTGGGTTAAACTTCCAGTTGTCTTGACATACCCAGAATGCTGGACTTTAACCCAGAACTTGAGCAAATTCACCTCTTCTTCCTCAAATTGATTTTATTAGGGTCTTTTATAACAGTGACAGAAACATAAACTAAGATATTTGTTAATCTATTATTCATCTAGAAAAATTTCAGTTGTACTTCTAGACTTGTATCTGAAGTCTTAAGCATCATCACATATATAATGTCTTTATACTTTCCTGTTGCAGAAGTAAAGCATGATCATGTTCTCTACTTGTATGTAGTTCAGGATTTCCTGCCTAAGGAATGGTGCCACCCACTGAGTGGTAGGTCTTCTCACCACAGTTAATGTAATCAAAATATCTCCCACAAAAATGTTCAGAGGTCAAGATAATCCACACAGGCCCTCACTAAAACTTCTTTCCCACGAGATTCTGGATTGTATGAAGTTGACAGCATTATCCATCACACCAGATTTTATGTATGTTGAGAACATGAAGGGAGTTTTCAGATTATTTAGAAATAAGTATATGTCAAGATACCTATTTCCTAAACACATTAAGTCCAGAAACCTTAAAGCATATTTTATCAAATTTATAAAGTACAGACACTTGTAACAGTATAAAGGTTATTCTCAGAAGTAATGAAAGGGGAAATTACCCAATTCATTTCAGGAAGCTTTTATAGTCTTCATGCTTTAACTGAACAAGTTCAAGAAACAAAAAAATAATTTGGGTCTAAAGAGATGGCTCAGGAGTTAAGAGCACATGCTGCTCTTTGAGAGCAGACAAGTTCACTTCCCTTAATTCGTGTTGTGTAACTCCCAACTTCCTGTCACTTCAATTCCATAATTCATGAATACCATAGACACCCAACACATGCACATAGTTCATAAAGAAAACTCTACGTTTAACATTGTCAAAAATTATCAAATTCAATCTACTAATATATAAAAGTGAGTCATTGTACTTATTGACATACAAGTGTTTCAATATCAAAAAAATTTCTTGGCATAAAATAGCATACAAGTGCTGAATAGGGAAAAATAATGAAAGGTGACTTAAAGATAATTGATACACTTTATACATCAAAATTTGAGCAAACAGAACACAAAAGTTCCTTAACCTGATATAGGATATTTGGCAGAATATTTAAGAGGACAGGAGATAATGACCGAGGTGGCATGGGTCTGAGTGTGAGGTTATGGCAGAGGAAGCATGGTGGTGGAGTTTGAGGATGTTGGTCATATCGCATGCTCTGTCAGGAAGCACTGAGTCCTAGAAGTCCAGCATATGGTATCTACATTCTTGGTGTAACTTCATCCTAAGCTAAACCTTTCTGAAAACATCTCAAAGGCATACTCAGATATGCATTTTTATAACGATCCTAAGTCTAGTCAAGTTGACAAGGGAAACTAGCCATCACCAACCTTAAGAAATTCATTTATACTTTTATGTTGGAAAATTTTCAACATTTTAACAAACAGGATTAATAATTCAGCAAAGTAGATTACATAAAGTATGTGGGCAAAATAATCTCCTGATTTTAAATGATCTGTGAGGATATACAAACTTCTTTCCCTGAACAAAGTAAGATTTAATACAGATTAATTGTTTTCAACAGGCGCCTTTACCTTGGGTTGTCAGCAGCTCTAAGAGGATCAAGCTACCTCCCAGCAATCTTCATTTTAATACTTATGAGGAGGGCCCAACTCCCTGGGGAAACTGACTCTCCAGAGAATGAATGTGCAGAGATGAAACTCACAGAGAAGGAAAGTGAGCACATGGATGTGCACAGAAATTCTATGGTTGAAAATGACAGAGAACTGAAAACGAAGCTATAATGAGGTTTCTATTGACCTACGCAAGCTCATGGACAGTATGCATTTGGTTCTTTTAAATCATAAAAGGAACTATTGGAACTCTTTTCTTATCCCGAAGAACCTCAAAAATTATTTTACTCATGATAAAAATATTTACTGATAGCATTTTCAGAACACTGGGTTAGTACTTAAGATTATCCCAGAGATCTCAAAGCTACAGAGAAACCATGTCTTGAAAAACCAAAGGAAAGAAAAAAGAGACTATCCCAGTGAAGATTATGGTGACCCTACCACACTAAACTTTAAAGATGCTTTCATTTTCAATCAGTATTTTCTCTTATAACTCAATCAAACCAAGTGTATATTTCTCACATATCTGCAAAGAGTGTTAAAACTTTCCCATTCCTGAGACACTATTCAGTTTCATAGAATTTATGTTTCAATGGTGGAGGTATTTAGAACTGAAAATAAATATCTTGTTTGTGTCATTGAAATAATTATTCTTTCTTAGTGCAAGACATCAGCATATGTCTGTATCTATCTAGGGGTTGTAAACTGTTTTTTTTTTTTGAAACATGCTGTTTTCAAAATACTACTTCTCATTAATGTATCATCTCTTATATTCAATAATTTTTTAAATTACTCTTGTCAAACAGTTGATCATTTTGTTTAGTGCACTGATAAATTTAATGAGGTTATTAAAAATCATGTAGCAAAGATGGTTGGAACATTTTTTTCCCTCATAATTCAAAACCGGTCATGGACTACTTGATTAAAAACAAGTATTTGAGAAATCTAGACCATCTAAAGGCCCTTTTAGAGATGTGGTTTTATGTCAGTAGTACAAAGCTTACCTAGTCTGTAGGAGAGCCTCAATTCAACTCCAAGGTAGAGTACACACACACACACACACACACACACACACACACACACACACACATCAAGGACGGATGCATTATCAGATGTTCTCAAAAGAAATTTGGTCCAGTATTCATTTACTCACGTGTCCTCAGAGCAAAAGGGTATTAATTTTCAAAATTACCTTAGATTAAAATCTTTAAAGTGGAGCCAGGTAGATGCCCCAGTGGAAGGTGATGTTTACCTCCAAGCTTGACAAGATGTTTTGATCCCTGGAACAAAGACAGAGAACCATCTTTTGCAAGCTGTCTGTGCCCTCTTTTCCTGTACTTCCCTACCCACAAACAAATTAATAAATGAAAAGAATGTAGAAAAATTTAAGGTATGACATCACTATAAATTGGGATTAATAAAATTCAAGATATACATTAAAAACAAAATAAAGTTGTGGTATTTTGATTGAGAACTGTCCCTCCTAGGCTCAGGAATTTAAACATTTGGGTTACAGCTGAAGACTCTGTTTGGTGAGGATTAGGGGTACATTCTTAATCAAGGAAGTGCATCACTGCACTGGGCATTAACAGTTAAAAGCCTTACCTACTTCCAGTTCAGTCTTTGCTTTGTGTTTTGATTGAGGATGTGAAATCTCATCTTCCTGCCCCAGTTACCACATCTTCTGCTTGCTGTTATGGTTCCTTGCCATGAGGTACTTCTATCCCTCTGGAGTCATAATTGTACATTAGGTGGGTTGTTCTTGTGAAATAGTTTAATGTAATGTGGGGTCACAGTAGAATTTTAAACAAGTGTAGATGTTATTTAAGAGTCTATTCTCATTTCAACAAGAATTAAAAACCTCTTCTTTGTTTCCTCTTGTCCTTTAGAGAATTTTAACCAACACACAATTTCAGAAGAATAAATAGATATTAGCCCAAGTCACAGCAGTTAGATAAATACAGCTTCAAAGGTTCACACGTAAGTTGTACATGTGTTTAATTTTAGGAGTGATTGCCTTCCAAACCCTCCCACCTCACTTGTCTCGCACTCTTCTCAACACTTTCAGCCAATCAACTACTTTTTCTTTTCAAACAGTTCAGCTTTATCCATTGTTAGGGTTTAAAATCTGAAAGGATTTTCCTCCTTAAACCTTTATCTGGATGCTGTTTTTAGATCATAGGGTCAAATGAGACCTTTTTTTTGAGATGTGTCTTTGAGATGATTTTAATTCCTTGCCTCTTAAACTAGGCTCTTTCTTTTCTCATCTTTACAGCAACATTTCCTTTATAGTGTTAGAGGAATTTTATAATTACTTGTTTTAGTGTTGTTTTAGTGACAACTTGCTTCAGGTCTTAAGGACCACACCATGTCGGGCTGCCATACTTCAGGAAACACCTTATGGGGTAAATTTTGGTGTGACCCTAGCCACAGCAGGGTCACACATTCCAGGGTAGGGGTATGAGGGTTAGAAGTGTTAGGTATGAGGGACAGAGATAAGAAAGAATCACAGAGACATAAAATTTGGAGAGCAACTCAGTGGATAATGAATGCTGAAGTTTTCTAATTTCTGAGTTCTGAATATATTCATGTTTATTTTTCATTCATGAAGGTAGAAGTCACAAAATAATCCCACACTAGTTCAGAATTACGAATAATAAAGTGTTATTTATTTAGGGGTAGACTCACAGATTGCAATCCTCTGCTGTAATGGGGAGCAGCAACTGAATTTCACAGCCAGAAAAGAGAATCAGAAACAAGAGAGAGTGCACCTGCTTTACAGTTGCATTTCAGTATAAGAAACCATGCCCAAGTGGGCTGGTGTCTTAATTACTTTTGGATGAAGGTGCTTCCACAGTACCTCCTCCTTTTGTTTAAATAATAGAGTTCCAGACCCAATACAAAACTATATACACTAGGAACAGATATCAAGTATAATTAGAACTACAGCCAACATAAACAATATTAAACAAGAAATGTATGGGAAATGTTTGAATAAACATTCTATCCTATGAAGTCTAAGTCTTATATTGGAAATGGTTTGGCTAGATCATAAGAGTACAAACTACAACTATCTAATCTTCAACCCCATCAAAGTGCTGAGAAGAGAGATAATATTACTTGAGCAGTCAGGAAGTACAATCAAGCAGCTTCCAAAGTGAGCAATGTATGATGGAGACAATTTGCTACCTGAACCATCACCCAAAGTCTCACTTGCAATGTTGAAGCAACCAACTTTGGCTAAGGCATCATGTAACTGACAGACCATTTTCAGAGGCAAGAAATTTTTCAGAAACATCTTACAGTCTCTTGGCAAGATTTGACAGTCTTTTTCTTTGTGTCCTGTATGGTTGTCACTGTTGTGGATGAGCTGTCATTTCTCTTTTTCAATAGGTTTCTCCTTTACAAAATGAATATTTATTAATTTTAATGGTATCCATAGTTTTTCTTCTCCTGTGGGAACAAGAGTGAAAACCCTTCTCCAATGTAGCACGTCTCCTGGCTTCCATTTTCAAGATATCCTTGAAATACACTGGTTGATTCAATTCAGAAGTTTTTTCTGTTATCCAATGCCTCTCTGCTGCTTTTGTTCCTTTCTTATCAGTGTTAAGAAAATTCAAGATTAGTAAAGCACTATGTAGTCTATTTCTGGGGGTATTTTCCATCCCTTTCTGTTTGTTCAGCATATCTTTTATAGTACAATTTGACCTTTATATAACTGCCTAACCTGTAGGATTATTTGGTATACCTATAATGTTCTTTATATTATAATAAGCAAAAAAAACCATTTTATTTTTTTAGATACATATGCTGGACCATTATCTGTCTTTATTTGTGCAGGAGTGGTCATGATGGCCATAACTTCTAATAAATGCATGATTACTGAATCAGACTTTTCTGAGTTTGAGGCAGTTGCCCATTGAAAACCTGAGCATGAATCTATGGTGAGGTGTACATATTTTAATTTACCAAATTATGCAAAATGGATCACATCCATCTGCCAGATTTTATTTCTTTGAGTACCCTTAGGGTTACTCCCTGCAGGCAATGATGTTTGGTTATAGAAAGAGCAAGTAGGACATCTTTTTATAATCTTTTTAGCTTGTTGCCATCTAAAACTCTTTCTTTAAACCTTCGCTACTGACATAATATTTTTTATAAAATTCAGAGGGCTGCCACACACTTCCAATCAATAATTGATCAATTTATGCATTACCCTTGTGCTTGAGGACCTAGCAGACATGTATGGGATTGAAGAAGTCAATTTGGATGCCAAGATTCTGGAGTAATGATACATACATCCACACCCGTGTCTAGTAAGCCTTCAATATAAACACCATTTGTATACACTCTTAGCTTTGGTCTTTGATCATTTATAGAAATATGCCAGAATATATGTTTTCTGTGTTCTACTGGAGTTTTTGACTCATCTTCCACATTTATTCCATCATTGAGACTAGTATTTTTTTTTACATTGATTACTGGATTTTTAAAATTTTCCTGGTGAGACACATTCTCCACAGTAATTGGGAATGACTGAACTATGTTCATCATGGGGGCCTATGATGGTGCTTACTGATGGTATTGAGTTGCCTTGTCTATCTTTTGTTGAATTACATTCATTGGTCCATTGCTGCCTTTGCCATACCTCCTACATACACCTGAAGACTGAATCCTCCTATTCCTGCCATTTTCAGAGCAAACATTATTCCTAGGAATCCCTTGTCTACAATCTCTTCTCAGATGTCCCATTCTGCCACAATTAAAATATTTGGCATTTTGAGGTCTTCTCTTTGCATTGGAAATTGCGTCTCCTACTCAAGCTTCAGTACCATAGTCAAGTGTCTCAACATTCATAATACGCAAGATCCATTCATCCATGGGTGCTGATCTGATCTGTAAAGGCCCAAGGATCCTTTTGAATTCTAAGTTGGCATTCTCATAAGCCAAAGATTCAATTATTATATGTCCATCTTCTGAGTCAGTTACTGCTATTTGTACTAGTTAGTCTTTGTAAAAAGTCACTAAAAGGCTCTTTTTGATGCTGTTAAACCTTAAGACATAATTCAGCTCTATTTCTGATTCCTGAATCCTGTCCCAAGCCTTTAAAGCTGCTGTGCTACATAGGGACAAGGTATGGTAATCATAAAAAGCTTGATCCTGAGAATCAGAGTAAAGTCCTTTGTCTAGAATTTGATCTAGGGAAATCTCAAGTCCTTTTGCTTTTTCTTGTTGCTCCAAAGTTTTAGCATCTTCCTTACAAAAGCATCTCCAAAGCAACTGTGGTCCACTTTCTAGGACCACTGAGATTAACTGATTCCAGTCTTATGGTGTTGCTTTGTTACTGGAAGTCTACATTTTGACCATTTCCCTAACAAAGTATGAATGTAGTCTGTAAGCTACAATTGCTTGTTTAATTTCCTTTAGATCAATCATGCATATGGGCTTCCATGAATATTCTTTGCAACTGTAAGGTACTTGGAGCCAGCTATTCTTTCTGATGTTATCACTGGAAAGGCAGGAGGAACTGTGGGGAAGCTTTCCCAGAGGTTTTTATGTACTGATGAGGCTAAATTTTGTCTTTGTATCATTTGTCCCTGGTCATCAAATTCGATAAGTTCCTCAATCTTTTCAAATCTATTTAACACTGCCTTTTGTAAAGTCTGGATCTTCTGTTCAGTGTTCTGTTCTCATTTCCTCATTGAGGATTCCAAGGTCTGAAGTCTAGTCAGTAGAGATAATGTTTCATCCTTCGACATAATCTTCATTGCATGCTTATTACCTTCCTGGAGAGACATTCTATCAGTCTGTCTGTCATAATCCTTTGACAGAGTCTGATTAATATATCCAACAGTATAGATTCTCTCAAATAATATTTCAGCACCCAATGTCATTGACTGGGTTTATGTGCCAAATCAACTGTATCATTCTCCATAGTGCTGAATTTTCCTTTTAATAAATTATTGTCAGTTTGTACCATTTCTAAAAGTACCTCATTTGACTGAGTTTTGTTAGTTAAATTGTTCAAACCCTTCTTCAGAGTTCCAACCTCTTTTTTGAGAAGCTTGTTATCAGTCTGTAAAGACTGTACCATTTCTAAAAGCACCTCTTAGCCCTATTATTAAACCATATTTTTAAGAAAAAATATTGAGGACAAGACTAATTCCCAGAATCAAAAATAATGATGTAGGAGGGAAATCATATAAATCCTGTAAAAACCTTGTACACAGTGTAAGTTAAGAGTCTATTGAAACCCTGGATGGTTTGGTGGTCTGACATATTGCCCTTTTAAATTATAAAGTATTTCAAGTTATATACCTTACCTATGGTTGATTTTGAGCTGGAGTAGGTGCAATATCTGTTACCTGCCAGTAGATGTCATGGGTCACCTACAAAACAAACCCAGTTGGGTCTAGTGGTGATTTGGAGTTGCATGGTTGGTTTGAATCTGATTTTAGAATGAAAAGCTGAAAGATATGCTGAGATTAAAAACAGTTATGTATATAAATCACAGCCTGTGTGCTCTATGGATGTCTCTAGAGCAGTGGAATAGCAAATGCAGACACATTGTTAAAAGCTGCAGAACAGCTGGCTCAGACCTGGAAGCCTGCATCTCACCTGAGTTTCCATGGTGTGTACCGGTGGAAGGTAAGTGGTGGGGTGTGTGTGGACTTGAAGCTGCTCTAAGTTTTTCTATAACAAAAAAAATAAAGAGCCACAGCTGGATAGCAAGAAAAGCCACTGCACAAGAATTCTATATCCAAATGAACTGCTGGCTCTGTGCACAGGCCTCGGCCAAGGTGGGCTGAGAGAGGACTCATGCTGAGCTTGGCATGCTCTGAGCCTAGTGGAGGATGTGCAGGGGGGGAATTAGACTCTTAAACAGTTGGTTGCCAAATGAAGGCAGAAGTCACAAAATAATTCCACACCAGTTCAGAATTATGAATAATAAAGGGTTATTTATTTAGGGATAGATTCACAGATCACAAGCCTCTGCTAGAATGGGGAACAGCAACTTAATCCTGTAGCTAGAAAAGAGAGCTGGGAGCAAGAGAGAGAGAGAGCACATGCTTTATAGCTGCATTTACAGTATAAGAGACCATGCCCAAGTGGGCTGGTATCTTAAATATTATTGGCTGAAGGTTCTCACAGCACATACATATTCTTACCCCAATACCAAGGGGAGAAGATGGCAAAAGACTGCTTTAACGTGATACAAAGGACAACTAGAACAGTTACTCACTTCAGTACTTTGAGTTATCAAGCCATTAATTAATGGGAAAAGCATTCTCTTGTTTAGGCAGTGAACCAACCCTAGAACAAGTATTCCAAAGGCAGCTACTCCTTAGGTCAAAACTCCGATTTCAAAAGGAGCAGAAGTATGCTTGAATTCTCTGACTTTTGGTCAGTAAGGAGTGGATCTAAATGTATGGGCCATTTCGATGTATAAAACACCAAGTAATCACACCCTAGGACAAGGTGTGGGACCACAGTTCTTGTCAACAACTTTGAGCAAGCTAAAATGTTCTGACCTTCAGACAAGGTGGAATAGGCTCACAATTTTGGACCTCTACATTCATGGTGATCTTTTGGATTGTACTCTGGGATAAAAAAAGAAACTCCTCTCTTAACTTACTTTGATATATTTGTCTAAAAAGTGAATAAATCACTTCTTTTTACATATTGATCTTCTGCTTATGGAGGATTCTGAAAGAACAGAACAAAAATTATTCTGTAGGTGAATTAACACTTTTGAAATATTATTTTAAATTTTTGAAACCATTTATTTTTATTTATTTATATTGTATATGTCCTCTGTTGGTGTATAATAACAGAGTGTGGATACCCACAAAGCTAATAGACAGCCTAAAAGCCCATGGAGCTGGAATTATAGGTGGTTGTGAGCTACTTGAGGTGTGTGATGAGAAGTAAACTCAGTCCTTCTGGAAGAGCAGCAAATGTTGTTAATTGATAAGCCATCTTTCCATCCTGGAAATGTTGTTATTGATTGAGTTTAAACTTATCAGGTTTCTAAATGTGTTTCTTCTATTAAGATTCATAAATGATTCTCAATATTGTATTAGTAGTTTCTTGTCAGGACTGCTAGCCTAGATACCAAGATTTTTGTCAAGCTGTTGTTACATCTGTTTCTGTGTCCACTATACCTTCAATTACATGGTGTTTATTTATATTTTTAGCTTTGGTATCTGATCATTTATGGGTGTTTGTCAAAATACTTGTTTTATGATCTCTTATATATTTTTGTTTTCTGTACTGAAACTGTTCTGTCCTTGACTACATCTAGAGCAGTGTTGTTCTCAACAACATACAATATTTTCATTGTTCTGTGGATGAGTTTCTCTAATGCTGACAGCAAGTGAATAAAATTTGTTATTTGAGATTTAAGAAAGCCCCTTAGGGCATTTACCAATAGCAAAGAGTTATCTGTTCCTTGTTGATCTGCATTCTTTAGTCCAATGTGGGGCTTTGCCACACCTTATGAATACTTTGGAATTCTGGGGCCTTATTTTTGGATTACCTCTAGAAAACACATTGTCTCTAGGAATGCCTTACCTTAAGTCCCTTTTCAAATGACCTTGCTTATCACAATTAACACATCTGACACTGCAGTTGTAGTAGGAGGCTGCTTGTTCTTTTCCCAGTTGCTCAGTCCCAAAATAATCACATAGAATCTGTATTAATGACTACACTGCTTGGCCTATTAGCTTATGCATATTTCTAACTCACTCTTATCTCTTAACCCATTTCTATTATTTTATGTTTTACCATCAGACTCATGGCCTACCAGCAAGGTTCCAGCATAGCTGATTCTGGTGGTGGCTCCATGGCTTCTCCCTGACTCCACCTTCTTTCTACCAGCACTCAGTTTAGTTTTTCTGCCTAGTTCTATTTCTAAGCCACTGGCCAAAACAGATTTATTCATTAAACAATATAAGCAACACATAGACATAAGGACTATCTACACCATGCAGTTTTTTCTAAAATTTTAGGAAGTACTTCTATCAGAGAAGTATCATAAATATGTGATCCAATATAAGCTATATTTATGATATTTATTCATCTACCATTTTTGATCTTGCCTTTAAAGTTCTAATCACTCTTTTGTATTCTGAATTATTATTTTCAGAAATCAAAGATTTGATTAATATTTGTCTGACTTCTGAAACTGATACTATTCTATTTACATCTGAAGTCAATTTTTCTAAAACATCAGTGAAGGCTTCTTTTGAACCTTGTATAATTTTAGTAAATGACTGTGACCTCTTTTCTGATTATTCAACCTTTCCCCAAGCATTTTAAACCTCTAAAGGATATAGCAGCAAAATATTATCATTAAATTCAAGCTGTCTTTGTAACTGAGCATATTGGCCCTCACCTTGCAACTGATTTTTGTTAATATTAATACCTCTAGCCTGATTTCATAGTTCTTTAGTCCTAGCTTCTTCTTTTCACCATGTTATTCATTGAAACTGAGGATTCACTTCCAATATTGCTGATGCCAATCTTTGTAGTCTTTTGGGATAATTTTGTTCTGAGTTGCCCAGGAATTTAATGTCTTCTTTACATAGGGTAAATGTATGCCATATGAAATGAACACTTCCTTTATTCTCCTCAAATCTAATGTTTCTATAGGATTTCACTTAACATTTTTATAACCTTGTCTATTGTCTACTGGCAGTTCTTATACAGTAACTGGATAAATTAAGGTTGTCTTTCTGACAACTTTGAGCTGACCCTCTTTAGTTTCATCTTGTGTTTAGATTCTTCTCTAAATTCCTCTATCTGTGTCTGAGTATTTTTCTTATGTTCATTATTAAGTCTTTTTAAAGCTTATATCTTATCAATAAGCATTTCATATTTGGCAAATTACACAATCACTTTTCATCTTTTTCACAAAACACTATAGTTACTAAAGGTAAAATATTAATTACCAGACAGATAGCAATCATAATTGATATTATGCTAATCTCAGTGAAGTCATTTATCTTTTCATTTTCTGTTTTTATTTTCCAACCATCTAAAATAACACTGTACAGGATCCTTATACCCTGTATTATAATATTTCCCATCCTTAATGTAGGAGCAATTATCCCTTTTAATATTACTTTTCTCTATCCTTGAGGACTTCTCAGGTAGTTTTTCAAATTTGATGGCTTCTCAGTTTGTCCACAGCTGGTGTGATTTTTCAGTCTGTGTGGCCATACCATGTGATGCAACACCAAGTAACAAAATGTCAATTGTTCAATTTTACAAATAAAGACTTGAGGGTCAGATTCTGGAATGAAAGACTGCTGGTTCATGGAGGCAGAAACCCAGCTGAGCTTCCTCCTCAGCTAACATTCCAGAAACCACCTACCTTCTACTAAGCTCTTCAAACAAAATCCCATCCAATGCATGTACCTTGCTTCTATATCTTGTTTATCCATCTCTCTGTCCTCTTTACTTCCTCTTAATTGCTATGTTTTTTTCTTAATAGTACTGTTTTTACTTCCTGTCAATTGGTTGCTGTTTCTACCTTTTGATCTATGGTTGACTTTATTTAATTCTGTTTCCAATATTCAAGCAGAAAATGTTATCATTCCTAAAGCAGGTAACAAGAGGCTTTTCCCATATGGGGAAGTGGTGATTTACTTGAGGCTTTGGCAATCTCCTGATGGGTGGGCAATTACAGTAGGTGGCCTGAGGCTGTGTGGAAGACAGACAGATACACCATGTAGAAAGGGCTTGGGTATAGAGTTTATTTAGTGGGAATTGGGAACAGTACAAGACCAAGGGATTATGGAGGGGAGAAGAGAAGGGGGGACAGAGAAGGAGGAACAGAGAAAGAGAAAAGAGAGAGGAGAGTGAGAGAAAGGGAAGAGGCAGAAAGGCAATAGTTACCTCTTCAGAAAAGGGAGAGATAGAGAGAGTGAACTGAAGAGGAAGCTGGAGATCTGCTTGCCTTGGTGGAAGGGGGAGATTGGTAGCGCATAAGTCTTGTCTCTTAAAAGGACAGGGTACTCTGGTGACAGGTGAGGGTAGTAGATTACAACATTCCCATTTTTCTCTTATAATAAAAAGGCATGGAGTTAGGCATGGCAAGTTGAGAAGATTGGGATGACAGGTTCTCAAGACTGCTTTCTGTTTATTTGTGGGTATAGAAGTCTTTCTTGGAGGGCCTGAGAAAACTTGGTGTTGGTCATATCCTGGGGTAGCTGGACACTTTACTCTGTCCAGGACTTGTGGTATGGAACTGTCCATTGTCTCTTGGACCTGGCGAGATGGTGGCAGAGCAGAGAATTAAGTTGAGTTTAGGAAGAAAAAAAAAATTCATGACCAGGGAATTGAGAGTGTATTGGACCTCTTTAAGTTGGATTTTTCAATTCAGCTCCTTGGAATTCACAAGAAATTTTTGAGTTTGTGGAAACACAAGTTTTAGACATATACACTGCATAAACAGCAGCATATTTATACCAGAATGATTATGACAGATGGTTTTCCACAATGACAATTATCTTTAGAGAATGACTAAAGAAAAGTATGAAAAGCAATGTGAGAAAGAAATTTGATGACTTTCATTTGTCCTCATACTTTCATGGCTTGCAGGTACACACCTTAATAACTTGCATTTGTATATCTTAAAACATCTTTTATTTAGAACATTTTAAGAAGTTATACTGAAATTTGTTTGGTGAGGTCCTTTCAATCTGACAAAACAAAACCTTTCAGCTGTCAAACTGCATTGGAGATCTTTGAGAAGGATAAAATTTTACTTGAGTTATTAATTAAAAGATAACAGAGGATTTACTCTATTGGCTATCTAGGGCTATTCCTCTGTGGTTATCGACAGTAGGGACATCGGCACTGTTTTTGACTTTTGCTGTTTAGTCCAGGTTTTAGAAGAACCTGTGGATTAGAAAATCAGTAGGAACACAAACCTATCTCAGTCCGAGGAGCAAGGAAGTAAATTTCATTTGATTCTTTGTCCACATCTGGAGATATTCAGTTTAGATAAAAGGCAGTTTTTGCCCAGTGGTTAGTGCTTTCACTTGATGAAGTGAATTGTGGATGAATGATATTCTGTGCCCATCTGTTTTCTGTCTTCTTTGGAGGAATTATACTGCTGCTTGCTAAGAGTCAATATGTCACTCTGTTATGAAAGTCTTCTAATAATTAATCATTTAAGTGCCATATTCCTGGTGTATGAGGTTCTTCTGTCCATGTGTTGCTTTCATTGGTTAATGAATAAAGAAACTGCCTTGGCCTAGTTGTTAGGGTGGAACTTAGGTAGGCAGAGAAAACAGAACTGAATGCTGTGAGGAAGAAGGGTAGAGTAAGAGAGAAGCCATGGATCCTCTGCCTAAGATAGATTCTGGTTAGAATCTCTGGTAAGCCACTGCCACATGGTGATATACTGATTAATGGAGATGGGTAAAACTAATATGTAAGAGTTAGCCAATAAGAAGTTAGAGCTGATGGCTTAAAAGTAGCTGTGACAGGTCATGTAGATGGCTAGGGGTGGAACTTCATGTGGAGAACCTGCCGCTGGTACCCTTTGGCTAAGGGCAGAACCTCATGAGTTTGTGGCTCCTCCCTTTGTTAAGCTCAAAGAAAATGGTGGCAGCCATGGCTGACCTCATGGTGTAACTCTTTAAATTTAACCATCCATTAGTAGAAGCCTATTTCCCATAGGTGAGCCAGAAAACTAAAAGAATTGCTCAAGCCATTATGTATTCATCCACAGATAAGGGGATCCAAGAAAAGGCAGTTACCCAAGGGGTGCTAGGCTAAAAGGGAACAGTTTTACCTTAAAAAGATCGAGAAGTCCAAGGGGCCCTGGGTCCAAAAACAAATGCACTGCTCAGTGAGAGCAGTGCTAGGGAGAACCTGAGAATCTTGCTCATGGGAAAGGCCAAAGATAATCTTACCAATTGTCTCAGCAGACTGATGGAAAGTTAGGAAGTGGGCTGGTAAAAGATCCAGGTCTAGGATTTTCATGTGTCTTGGACCTTATGCCCATAGTACAGCCATTGCAGAAACAAGACTCCATGAATGGAAGAGAGACAGACTCCACCACAGTGGTGGAAAGCAGCATAGAGAAGCACATGTTGGTAGGACAGAGTGCCCAGTACCCCACAGCTGGCAAGCCCCAAAGAAAATCACACAGAGGACTCTATAAGAATATAAACTAATTGGCCCATTAACTCAGGCATCTCATTAGTTCTTGTAGCTTATATTAACCCATTATTCTTATCAATGTTAGCCATTTGGCTTGGTACCTTTCTCATGGGGACAGCTCACATCTTGCCTCTTTAGTGATCTCCGTAGAACTGGACTGCGGAAGGAGCTTCCTGCATCCCAGAATGCTCCTGTTCTCATTGCCCCACCTCTACTTCCTGTCTTGTTGACCTACTTCTTGTCTGGTCAATCAGCATTTATTAAGGCATAATTAACAGATCTCCCGCACTAGAGAGGGAAATCAGAGAAACTTCACCTTTCACGATAGCCACAAAGAGCATAAAGTATTTTGGGGTTACACTAACCAAGGAAGTGAAAGATCTATTTGACAAGAACTTTAAGGCTTTGAAGAAAGAAATTGAAGAGACCACCAGAAAATGGAAGGATCTTCCATGCTCTTGGATGGGTAGGATCAACATAGTAAAAATGGCAGTGCTACCAAAGGCAATCTATAAATTCAATGCAATCCCTATCAAAATCCCAACAAAATTCTTCACCAACCTTGAGAGAAAAATAATCAATTATATATGGATAAACAAAAATCCCAGGAAAGCCAAAACAATCCTATACAATAAAGGAACTTCTGGAGGCATTTCCATTTCTGACTTCAAACTCTATTACAGAGCTACAGTAATAAAAACAGCTTGGTACTGGCATAAAAATAGAGATGTTGACCAATAGAATTGAATCGAAGATCCAGATATTAACCCACAAACCTATAAACACCTGATTTTTGACAAGGGAGCTAAAAGTATACAATGGAAGAAAGAAAGCATCTTCAACAAATGGTGCAGGAACAACTGGATATCAATTTGTAGAAGAATGAAAATACATACATATCTATCATTATGCACAAAACTCAAGTCCAAATGAATTAAAGACTTCAATATAAATCTGACCACACTGAACCTGATAGAAGAGAAAGTGGGAAGTAGATTGAAATAGATGAGCACAGGAGACCAATTCCTACATATAATCCCAGTAGCACAGACAACAAGAGCAACAGTGAATAAATGGGACCCCCTGAAACTGAGAAGCTTCTGTAAAGCAAAAGACACTGTCATTAAGACAAAAAGAGAACCTACTGAACGGGAGAAGATCTTCACCAACCCCACATCAGATAAAGGTCTCATCTCCAAAATATATAAAGAATTCAAGAAGTTGGACATGAAAATTCTAATTAACCCAATTAAAAAATGGTGTACTGAACTAAATAGAGAATTCCCAGCAGACAAAGTTGAAATGGCCAAAAGACACTCAAGATCATCTTCAACCTTCTTAGCAATCAGGGAAATGCAAATCAAACCAACTTTGAGATACTCTCTTACACCTGTCAGAATAGCTAAAATCAAAACACCAATGATTGCTTATGCTGGAGAGGATGTGGAGTAAGGGGAACACCCATCCATTGTTGGTGGGGATTCAAACTTGTACAACCACTTTGGAAATCAGTGTGGTGGTTTATCAAGAAGTTGGGAATCAATCTACCTCAGTATCTAGCAATACCACTCTTGGGAATATACCCAAGAGATGCCCAATCATAGTACAAAAGCATTTGTTCAACTATGTTCATAGCAGCATTATTTCTAATAGCCAGATCCTGGAAACAACCTAGATAATCCTCAATGGAAGAATGGATAAAGAAAGTGTGGAATATATACACATTAGAGTACTACTCAGCGATAAAAAATAATGACATTTTGAACTTTGCATGCAAATGGATGAAAATAGAAGAAACTATCCTGAGTGAGATAATCCAGACCCAAAAAGATGAATATGGTATGTACTCACTCATTAGTGGACTCTAGCCATAAACAAAGGACATTAAGCCTATAGTTTGCAAGCCTAGAAAAGTCAAATAACAAGGTGAAGCCAAAGAAAAACATATATAGATCCTCCTGGAAATTGGAAACAAACAAGATTGCCGGGCAAAACTTGGGGATATAGGGGTGAGGGTAGAGGTAGTGTTGGGGAAAGGGGAGTGGGGAGAGAGAAGGGAGAAAGGAAAGACTGGAGAGAGTCTGGGGGAGTGGGAGGGTGGAGATGGAGGAAGGGCAGATATAGGAGCAGGGAAGAAGATATCTACATTAAGGGAGCCATTTTAGGGTTGGTAAGAGACTTTGCTCTAGAGGGGATCCCAGGTGTCCACAGGAATGACCCCAGCTAGGTCCTTATGCAGCATAGTAGAGGGTGCCTGTCCTGACCTTGTCCCACTACCACACTGATGATTATTTCGAATATCACCATAGAATCTGGCACCGCACGCCACCACCGCCACGCTCCCAGCCGCCTCAGCACCACCGGCCCGCCTCAGTCAGGGCAAGTTCTCCGCGGACCGGCATCTGTGTTTTTGCGCCTTTCTCCCGAAGCCCCCGCCCGGGAGACGCCGGAGTCAGCTAGGAACCTAGCACTCCCACCACTTCCGTAACATCCAGACCTTAGCTCGCCCTTGTTACTATGGCAACCTAACTTTCCGCAGATGCCTCGGCAGACTCCAGCAAATCCTTTCCGGCGTGCTCCAGCAGAACCGGCTCCGCGGCCGCCTGTGCCCAACATTCAAACATGTATGTGAGAGCCAGGCATTGAGCTCTCTCATCAAAATTAGGCGAGATCACCTCAAAAAGCAAACTGTTATGATTCTGTGGCTCTTTAAGAACAGAGAAGGCAGTCCCCAAACACGTCTGCCTCCCTACAGAACTGCAGCCCCCAGTCTCTAGCAGCTGTCTCCTGCAAAAACTCCTCCAGCACTAAACTTATGGGGTTTTTCTTCCCCCCTTTGGTTACCTTCTTTGGATCCTTTTTCTTTGATTTTTCGTGTCGGGTTCTGAATACTCGGCTCTCTGTCTGGTTTTTCTTGTCCGGCGTCTCGGGGTCCTGGGGTCTCGGGTTTCTGGCACCAGTGGTGGGGCGCTGCTGCTTGGCCAGCAAGCAGAAGCAATCACGAAATCGAGAATCCTTCCCAAATCACGCCTTTATTGGAGCCCTCGGTTGAAGGGGGAATGGGGATGAGAGAGGGAAGGAGCAGGAGAAGGTGGGAGGGAAAAGGTGAGAGAGAGAGAGAAAGACCCAGAGGCAGCTGCTTTTAAAGGGTGGAGGGACTCGGAAACTGTCCTGATTGGTGAATACCATTCTGCTGGTGCCCGGTGGTTCGCGATAGGCTAGGGAACCAAGGCTCAGTTGTGCATGTGCAGGCAAGGGCACTCAACCCCACGTGGCTATGCCAAATATGGACTTGTATACCTCCAAGCTGTAGGACCACCTGTGCCAACTCGTAATGACGATTTCTCCAGGTGGCTCCTTACACCTGGTTCTTCCACCCAGCCTCATTTCCATCTCTCCAGACATTGCTCCTCCACCCTCACTGCCATTGGTCCAGCTCCTGATCTG
The DNA here is from genome assembly GCF_982192425.1 of Myodes glareolus. NCBI lineage: Eukaryota > Metazoa > Chordata > Mammalia > Rodentia > Cricetidae > Myodes > Myodes glareolus. The sequence continues at coordinate 10,513,160 of NC_142028.1, forward strand.
CCTCACCTGAACTCCCCAATTGACCCTCATTTGCCCCCTTGCATTCCTGGATCTTCCCTGCCTTCCTCACCCCTTGCAAAGCCTGTCCTTACCCTCTGCATGCCTAGCCTCTCAACTTGCCCTTCTCTCTCCTGCCTGATCCCTGGGTCTCCCTCAGATTCCCTCCTCCTAGACAGGAGGGGTGTGGCCAGGACTGGGGCCAAGTCCCGAAGCTGCCCCCTCCCCTTTTTGTATAATTTAATAGCGAAATGGTAGTGCTTCTGTTTTTTTTTAAAAAAAAATTCAAAGAACACAATAATATACATAATCCAGACTCCCTGTGAATATTCCATCTTTACGTGGCTCATTGTTTTTTACTTTTTAAATCTATTACTGTCTGTACTCTGTCCCTTTAATCATTTTGTTTTATTTTTTTAAAACAGTTTACTTTTTTCAACTCTCTATACTCTTTTTTTTCTCTCTCCCAAGCCTATATACATTTATCCAACAATGTGACCCATTTAAAGGTCTGTATCAGTCTTAATCTGTTTGTATTGTGTATCTGTAAGCCTTTTCTGACCAGGAAAGATTCTTAAAATGCTAAGGACTTCTTGAAAATTTAAGCTGTGACAGTGATAAGGGTAATATGGCATTTTCTGCTTTCCCCACCCAGTCCAGCATGGTGGAGCCACCAGCTGTCTCTTAGAGCCATGCAAATTGCCCCATCTCTATGTTGGTCTATGTTGCCACCAAGCAAGCCATTGTATGATGCTTACAAACCCCATTCAAATGCTTGGTCACCTGAAAGAGCCAGAGGTCACGCCGGCAGCTTGGCTAAGAAAGCCAACATTTCAAAACTGCAACTCTTTTTCCCTGCTACCACTGAATCAGAAACTCCTCTCTTAAAGGAGCTGTGGAAAGTCGTCAGCTGAAAAAAATGTGGCTAAACTTTGTGTGTGTGTGTTTGTGTGTGTGTGTGTGTCTATAGTTCCTTTCCAAGCCCTCTAATGTTTTACATTGATTTAGTCTACCACATTGGCTTGTCAATTTGTTGGAGCAGGCCACTTGTTCTTCCTGGCAACCCAACTAACTTAGACCTGAAATACTTATACAGATACTGTATTGATTAAATCACTGCCTGGCCCATTAGCTCTAGCTTCTTATTGAATAACTCTTACATATTAATTTAACCCATTTTTATGAGGGTAATCCCACATCAGACCAGTATCTTGGTGAAAACTGATTGATCCTCTCCCATTAACCAATCAGCACAGTTGGCTCAAGCACTGAATTGTTTTTGTGTTGAAGTGATGGAGAGAAAAAGCAATCAAATGTAGAAGTGAAAGAATTATGAAGAGGAAAGTCTTGGGAGATATCTGAGGACTTGTTCTTTGATTCCAAAGTCAGCTTTAAAGAGTTCCAAGAAGTTATGTTTTTGTCACAGTCACTTGTATTATTGTTGAGACAAAATACCCCGACAAAAGCAACTCATGTTAGAAAGAGTGTATTGCAACTCTCAGTTCAACAGTGCACAACATCACTGTGGGGAAGTCATGATGACAAGAATTGAGGTAGTTCTCACACTGTATCCAAAATCAGGAAGTAGAGATGAGTACTCAATTTTCTTCCTCCTTTCTGTTCAGTTTAAAACTACAGCCTGTTGAATGGTGTTGTCCACATTTGGGATGAGATCTTCCCAACTCTGTTAACCTGATCTCAACAATCCCTCAAGACGTTTGCTGGGAATTGTCTTCTGGGTTATTCTAGATCCTATTACATTAACAATAATCATAAGCCACCACAAAGTATCACACTGATTCAGCTTTTGCTGGTGTCAGTTTTAAGACAGGTCTTACATTGGGCTCATAGTCTGAGCTACTAACATTGAACTCATGATCTCCAGAACCATTATAAATAGCATTACTTTTTTATTTTTCAACAACTCCCTCTGTTTCTCCTCATTTAAAATCAAAAATTTCAATTAGAATTCAAAGAAATGGCTTTCATTGAAACATTTCCAACAATATCTTTTAATATACTTTGTTCTCTTTTGTTCCCCTCTTCCCTGTCCTCCCTATGTCTTTCCTCGCTATTCTCTCCAATCTGAAAACAGCTGTTAAACTCCATTGTTTCTTCTACTTTTATCTACCTGTTTCTGAATCACCATTTCAACTGTGACTTTTCTTTTACACGCAATTAAACCTCAGAACATATATTTGAAAGAAAAAAGTACCACCAAATTGGCAAGATTTCCAGTTAAATTATGGACTCCAACTGCTTCGACTACTATAATGTTTTCACGTCACTTTCAAATACTTTGGCAGGTAATATTTTTCAATATAATTATCAGAAAAAAATCTTATTCTAAATACCCAAAGAGAAACCTCTCTGATATTTCTTCTCTTTGAACCTATCATCCACCTAAGAATAGGTAAGTTTAACCTGAGCCCATTATTTAAAGCTGATTATTACACTTGTATATTGATAAAAGCCATGCTGTCACCCCTGGGAACAGTGCATAAATGTTTTGTGAATGAATCTTCTTAAGGCAAGACTCTTTGGTAAAACCCATTCACCTTCCAAGGACCTGTGGAAGTGATGCTGCTAACCCACACAGTGATCCTAGGAAACTCATGGGCTTCAGGACTCTCTAACTTTTGCTATGCTTATTAGGTAATTCTTAGTTTTGCTTTGTTAGTTGTGATTACAGTTGAGTTTACTGGGAATAAAAAGTGATAGTTTTCCTAAAATTTTTTTCAAAGAAATTAACCTTCTGTGCAATCAGTCACCGAATCCGGCTTCTCTAGTCATGCCAGTTTACCTTTGCAGTCATTCTGAGTAAGCAGGAGGAACTTATTAAGATTAATGATTCTTGTTTACATAACTATCCAAAAAGGGGTTAACTGTATTCCAAAGACCCTAAGAACTGGGGCTATGGTTTCTTTAAAGATTACATTAAAAACTAATAGGGACACATAAGGGAAAGGTGAAGGATATGAAAGGTAGACATCCCTGTGGTGCCAGCAAATTAATAACCAGCTATATGTGTTTTACTAGTTATAAATTCTCAGCTCCCTTGGAAGTAAGAAGTACACTTACAAACTGCCAGGAAGAATAGAACTTTAGTCCCAATAGTTAAAGGGTTAGGTAATCATTATCATTTTGAGAATTTATAAAGAATACAATTATAGCTGGTTTCCACATGAAGGTGATATACAGTCTATTTAGAAATTGAATTGCACATGGAAGTAATATCCTAACAGAATCAGATGATTACAGAAATATAAAAGTATCACATTGATAAGGACTAATAATAAAAGTTGAATCTCTTATATTTATAAGCGCATGCTTGCTGCCAGCTAGGGCACAGTATGAAGAAAATATGCCTGGCTGGATGTAATCATGTGGCTTGTAATATAAAAATCAATAATATGGGGTAATGACATAAAAGAAGCAGGGAGGAGGAAAATAAACTAAAATGGGCAAATATTAATGATTCTTGGAAAATGATTACAGAAAAATTAAACAGGATTGAAACTGCTCATGCTTGAATGCATCAGAACTCATATGGATAAAAAAAACTTGAGGCATTCAGTGTCATCTGTTTGAAAGACAACCCGTAGTCAGACTCTTCAATTTTCACCAATTTCACACCTCTGACCTACAACTCGGAACCCTGCTAGGGCTGGCCTCTGGAAGTCTATATGCCTCTCAGTACCAAGTAAACTTCTGGACTGAATCACAGATTCCTGGAGAAAGAATACCAATACCCTGCCACAAGGATTTTATATCACTTATGGAATGGATGAATGAATAAATTATTTTCAATCTTTAAAATCTCACTGATGCTCTCTACTAAATTTTGAAATGAGAAGGCTGTGTGTATAGCTCGGGAACAGAACACTTAACTAGTAAGTGCAATACCCTGGAATTTGATCCCTAACACCACAAATATTTAAAACTTTTGAAAGGAATATACACCTTCTTGTTTAAAATGAACGTAATTTTTATGTGCTTGTTTTCTTATGTTTATTTATTTGATGTGTGTGTATGTGGTGCATGAATGTGCATGTGGTGTGTGTGTGTGTGTGTGTGTGTGTGTGTGTGTATGTTCACATGCACACAAATGTGCACATGTGACCATAAGTATTGTCTGCTCTGTTCTCAAAGAGGTTAGAGGAAGACAGATAGGAAGTGTCTTCTAGCTCTTTCCACCTTGCTCCTTTGAGGCAATGTTTCTCATGGAAGATGGATCTAGGATGATGTCTCAGAAGCCCAAGCAATCTTCTTCATCTCAACCTGTTAGTGGAGCTATTTGGGAATGAGTGAAGGCATGGCCTTGTTGAAGGAGGTGTGCCATTTTCAGTTAGCGCTCTATTTCTCTTTCTCTCTATGTCTTGTGTTTATGGATCAAGATATAAATTCTCAGCTACCATCCTAGTATCATGCTTGACTGCCTGCTGCCATGCTCCTTGTCATGACAGTCATGAACTCTAACCCTCCGGAACCATGGGCCCCCAAATCAAATGCCTCTCTTTATAATTTGCTTGATCATGGTGCCTCCTTACAGCAATAAGAAAGTAACTGAGACAGGGAATATTACTTTAAATAGAAAATTCAGAAATAATTCAGTGTATTGCATAAGAAAGCTAGTTAGATGTATTCAACTTACTGTTTTGAAATATTCTTAGTCAACAGTGGAATTGACATCTAAACATTGACTGACTGTGGACTCTTTACCAATCGTGTTGGCAGGAGTTTGTTCTCCTATTTGATCAGATTGATCATGTGATTATTTTTTTTTGTCTGTTTTAAGTACATGCAGAAATGCCGAGTGTTTTCTTTCTTTCTGTGGTGTCTCTGGAATTTTGACTTGAAACAGAAGGGTATGGAAGAATAAAGGATAATAATCGAGATACATTATAGCTGAGTCACCCTGCACCAACTTAACCAGCATCCTTATGAGTTATTTGGAAGCTACATGTGATGGATAATTATAACAGGCCAGTCAGAAATCATTCTGAAAGACAATATTGGTTATGACTGATGGCCTCCAAAGATGAAGAAACCAAACTATATTTTATCAATCCTAAAATCTAATTTTCATCTTTTCAGTATTTTTTTCAACTTAGAAGTAGGGATGGATCAACAATTTGATGATACCTTACAATTTATAGTGTCCAGAACCAGCCAAAATATTATAGCTTACCATCATTCAGACTAATTTATAACTCCAGAATTGTTGACACTAAGTATTTGACCTCAAAGATGACAAAAACAAAGTCTCAACACGAGTTTTCAACATCATCTGAAAATAGCTGGCAGTAAATAGGCCAGGGTGTCACCAGACAAAAGTTTAATATTGTTTCCAAGAAATGGAAAAGTTCTCCTACTATTTCTAGATGCAGTATATGCAGCCCTATTGATAACACAGAGAAAGAAACTACTGAGAAAAGAATGAAGTGAATACATAAGTTTAAAGGAGCTCAGAACAGATGGACCCTCAGCATGAGGCATCCTATACTCATATTGCTACAATTGTATTTTGCTTTGCAGTATGAAGAAGAATGACATGTTAATGCTAGCTATAAGCTGACATTCCCTGTGAAAGATGAATGTCATTCAGTTAACAGTCAGTAAAGGATGCAGTAATTAATAAAGACATACAACCTATGAAAACTATGTTGTGAATTGGTGAAAACACTGAGCAGGCCTGGAGCTAGTGAGGGTGCTAGAGCAGGAACACAGAGGAAAGTTCAGGACCAGATGGCTTCATGCTAATATTCTGCCTAGCACTCAGAAAATAATTAATTCTAGTCCTTCTTAAAATATTTCTAAATACTCATGATGAAACACTCACCCAATGTGGCTCACCCAATGTGGCCAGAACTACAGAACTATGCTGAAGCTAATACCTGACAAAGAGACAATATTTTAGATCACAGTCGTTGTGGTCTAGTTTTTATTGTGAAGTTGTCAGATGCAAAATTATAGCAAAAGTTGCCATGTGGTTGTGGTGAACACCTTTTATCCCAGCACTGAGGAGGCAGAGGCTAACAGATCTCTGAGTTCAAGGCTGTCCTGGTATGCAGAGTGAGTTTTAGGAATGCAAGGGCCACACAGAGAAACTACATATTGAAAAACCAAAAAATACAAGAAAAATTACCTTTTTACATGACAAAGAACTGTCTGGAAACGATTATGAAATCATTCTTATTTTTAGTGCATCAAGAGTTAACTATGGAGGCAAAAACATAAAATTTACTTCACCCATTACCAAATAAAAGGAGCTGTAAAAAGATATGAAAATTCAGTTGTAGTCATCAAGTTCTCAAGAATTCTGATATAATACAGGTACTTATTTCTAATTAAAGCCTATTTTTTTCAACTATTACCATAAAAGAGCTCTTATCCAGCCCTGTATGAGATTTAAAATAAGGATGAACATGAAAGTGAATGAGAAGTTGTTTGATTAAGGGCTTGTATTGAAAACAAGATAGAGTTTGGGACTTCTCTTGACCTACTGTGATGCCAACTCTACATTGGAAATAAATACTTCAAAGTCCTTAGATTTCTAATGAGATAAGAAGTTGGGACCGCGGACCAGGTTAGGCGGTGAGTGCAAAGGGACTGGAGTCCCTTTGTTCCAAAAGCCGGCCTGCAGCAAGCCAAGACTGCAGGCAGGGGCACCTCGTTTCTGATCCTGTGGAGGGGTAAGTGTATTGTTCCTGACCGCCACACAAGGCCGGTTAGGGAACACACAATACTCCCGCCACCCTTATCTCCCTGACTACTCCAAAGGGGCAGCTTCCCCAGCTAATCCCTCTCTCCTGCATAGCCATCCCAGCTTTCTGCCTGGAACCCATACCCTCCCCTCTCCTTTTTTCGGGGCTTAAATTCCTCCATCTCAGCCGGGGTGGGCACCGTGGGCCAGGTTAGGCGGTGAGTGCAAAGGGACTGGAGTCCCTTTGTTCCAAAAGCCGGCCTGCAGCAAGCCAAGACTGCAGGCAGGGGCACCTCGTTTCTGATCCTGTGGAGGGGTAAGTGTATTGTTCCTGACCGCCACACAAGGCCGGTTAGGGAACACACAATACTCCCGCCACCCTTATCTCCCTGACTACTCCAAAGGGGCAGCTTCCCCAGCTATTCCCTCTCTCCTACAACGCCATCCCAGCTTTCTGCCTGGAACCCATACCCTCCCCTCTCCTTTTTTCGGGGCTTAAATTCCTCCATCTCAGCCGGGGTGGGCACCGCGGACCAGGTTAGGCGGTGAGTGCAAAGGGACTGGAGTCCCTTTGTTCCAAAAGCCGGCCTGCAGCAAGCCAAGACTGCAGGCAGGGGCACCTCGTTTCTGATCCTGTGGAGGGGTAAGTGTATTGTTCCTGACCGCCACACAAGGCCGGTTAGGGAACACACAATACTCCCGCCACCCTTATCTCCCTGACTACTCCAAAGGGGCAGCTTCCCCAGCTATTCCCTCTCTCCTGCAACGCCATCCCAGCTTTCTGCCTGGAACCCATACCCTCCCCTCTCCTTTTTTCGGGGCTTAAATTCCTCCATCTCAGCCGGGGTGGGCACCGCGGGCCAGGATAGGCGGTGAGTGCAAAGGGACTGGAGTCCCTTTGTTCCAAAAGCCGGCCTGCAGCAAGCCAAGACTGCAGGCAGGGGCACCTCTGACCAGCGAGGGGCTCTGATCCTGTGGAGGGGTAAGTGTATTGTTCCTGACCACCACACAAGGCCGGTTAGGGAACACACAATACTCCCGCCACCCTTATCTCCCTGACTACTCCAAAGGGGCAGCTTCCCCAGCTAATCCCTCTCTCCTGCAACGCCATCCCAGCTTTCTGCCTGGAACCCATACCCTCCCCTCTCCTTTTTTCGGGGCTTAAATTCCTCCATCTCAGCCGGGGTGGGCACCGCGGGACGTACAGGCGGTGAGTGCAAAGGAACGGAAATCCCTTTGTTCTAATTGCCTGCCTGCAGCAACCTAAGGCTGCAGGCAAAGTGATTCCTGGATAGCAAGGGGCATTAATCCAGTAGCAAAAGACCCAGCGGAGGGAAGAGCCATTGGAGAGCATCTGAAGGAAGAGATGGGCAGGCGCCAAGGCAAGAATTCCTCCAACAATCTGAAAAACAACACGAAAACACCAGATCCCAGCGATCTTATGACAGAAGGACTTGAACACCCTATACCGGAAGAAGTGGAAAACAGTGTCATTATAAAAGCAATAGAGTCTCTTAAACAGGGTATGAATAACTCACTTAAAGAAATAGAAGAGAAATATAACAAAAAGATGGAAGAAATGAGTAAAGAAATGGAAGACAAATATAACAAAAAGTTTGAAGAAATAAGTAAATTCGTAAATGATACCCTGGGAAACCAAGAAAAAACAATCAAACAGGTAATGGAATCAGTTCAAGAATTGAAAACTGAAATTGAGGCAGTGAAGAAAACACAAACCGAGGACCGGCTGGATATGGAAAATCTAGGTAAACAAACAGAGACTTCAGGAACAAGCATAACCAATAGAATACAAGAGATAGAAGAACGAATCTCAGATTATGAAGACACCATAGAGAAAATAAATGCCCTGACCAAAGAAAACAGCAAATCCAACAAATTCTCATCACAAAACATTCAGGAAATATGGGACATAATAAAAAAACCAAATCTAAGAATAATAGGAGTAGAAGAAGGAGAAGAATTGCAGACCAAAGGTCCAGAAAATATATTCAAAAAAATTATAGAAGAAAACTTTCCCATCCTAAAGAGTGATATTCCTATGAAGGTGCAAGAAGCATACAGAACACCGAATAGACTGGATCAGAAAAAAACATCCCCTCGCCATATAATAATCAAAACACAAAGCATTCAGATTAAAGAAAGGATATTAAGAGCTGCAAAGGAAAAAGGTCAAGTAACCTATAAAGGTAAACCTATCAGACTTACACCAGACTTCTCTATAGAAACCATGAAAGCCAGAAGGTCCTGGATAGAGGTACTGCAGAAACTAAGGGACCATGGATGCAAGCCCAGATTAATATACCCAGCCAAGCTTTCATTCACTATCAACGGAGAAAACAAAATATTCCAGGATAAGAACAAATTTAAACAATACGTAACTACTAATAAAGCCTTACAGAGAATATTAGAAGGAAAATTACATCCCAAGGAATCCAACATTGCCAACACTGCCTACAATAACTCAGACATCTAGCGACCCTTCACTAGCACAACCCAAAGAAGGAAAACACATACACTCTACTACCCAAAAAAAAAAAAAATGACTCGAGTCAACAACCACTGGTCATTAATATCTCTTAATATCAATGGACTCAATTCACCTATAAAGAGGCACAGACTTAGAGATTGGATACGAAAACAGGATCCAACATTCTGCTGTTTACAAGAAACACACCTCAACCACAAAGACAGACACCTACTCAGAGTAAAGGGTTGGGAAAAGGTTTTCCAAGCAAATGGACCTAAGAAACAAGCGGGTGTGGCCATTCTAATATCTAACAAAATCGACTTCAAACTAAAATCAATCAGAAGAGATGGAGATGGACATTTCATACTCATAACAGGAACAACTCATCAGGAAGAAGTCTCAATCCTGAATATCTATGCCCCTAATATAAAGGCACCCACTTATGTAAAAGAAACTCTTCTAGAACTCAAGGCAGTCATCAAACCACACACGCTAATAGTAGGAGACTTCAACACTCCTCTCTCACCAATGGACAGGTCAATCAGACAGAAACCAAACAGAGAATTAAGAGATTTATTGGAGGTATTGAATCAAATGAACTTAACAGACATCTATAGAACACTCCACCCAAATAGGAAAGAATATACCTTCTTCTCTGCAGTTCATGGAACCTTCTCGAAGATTGACCACATACTCGGTAACAAAGCAAACTTCCACAGATACAAAAAAATATTAGTAACCACCTGTGTCTTGTCAGATCACCATGGATTAAAATTAGAATTCAACAACAATGCTAACCCCAGGAAGTCAACAAACTCATGGAAGTTGAACAGTCAACTACTAAATCACCCCTGGGTCAAGGACGAAATTAAGAAAGAAATTAAAGACTTCCTTGAATTTAATGAAAACAAAGACACAACATACTCAAACCTATGGGACACTATGAAAGCAGTGCTAAGAGGAAAGTTCATAGCAATAGGCGCCCAAATAAAGAAAACGGAGAAAGCACACATTGGAGACCTAACAGCACACTTGAAAGCTCTAGAAAAAAAAGAAGCTGATTCACCCAGGAGGAGTAGAAGACTGGAAATAATCAAACTGAGGGCTGAAATCAACAAAATAGAAACAGAGAAAACAATCCAAAAAAATCAATGAATCAAAAAGCTGGTTCTTGGAGAAAATCAACAAGATTGACAAACCCCTATCCAAACTAAACAAACGGCAGAGAGAGAACGTGCAAATTAATAGGATCAGAAATGAAAAGGGGGACATAACCACAGACACAGAGGAAATTCAGAGAATCATTAGATCTTACTACGAAAGTTTATATGCCACAAAGTTGGAAAATGTAAAAGAAATGGACATTTTTTTTAGATAAGTACCATATACCAAAGTTGAACCAAGAACAGGTGAACAATCTAAATAGACCTGTTAGTCGCGAAGAATTAGAAGCTGCTATCAAAAATCTCCCTACCAAAAAAAGCCCAGGACCAGATGGTTTCAATGCAGAATTCTACCAGAACTTCCAGGAAGAGCTAATACCTATACTCCTTAACGTATTCCACAATATAGAAACAGAAGAGTCATTGCCTAACTCCTTTTATGAAGCTACAGTTACCCTAATACCAAAACCACACAAAGACACAACCAAGAAAGAGAATTACAGGCCAATCTCACTCATGAACATCGACGCGAAAATTCTCAATAAAATACTGGCAAACCGTATCCAAGAGCACATTAGAAAAATTATCCATTATGATCAAGTCGGCTTCATTCCAGAGATGCAGGGCTGGTTCAACATTCGCAAATCTATCAATGTAATCCATCATATAAATAAACTGAAAGAAAAAAACCATATGATCATCTCACTAGATGCTGAAAAAGCATTTGACAAAATTCAACACCCATTTATGATAAAGGTGTTGGAGAGACTGGGGATACAAGGATCATACCTAAATATAATAAAAGCAATATACAGCAAGCCGACAGCTAACATCAAACTGAATGGAGAGAAACTCAAAGCCTTTCCACTAAAATCAGGAACGCGACAAGGCTGTCCACTCTCTCCATACCTCTTCAATATAGTGCTTGAAGTTCTAGCAATAGCAATAAGACAACATAAGGAGATCAAGGGGATTCGTATTGGAAAGGATGAAGTCAAACTTTCGTTATTTGCTGACGATATGATAGTTTACATAAGTGACCCCAAAAACTCTACCAAAGAACTCCTACAGCTGATAAACACCTTTAGTAACGTGGCAGGATACAAGATCAACTCCAAAAAATCAGTGGCCTTCCTATACACAAAGGATAAAGAAGCAGAGAGGGAAATCAGAGAAACATCACCTTTCATGATAGCCACAAATAGCATAAAATATCTTGGGGTTACTCTAACCAAGGAAGTGAAAGACCTATTTGACAAAAACTTTAAGTCTTTGAAGAAAGAAATTGAGGAGGATACCAGAAAATGGAAAGACCTCCCCTGCTCTTGGATTGGGAGAATCAACATAGTAAAAATGGCAATTCTACCAAAAGCAATCTATAGATTCAATGCAATCCCTATCAAAATCCCATCAAACTTCTTCACAGACCTTGAGAGAACAATAATCAAGTTTATATGGCAAAACAAAAAACCCAGGATAGCCAAAACAATCTTATACAATAAAGGAACTTCAGGAGGCATTACCATCCCTGACTTCAAACTCTATTATAGAGCTACAGTATTGAAAACAGCTTGGTATTGGCATAAGAACAGAGAAATCGACCTTTGGAATCGAATAGAAGACCCGGATATTAACCCACAAACCTATGAGCACCTAATTTTTGACAAGGGAGCTAAAGGTATACAATGGAAGAAGGAAAGCATCTTTAACAAATGGTGCTGGCATAACTGGATGTCATCCTGTAAAAAAATGAAAGTAGATCCATATCTATCACCATGCACAAAAATCAAGTCCAAATGGATTAAAGACATCAACATTAATCCGTCCACTTTGAACCTGATAGAAGAGAAAGTGGGAAGTAGTCTACAAGATATAGGCACAAGAGCCCTCTTCCTAAGTAGGACCCCAGTAGCACAGACAATAAGAGAAACAATGAATAAATGGGATCTACTGAAACTGAGAAGCTTCTGTAAAGCAAAGGACACTGTCAGTAAGACAAAAAGGCTGCCTTCTGACTGGGAGAAGATCTTCACCAGCCCCTCATCAGACAAAGGTCTGATCTCCAGAATATACAAAGAACTCAAGAAACTAGACACTAAAACTCTAATTAACCCAATTAAAAAATGGGGTACTGATCTGAACAGAGAATTCACAACAGATGAACTTCGAATGGCCAGAAGACACTTAAGGTCATGCTCAACCTCCTTAGCGATCAGGGAAATGCAAATCAAAACCACTTTGAGATACCATCTTACACCTGTCAGAATAGCTAAAGTTAAAAACACCAATGATAGCCTATGCTGGAGGGGATGTGGAATGAGGGGAACACTCATCCATTGTTGGTGGGAATGCAAACTTGTGCAGCCACTTTGGAAATCAGTGTGGCGGTTTCTCAGGAAACTGGGAGTCAACCTCCCTCAGGACCCAGCAATTCCTCTCTTGGGAATATACCCTAGAGATGCCCAAACATACTACAAAAGCGTTTGTTCAACTATGTTCATAGCAGCACTATTTGTAATAGCCAGAACCTGGAAACAGCCTAGGTGCCCCTCAATAGAAGAATGGTTAAAAAAGGTGTGGAACATATACACATTAGAGTTTTACTCAGCGGTAAAAAATAATGACATCTTGAATTTTGCATGCAAATGGATGGACATAGAAAACGCTTTACTGAGTGAGGTAAGCCAGACCCAAAAAGAGGAACACGGTATGTATTCACTCATAAGTGGATTCTAACCATAATTAAAGGTCTTTGAGCCTATTATTCGTGATCCTAGAGAAGCTAAATAAGAAGATGAACCTGATGAAGATTATTTACCTATCCGCCAGGAGGTAGGAAATAGTCAAGAGTCCCAGGTAATCTTGGGTGCATGGGGGAGGGGGGTGGGAGGGTTGTTGGAAGGGGAGAGGGTTAGAGAGAAGGGAGTAGGGGAGGAATGGAGAAAGCTCGGTTGACCGGGATGGGGGGAAGGGAGGAAGGATGAATGTGGGATCAGGGAAGAATATATTTCAACTAAGGGAGTCATATTAGAGTTTACAGGAAACTTGATTATATATGGGATCCCAGGTCCAAGGAGAGATCCCCAGATTGTTCTCTGGACAGAGGAGGGGGTGCCTGAACCGGCCTTGGCCCGTGACCATACTGATGAATATTTTGCTTATCACCATAGATCCCTCATCTGGCGTTGGATGACGAAACAGATGGAGGCCCGCGTTGGAGCACCGAACTGAGCCCCCCAAGATCCAAACGAGGAGCAAAAGGAGGAAGAAAATGACGAAGGACTGCGAGGGATACTATCACCCACTGATACAAGGGGTCGGATCTAATGAGAGTTTACCAAGGCCAGATGGACCGTGACTGAACGAGCATGTGATCCAACCAGATTCTCTGAATGTGGCTGGTTTTTCTGAATGTGGCTGGCCTGCAGTCTTTCTGAGAAGCCATTGACAATGACACTGGGACTTGTTTCCTCTGCATATACTGGATTTTTGGGATCCAGTCTGTTTGGATGCTCACCTTCCTGGACCTGGAGTGAGGGGGGAGGAACTTGGACTTCCCACAGGGCAGGAGACCCTGACTTCCCTTGGGGACAAAGAGGGAGGAGGAGAGGGAGGGGGGGAGTGGGAGGGTGTTGGGAGGAGGGGCGTAAATGGAAACTTTTTATAATTTAATAAAATTACAAAAAAAAAAAAAAAAGCTCTTGCCCTTCCAGACAACCCTACGGGGCAAGTTCAAAAAAAAAAAAAAAAAAAGAAGTTGGAAGAAGATCCAGAGGGCCTTCGGAGTGATCCTTCGTCTGGCGAAGGACGGCTATGCAGTCGGAGGCCCACATTGGAGCAACGGATTGAGCCCCCCGAGGTCCGGAGGGGGAGCGGAAGGAGGAGGAACATGAAAGACGAAATCAGTACTGCGAGGGATGCTATCACCCACTGATACAAGGGAACGGATCTGATGAGAATTTACCAGGGCCAGTCGGACTGGGACTGAACGAGGACGTGATCTAGCCAGATTCTCGGAATTTGGCCGGATTCTCTGACTGTGGCTGGCCCGGGGTCTTTCTGAAAAGCCATTGACTATGACACTGGGACCTGTTTCCTCTGCATATGCTGGATTTTGGGGATCCAGTCTGTTTGGACGCTCGCCTTCCTGGACCTGGAGGGAGGGGGAGGGAGCTGGAGCTTCCCACAGGGCAGGAAACCCTGACTGCCCTGGGGGACGGAGGGGTGGAGGGGGGGAGTGGGGGGAGTGGGAGGGTGTTGGGAGGGGGGGCGGAAATGGAAACTTTTATAATTTAATAAAATTTACTAAAAAAAAAAAGAAGTTGGAAGAAATTGGATTTGTTTATACTGCAGCACTTATATGTTCAGTCAGATTCCTTCCTTTGAACTCTAAAGATATTATCGTGCATTTGGTGGGCTCTGAGCCAGCAGGGAGCTAGTAAGGTATGGGCATCTCTGAAGAGGAGTGATGTCTTGGATGAGATTCTCAGGACTACACTAATGGAAACTGGAATAGAACTCTCTTTTCAGGAGTGTGAGATGAAAGGGTCTTTTGAGAGTTACACATACAGTAGTCATGGTTCCTGTGAAATTAGTGGAGAAGAAGAACGGGGGTCAAGATAAAATGATCACAAAGAATTATGTGTCCAGTTCTGAAGAATCTGGCTTTTGTACTAAAGTCTGGTCTGAAATCACTATAGGTTCACAGGCATGGATCAGATTTGTTTAAAAGACTTATTCTGGAAATGTGATGAATGAGAATGTCTGACACTGGAGTCAGGCCAAGAGGAAGGAAGATTATGTGATGATTCAGTCAACAACACAATAAAAAGATGGATTATGTGACACCACACACTTTTCTGTGTGGGATTTTGAGATCCATATTTGCCATGTTGAGGTTTAGGTGTTCATTTAGACATCTAAAAACTTTAAAAAGTGACCACATGATTATTTTTTTAAAAAAGCTGATTCTATTTTATGAGCCAGAGAAATAAGATTACAGTTGAGAAGTGTATGGGATTACTGGAGAGTCAGAAGTCTTCTGAATTCAGACTTCTTCCAAGACACTTGACTATGAAGAGAAATAGTTCATCATAAAATCAGCTTCAAAGTTCTTTGAGGACATAAAAATATCATATATGTAGAAAGACTGTGTAGGATGGAGAGCACTTCGTGATAAAGAGAGAGTGGAGGTAAAGGGTTGAGATAGTTAGGGAGGGATCTGGTAACAGGGTGATGGAAAAAGATCTTGATGACACAGGATAAAGAAATTGTAGGGTGGGTCTACAAACATGAGCTGAAAAGGGATATGATTTTTACTGAATTTTGGGTAGAAAAATAAGAAAAATGATGAAGATAAATGTGGCAGTTATTGGCAAGAAGATTTGAATTTGAAAGAGTTCCACATTTTGGCCAATTTCTCTGAGTTATAAAGGAATGCTTGCTTTGAGAAGATAAAATGCCATAGGGATCACCTAGATTGCTTTCCTTCATCCTCCAATTGAAAGGGACTCTATGCCAAACCATTTGTTAGGATCAAGGAAAATATCTAAACCAAGACACATGGTGAAATTGTTCAAACCCTTCTAACCATTCTTCAACCACTCAACCTTACAGCATCTTCCCGAAGCTTCACTCTATAATTCCTGTATTTCTAGATCCAATCCATCACCAAGTGAAAGTGCACCTGACTGTGTAACCAATTTGTTTTGGATCTAGTTGTCAAAAATAACATTGTTCCAAATGACCCATTTTATACTAACCTGAAAAAGATTGGCATAGGCAAGAGATAAACTTTGTTTTAAATGTGAATATATCCTCTTCACTTATGGTATTGAAAACATAAAATCGAGGAACTATTGAAAGAGTTATACAAGTAACTTGGAGGCATGGTGGCTTGTATTTGTAAGATCACCCTCTTGCTGCCCTTTCTGATTCAGCCTACTTAGATCTGTGTATCCAATGCCTACATACATCCATGCAAACATAGGTGACACAATAAATCTAATGATTGAAGCTATCATTGTCACTATATTCAGAATACCAGCAACATTTAAAAGCCATTTGATCAGAGTCCAATTAAATATATTTATTTTTCCTCACATAAATTTTGATCATATCCCCTACTTTTATTTACCTCAGACCCATGTCTAGCTCCTTACCCATCCAAATTTGTGCCCTCACATTTTTGTAAAACTCACCAACTTTTTTTTTTGAGGATTAAAATGAAGATTTATTTTTTTATTTTTTTAAAGTTTATTAAATTATAAAAGTTTCCATTTCCGCCCCTCCTCCCAACACCCTCCCACTTCCCCCACTCCCTCTCCTCCTCCCTCTCCATCCCTAAGAGTAGTCAGGGTTTCCTGCCCTGTGGGAAGTTCAAGTTCCTCCCCCCTCCCTCCAGGTCCAGGAAGGTGAGTATCCAAACAGACTGGATCCCAAAAATCCAGTATATGCAGAGGAAACAAGTCCCAGTGTCATTGTCAATGGCTTTTCAGAAAGACTCCGGGCCAGCCACATCCAGAGAATCCGGCCACATTCAGAGAATCTGGTTAGATCACGTGCTCATTCAGTTCCAGTCCAGCTGGCCTTGGTGAACTCTCATTAGATCAGTCCCCTTGTATCAGTGGGTGATGGCGCCCATCGCAGTCCTGATTTCTTTTTTCATTTTCTTCATCCTTCTGCTCCTCATTTGGACCGTGGAGGGTTCGTGAACAAAGAGGGCAAGAGCAGAGGAAACCTTCATCCGACGTTGGATGGCGATACAGACGGAGACCCACATTGGAAAACTCACCAACTTTAACTTGTGCCACCCATATGTTCTTCATGTCCTAGCAGCTATCAATGGCTAGTAGCTCCTTACTTAGTGATGGAACTTACTATCTACCTCCCATCATGAAGCTACGATTTTGTCATCTTGAACTTGTAAATTAATGGTTTTTTGTACAGCATGTTTTAAAGTATAATAATACACAGCACATTTCTCCAAATAAGTTTTTCTAAGAATATGAATTTAATTAGAGAGCTGGAGACATAGTTCACAGTTTATAAGCATTGCCAGCTTTTTGAGAGGTCCTGGGTTCACTTTACAGCACCCAAATGTAGCTCATAACCATGCGTAACTCTGACTCTAGGAAATCTGACACCCTCTTCTAGTACCCTTGGGCACTGCATACAGGTTGTGCACTTACATGAATGCAGCAAATAAAACATATAAATACGCATATAATAAAATGAACAAATCTAAAACCAATTTGCAATAATTAATTTAGTAATGTTACAATTTTAAGATTAGATTCAGAGAAATCAAGAAATTAAGGGCTGAACTGTACATTGCCTAAGTACACAGAGGAGTGACTTTATTTTACAAAGTCATCAATACAGGAAATTTCCAGGGGCCCTGATGGTGTTTCCCCTATCCTACAAAACATGATCCCCATCCAGAAACAAATCCACATGTATGACTTGCATTCACTTTAAGAATCTGAGAATGGCATGTACTTTTAGAAACTTCAAAACCCACTCCCAGTAACATAACTCCTCTAATGAGGTCATAACTCTTTATTCTTTCCAAACAGTTCCATTAACTTGTGACCAAGCATTCAAGTATGAGCCAATGAGGGCCATTCTCAAACAAACTACAACTGTTTAAAACATTATCAATATATGAAGTGCCTTTTATTCTAACAAAACCTGTTGATTCCTCTTTCCTTTTTTTGGTTCATCTTTTTTTCTTTCATTCCACAGCTACCTCAAAAAGCAAATTCTTTGTTCTAATATTAAAATGTGACCACATTATTGAATATGAGTTTGTGTCTCCCCAAATCACCATGTTGAATCCTTAGTCATACATGCTATTAGGGCAATTAGGAGGTTGTTGGTTCTTGAGAGTTAAACTTTCACCCTGGGATGAGTGACCTCATAATAAGAGAAAGCAGAGTGCTTGCTTTCCTCGCTCTGTCATGTAAGGATGATGTAAGAGGAAATCCAGCTGCACATTAAGAAAGAAAGTTCTCACCACCTGTCTCTGAAGGAAGCTTGGCTTCAGTCTCCGAGCTTCCAGTGAAATGCAAAATGAATTTCTGTTGTTGCCTACTCTTTCCTTTTCTCAGTTGAAGATTCAGTTTAAAAAGAGGTAGAGTGATGCATTCACAGTCTTGTGGGAAAAGAAATAAAACCTCTCAACTAAAAGCTGTAGTTTTCAAATGTCCTTAAGAATTCAAAGAAAAATAATTATCTCTGTCTGATGAGTAAAATGTATGGGAGCTTATTTAAAACTATGGCAGTGAGAGAGGGCAGAGCAAAAGTGGAATCTGATGTTTATTCTCTTGTTTCCATTCAGCATTTTCATTTTCGTTTCCTTTGCTCCAAACTAGCCCCCAAAGTCTACTCATTTATTTGGCCACTGACTTATTCCTGAGCGAAAGCACCAAGGTCCCACAATCAGAATTCACTAATTGGTTAATACATCCAATCAGGATTTACCAACTCACCCTAGCCCAGACTCCCCTCCTTTCCCTTAAAAGCTCTTTCCTGCAGAAATAACCTCTCTTTCCCATTGCTTTTCTTGCTTACTTGTTGCTGCTTCTACATTTGCAGCCTCCCACTTACAACCCCACTTTCCTGCCATGTTATAAATCATATTTGAGCTAAGAATTCAATGTTTGGTATGTTCTGTACTGATTACACGGTGACAGATGACCTCTGTTACAAGAGATTTGTTATTTGGTAATTTCTGAGAAATATTTCAAAATGCATATCTAGTTTAGGCAAGGGTTAGTGACTACATCTGTTCCACTTAGATAATACCAACTCTAACCAAATAATTGGGTATGTCTAATGTGGAACTTCCCTGCTCCCTAAGAAGTTAAAAGAAGGTATATTTACTTCTGTAAACTCCTAACTTTTTTAAACCTGGAAGACTCTGAGATGCTTCAACACAGATTCAAGATCAAATAAAAAGAGGTTTGGGAGAATTGATTGATGAGACATTTTCTTCATGATTCATTAGTGTTTAAAAAATTAGAGTTTATCATCCTGTGAGTAGGAACATCCATCTTAAACAAAGGAAACAGCTTTGTATATAAGGATTAGGTTGTCGCCACTTCAATGACCTTGTAGAACATTTGTCTTCCTTCTATTTAAACAGGTAGGTATTATGCTGTTTAAGAATGTAATGAAATCCTCTGTAGGAAAATTAACTAAAAGTTAAAGTTAAAGTATTTGACTCTTACTACATCCTGGCCTCGTGGAATGTTTACTGGGGAAGAAGCAGAGCAAATTCTCTGATAAAGGGAAAGGAAGGAATGATCATTGAAGAAGGTGAGAAATAAGTCTTTCATTTGAAATGTAGGAGAAGAAATGATGCAAGAGGAGAGTTTAAAGACAGACAAACATGCTGTCTAAACTGTGGTCACATTTTACATTTGATTTATATGTATTTTTATTTAAAGGAAATTGAAAATGAATTTTCTTAAACTTATTAATGCCCACGTAGGAAGCATTGTGGTGCTAAATATTCACATATCTTTGTTAGAGCACAGGTTTTTAGACTATCAGTGGACTTACAAAGCAAGTGGACAAAATGTGTATTGTGGAACTAGCAAGGTGGAGAAGGCATTTGCTGTCAATCTTGATGAATAGAGTTTGAGCCTTGGTGTAAGGAAAAATCTGATTCCTGCAAATTGTCTCTGTATCTCTACCGAGCAACATAAACACATGAAGGAAGGAAAGAAGGAGAGAAGAAAGGAAGGAAGGGCGAGAGGAAGGAAGGAAGGAAGGAAGGAAGGAAGGAAGGAAGGAAGGAAGGAAGGGAGAGGGATGAAGTAAGGGAGGAAAGAATTGTAAAAGATCTTTGTTTTTAAAGAGATGGGAATTTTTAGTGATAATTGAACTCTTTTGTGCTCCTTGCTCCATGAGGCAATGGCAATATTCCTTCTTCTGAACTCAAGTCCAGTAAGCAGGACTTTAAGAAGTATACCCTAAGTTCCTATCTGTGTCTCATGCACTTTGAAAGACACTGTGGACTGATGTCAGACTCATGCTTCAGGAATCCTGACCAAAGCTTGGGTCCATACACTAGCTCTCCTGGTAGAGTACTTGCCTATCATGCAGGGAGCCCTGAATTAGAACCCCAGCACAGCAGAAAATTGCTAATCTATACATAAAATAAAAATAATCAGTAAATCTTAGTTAAAGAAGTTCAAAGTTGTTCTCAACTAATGAGTTTGAAGCCATCCTAACATTAAAAAATGGATAGGACTGATGCAGTCATCAGGTGAAATGAAGAGGGATAGATTTCAGTTTTAAGATTTTAATTTTTTATGTATGCATTTACTTTTTATTTATTTGTTTATTTTGTGACAATGGGTATTTTCCCCACATGCTTGTGTGTGTCCCAAATGTTTGCATATAGAGGTCAGAAGAGGATGTTGGATCCTTTCAGACTGACGTAGGCACAAATTTCCTGTCTCAGAGTCACTTGGTCCCAAATACCCTTCAGCTGCTTCCCAAATTACCACACAGAGGCTTAATATAAATTCTAAATTCTCAACCAATAGCTCATGTTTATTTTTAACTAACTCTTACATTTTAAGTTAACCCTTATTCCTTATTTGCATTCTGCCATGTGTCAGTATGGCATGTCCATTTTTGATGACAGCCCATGTTGGGCATCATTTTCTGTATCCCGTGTCAACTACCTGGTCCTGTCTGGCATATTCATTCATGCTTGTTGGGAGGCACAAGGACTAAGAAAGAAATAGAAAGAGGCAACTGATAGAATTAGGAGAGAATCTAGTAAATTCTGAGATTCACCTCATGTTTATTTTTCATAGGCTTTCTATACCCCAATCCTGAAAGGAGGGAGAAGTCAAAAGGTTTCTTTACCAAGATACAAAGAACATACAAAGTATTTGCCTTCTTAACCAAAAGATCAAGTAACTACACTAGGTGAAAACACCTTGTTAGTTGCCATAACATATATCAAACCTCCTGTCATATAACCTCGAGGGAGCAAGAAAAGGTCTGAAGTCTCTGACCTTAGTCAAAGTGAAATGAATCCACTTCTGTGGGTTCCCACACATCTTGCTCTCTCTACATCTGGCCAGTGTCTTCTGACTCCACACTTCTTCCCATCATCCTTTGTTTGGTTGGCCCACCTATACAGTTAATAAGTCATTCAAGTTTCTTCTGTAATGTTGGGGCACCCATATTCAGTCTACATGCCTAAATTATCTGACAGACTTTTCTGTGAAGCTGGAATTTTGAAGGAATTTTGTAGTAATATTTCATTTGTATTTTAATAAAGCTAGCCAGAAGTTCAAGGAGTAAAACAGACCAGGCATTGGCAACACACAACTTTCACACTGTTTTGCCATATGATCTGGGTGGTAGTGGCACACACCTTTAATCCCACCACTAGAGAGAATTATAAAATGGAAGGAGACAGATCTCACATCTCACAGTCTTATTCTGAGATACCTGGAGGCAGTACCACCATTTCAGACTGAGGAAGATTTAAGAGCCCATCGCTGGCTGTTTTGCTTTTTTGACTGTCAGGTTGAAACCCAATTTCTGTCTCTAGGTTTTTATTAATCATGCCACATATTGTACCCTGTCATGTCAGATTTCAGGAATCATGTTTTTCTGTGTCGTGCTTTGCTACATCCACGGCTGTCTCGCCAGTGTAGCAGAAATGTTGACTGGACGGGCAGGTGTTGCCAGAGGATTGGGATCTGTGCTCCCCGGAGCTGAGTTCCAGGCTGTCCCTTGGCAATCAGTTGTGGTGTAATGCCACCTGAGTTGCCATTTGTACTGACTCGACCTTGCTGTCCTTGGAAGCCATATGTGTGTCCTTTTCTTTGTCTTTGTGTTCTTTGTGATCCTTGCATATTGCTAACAGATCCGACTATTCCAGGCAGTTGCGGATACAAACAAGACTGCTGAGGACATTTTTGAGTTTTGCCCCACTATTCATTAAAGCCTTTAAGGAAATAGCCAGTTCTGGAAATAGGGAAGTCGTCGTTAAAATAATTCCTTAATGATGTGGAGCAAAAGGAGTTGCTCTTATCAGGAGAAACCTTGGAAGCCTTCTGTAGGAAAACAGCTGCAGCAACACTAGATGTTTGCCTGAGAATTACGTGCAGGAGGCCTATGCAGCCTTCATTATGGCCAGAATAAACCTAGGCTAATTACAACATCTGACCCCGAGAGTTGGGGAGGGAAGAAAGTTGAGATTTATGGTATGAGACCAGTTTCAGACAAGTTTGAGATCATGCCTTTAAAAATTTCCTAGCAGAAAGTTTTCCCAGGAAGATAGTGGCCTTCTCCTCTCACACCCCAAGATATTCTGAGCACAAGGTCACTTAGCCCAGCCAGCCACCTGTTACAGACTGGGCGAAAGTCCTTGTGCTCAAGTCAAAGCATTTTCAAAGATTCTTTTTGTAAACTGTTTTATGCTTTTTTTTTTAATGATCTGATGATGTATGCCTTTGCCAAGTTCTTTGTTTGTAAAAATATAAAAGCCTCGCACTGAAAAAGTAAAATCGCAGGAGCATTTTCAAATCATATTGAGAGTGACTGTCTGTCAATTTCCTCCGCTGTATCCTGAAATCGTCTGTCCTTCGTCCTGTTCCCCCACGGTCTGAGTGGCTCCTCTGAGCCGGTCCATAGCAGTGCTTGTTCAATTTGGACAGCACATTTTCAGTCACATGGCAAGGGAAGCTTCAACCATTGGCTAACTTTTGCCACCAAGAAAATAAATTTCATAAGGAGTTTCTTCGATTGCCATCATCTACTCTGAGATATATTGGTTCTGCCAGGATCAGACATATGTCATTGTCATAAAAAACTTTATGCTACTAAAATATCTTAAATCAAATATTCTGTATATCTCTGAAGTGTTTGAAAATCATCTCCCTATTGAAAATACAGTGTTGTAGGGAGCAGGGTCCCTTGTTCTGGCCACCCAGCTAGCTTACACCTAAAATAATCACACAGAAACTGTTTAAATTAAAACACTGCTTGGCCATTAGCTCTAGCCTCCTATTGGCTAGCTCTCACATCTTGATTTAACCCATTACTTTTAAACTGTGTTCACCACGAGGTCATGGCTTATCAGGAAAGATTTATCATGTCTGACCTGGCGTCTCCATGGCAACTCTCCATCTTCCCTTCTTCCCAGCATTCAATTCTGACTTCTCCACCTACCTAGGTTTTTCCCTATCAGATCAAGCAGATTTTTTTATTGATTAACCAATGAAAGCAACACATAAACAGAAGGACCTCCTACACCAATATAGCTCTGTTTGACCTTTAAAACATATCTAACATGACTACAAGTTTGATTGTAATTGATAACTATTAACCCACATTTCTATATTATCCTAAATAGTTTGTAATAATAACATTTCAGGACCAGAAATTTATAATACAGTGTTAATTGAGCTGTATAGGTATAAAGCCTTGAAAAAGTGTAAATATATATATTATATATATATAATGTTATAACAGAAATACTCTCCAATTTGCATGAATATACAAAAATATCTTAAATAAGAGCAAAAGTATATATACAGTATAACAAAAATAACTTCAAGTTGTATCAATATACAAAAATAAATTTCATTGTAAAATCTTTAAAACTAGTAGTTGCTTTATTGATTTAAAAACAGATTCAAGCGGGTCGAGGGAAGCGGCGGGAAGTTCATCCTACACTGTGGACGACTGATTGGCAACTCTGGAGAAAATGCCACGTGTAAAAGCAGCTCAGGCTGGAAGACAGGGTCCTGCAAAGAGGCTCCTTGCAGAGCAGTTTGCTGCTGGAGAGATCATAACTGACATGTCTAAAAAAGAATGAAAAGTAGGACTGCCTACTGGCCAGCGTGGCTTTGGCTGCATATATCTTGCGGACACAAATTCTTCCAAACCGGTTGGCAGTGATGCACTCTGCATTGTGAAAGTGGGACCTAGTGACAACTGGATTTCTTTCCACTGAATTGAAGGTTTACCAGCGGGCTGCTAAACGAGAGCAAATTCAGAAATGGATTCGTACACATAAATTGAAGTACCTTGGTGTTCCTAAGTATTGGGGATCTGGTCTACATTATAAAAATGGAAAAAGTTACAGGATTCTGATAATGGACCGCTTTGGGAGTGACCTTCAGAAAATATATGAAGCAAATGCCAAAAGGTTTTCTCGGAAAACTTTGGCAGCTAAGCTTAAGAATTCTGGATATCCTGGAATACATCCATGAGCATGATAATGTGCATGGGGACGTCAAAGCCTTCAACCTTCTTCGGAGCAACAAGAACCCTGACCGGGTGTACTTGGTAGACTATGGACTTGCTTATCGGTACTGCCCAGATGGAGCTCATAAAGAGTACAAAGAAGATCCCAAAAGATGCCATGTTGGCACACTGGGGTTCACCAGCATCCATGCGCACAATGGCGTGGCCCCCATCATGATGTGGCGATTTGGAAATACTTGGTTATTGCATGATCCAGTGGCTGTCTTCTTGGGAGGATAACTTGAAAGATTCCCAACTACGTTAGAGATTCTAAAATTAGATACAGGGATAATGTTGCAGCTTTGATGGAGAAATGCTTTCCTGAGAAGAACAAGCCAGGTGAAATTGCTAAGTACATGGAAACTGTGAAATTACGGGACTACACTGAAAAACCTCTTTATCAAAATTTACGTGACATTCTTTCACAAAGACTAAAAGCTATAGGAAGTAAAGATGATGGCAAACCGGATTTCAGTGCTGTGGTGAACGGAAGTATGAAGACAAAGCTAGCTTCAAAGTGGAAGAAAGAAGTAGAAGAAAGCACAGTGTGTAGTGTGGAAGACATGGAGTGCTCAGATACACAGGTGGAAGAGGCCATACAGACTCAATCAAGAACCAGAAAGAAAGTCCAGAAGTAAGCGAGCTGCCAGGAATCACCTTTTCTGCATACTCATTTGACTTTTTTCTCCTTTTCTACTTTATGTGTTATTTTCATGTGAGTCTTGTGGGGGCGTGGTAAAAATTAAATGGCTATTTTTTTTAAAAACAAACTTTATTAAAATGAATAGTTTGTGTACTTTGTTGAAGGATAGTTTATAAAATCCCTAAATCTTTAGTCGTTACAACCTAAGTGGTTTAGGGGCCTGAGAGTGTGTGCCATGGCTGCTGTGCACTCTCCAGAGTGGATAGGCTCCTTGCTTTTAGGGAGGTACAGAACTTAAAGGTCTCTTTTGCTCGGTGTAACTATACAATTTGTTACGACAATAAAGTTTGGTCTACATGGATTCTGTTCTTTTCTACAAGCATGATTTGAATACCTGCTGTATGCACAAAGGAAGAGTTCAGTAAATCCAGAGTATCTGAAAGAAACATGCACATTTGAAAGTCAGATTATGTAAGACTAACATGGAAGGTAAACAATAGGAGGACAGTAGACAGTGATCACCCAGTGGTACAAGACCAAAGATGTTAAGTACCTGGTGCCCTCCAAGGAAGTATTGTGCACAGCGTGTGCAGAACCTTCCTGTGGTGTTCTCAATAGGAATGGCTCCTATAGAGTCCTGTGTTTGAATGCACTGTTAGGATGTGTGACCTTGTTAGATGAAGTATGTCACTGTGGAAGTGGGCTTTGAGGTCTCTGATGCTCTAGCTATGCCCAGTGTGGGCTGCTGTCTGTGATCAAGATGTAGAACTCTTAGCTCCTTTTCCAGGACAATGTCTGCCTGAATGCTGCCATGAAGATGATGGACTAAACCTCTGAAACTGTAAGCCAACCCCAATTAAATGTTTTCCTTCACAACAAAAATGAATTAAAAAAATAAAAACAGATTCAATAATCTACTTTTTTGTCCTATTATTTTTATAGCCCCCTTTTCTTTTTAGAACAAGAACCCTGAATCTAATCTTCTTTTTTTTCTATATTATCTTACCATTACCAACAACAACCTGTAACCAATTCCCCTAAAAAATGACAAATATCCATAACCCACTGAACAACCTAAAACTGCCCACCACATCTCTTGTGAGTGTGGATGTTATATTCTTTAAATTACTTCATGTTGCCTTGGTGTGATGCCCTCTTTAATGGACTCTGAAAAAAATTGGGATAATTGTCACTTCTTAGGAGAGCTACTGGTATCATTTGTTGTCCAGTCTCTGTGTATTGGAAAAGTGCAAGGTTTATCTCAGTTTCTGACTAAGTAGTCTGTGAGGCTGGAACACAACAAGTCACCTTGAAATTGTCCTGAGCAGTTTAAAATCTCAAGCCGATATGTAAGTGTTATTTTTCTGCTTAGTGACATTACTGCAATTCAGGTAAAATTGTAGTTGTGGGGCTCCATTTTCTTTTCAGATACTTCAAAAAGATTTCTCTTAGGCATGGTCATGGTTTACTGCAGAAAACTTATACATTCTAAATGTCAGATACAGCAGATCTCGAAGAAGTTAAAGGGCAATAATATGTTATGTTCATCCAGAGGACAAAAACTTAAATTTTACTACCCGATAGACACTCAAACACAAAATTATGTACAGGAAGGTAGATGAAGTCTATTTGTAGAATTAATATTCTCTATAAATTTACAGATAATATTCATACCTTAAGAAAAGTTTTAAGGAGTCAAAATAAAACTAAAGACTTATGAGACTAGTGGCAATAAAATAGCCCTTAATTTTGTTTTTTCTTCAGTCTCATTTCAAGTGGTTCTGATATGAGAGAGAGATTTTGGATTTTCTTTAGCAAACATGCTTGGATTTAGAGAAGGAGATGGCCATGTTACAACTTCAGAGTCAGCTTTAATTTTAATTGAACTAGAGTTCCAAAAATATATTTTATATTATATGCTATAGAGATTTGCACTGGTATGGATCTTGCTTTATTGATACAAATTCAAGTTCAATTTTGTTGTATGTATATTTCTGCTCTTGATTAAGATATGGTACTTGTTTAGCTCACTTAAAAATATAATGTGTAATTAAGAAGCACAGGTTAGTAGAAAATAACCTACAATAGTCAAGATTGTAGTCATGTAAGTTAGGTTTTCTGGCTATATAGAGATATATTTCAGTTAGATAGGTGTTCTTCAAATATTTCAGAGACTTTCATAATTTGACATTTAAAGTGTTTAAGGACTTAGAACTTTTCATGGAAATGAGACACATATACTCCTGGCAACACCAATCTACTTCAAGAGTATGATGGGCATCAAAGAGACTCCTCATGGAGTTTGCTACCCATTAAACAAGAATCTGCTTTTGCCTGAACTGTTTGATGGTATGCTGTATATGCATACCATCTGGGCATGCAGTACCCATGGAAAATGACTGCCGAACTTGTCTAAAGGTGAGATGATCTTTTAGGGGTTCTTGCGTCAAGAAAGAATCTGCTAGACATTCTGCAGGATACAAATAAAATTGACTAGCAAACTGCCAATATAGGCAGAACTGTCTTTAAAACTTCCTGTTTCGCTGTTTGGTGCTAGGACAGGGTGGTGAGTGCAGTCGGGCAAGAGGGAGTTCCTTTGTTTTAACAGCCTGCCTGCACCAAGGTAGGCCTTTAGTCAGCAAGATTCCTGGCCAGCAAGGGGCACTGATCCTGTAGCAGAAGATCCATCGGAGGGGTGAGTGTGCTCCTGACCCATGGCAGAAGCCCAGAAAGGGAACATAGACATTTCCTTACATCCTTATCTCCCTGGTCATTCTGCAGGGATTCTGCTTCACCCTGCTAAGCCCTCTCTCCTCCTATTCCATCCCAGCTTTCACCCAGGAACATCTCTTCCTCCCTCTCTTCCTCGGGTCCATAAAATTCTTCAGTTCAGCCTCTTTGGGCGCTGGGACGGGTTGGTGAGTGCAACCAGGAAGGAGGGAGTTCCTTTGTTTTAATAGTCTGTCTGCACCAAGATAGGCTTTTAGTCAGCGAGATTCCTGGCCAGCAAGGGGCACTGATCTTGTAGCAGAAGATCCATTGGAGGGCAAGCTCCCTGGCCAACAAGGGATTCTGACCCTGTACCAGAAGTTCTATTGGAGAGCATTTGAAGGAAGAGATGGGCAGGCACCAAGGCAAGAATTCCTCCAATAATCTGAAAAACAGCATGAAAACACCAGATTCCAGCGATCTTACAACACAAGAACTTGAACACCCTATTCCAAAAGAAGTGGAAAACAGTGTCATCATGAAAGAAATAGAGTCCCTTAAACAGGATATGAATAACTCCCTTAAAGAAATGGAAGAGAAGTATAACAAAAAGTTTGAAGAAATGAGTAAATCCGTAAATAACACCCTGGGAAACCAAGAAAAAAAAACAATCAAACAGGTAATGGAAACAGTTCAAGAATTGAAAACTGAAATGGAGGCAATGAAGAAAACACAAACCGAGGGCCAGCTGGGTATGGAAAATCTAGGTAAACGAACAGAGACTATAGAAACAAGCATAACCAATAGAATACAAAAGATGGAAGAACGAATCTCAGATTCTGAAGACACCATAGAGAAAATAAATGCTCTGATCAAAGAAAACAGCAAATCCAACAAATTCTCATCACAATACATTCAAGAAATCTGGGACACAATAAAAAGATCAAATCTAAGAATAATAGGGGTAGAATAAGAAGAGTTACAACTCAAAGGCCCAGAAAATATATTTAACAAAATTATAGAAGAAAACTTTCCCAACCTAAAGAACAATATTCCTATGAAGGTACAAGAAGCATACAGAACACTGAATAGACTGGATCAAAAAAAAAATCCCCTCACCATATAATAATCAAAACACAAAACATTCAGATTAAAGAAAGAATATTAAGAGCTGCAAAGGAAAAAGGTCAAGTAACTTATAAAGGTAAACCTATCACACTTACACCGGACTTCTCTATGGAAACCATGAAAGCCAGAAGGGCCTGGATAGAGGTACTGCAGAGACCCTGGATGAAAGCCCATCTTTCATGGGCTTGATAGCCAAGCTATCATTCACTATCAATGGAGAAAACAAAATATTCCAGGGTAAAAACAAATTTAAACAATATGTAGCCAAAAATCCAGCCTTACAGAAAGTAATAGAAGGAAAATCACAACGCAAGGAATCCAACACTGCCAACCCTGCCTACAATAACTCAGACATCTAGTGACCCATCACAAGCACAACTCAAAGAAGGGAAACACACAAACTCTATTACACCCCAAAAAAGAATAAAAACCAGAGTAAACAACCACTGGTCATTAATATCACTTAATATTAATGGACTCAATTCACCTATTAAAAAGGCACAGACTAAGAGATTGGATATGAAAACAGGATCCAAGATTCTGCTGTTTACAAGAAACACACCTCAACCACAAAGATGGACATCTACTCAGAGAAAAGGGTTGGAAAAAGGTTTTCCAAGCAAACAGACCTAAGAAACAAGTGGGTGTGGCCATTCTAATTTATAACAAAATTGACTTCAAACTAAAATCAATCAGAAGAGATGGAGATGGACATTTTTTACTCATAACAGGAACAATTCATCAGGAGGAAGTCTCAATCCTGAATATCTGTGCACCTATTATAAAGGCACCCACTTAGGTAAAAGAAACACTTCTTGAACTCAAGGCAGTCATCAAGCCACACACACTAATAGTAGGAGACTTCAACACACCTCTCTCACCAATAGGCAGGTAAATCAGAAAGAAACCTAACAGAGAAATAAGAGAATTATTGGAGGTATTGAATCAAATGGACTTAACAGACATCTATAGAACATTCCACCCCAAAAGGAAAGAATATACCTTCTTCTCTGCAGCTCATGGAACCTTCTTAAAAATTGACCACATACTTGGTAACAAAGCAAACTTTCACAGATACAAAAAAATATTAGTAACCACCTGTGTCTTCTCGGATCACCATGGATTAAAGTTAGAATTCAACAACAATGCTACACCCAGAAAGCCTACAAGCTCATGGATACTGAACAGTCAACTACTGAATCACCCCTGGGTCAAAGAAGAAATAAAGAAAGAAATTAAAGTCTTCCTTGAATTTAATGAAAATAAAGACAGAACATACTCAAACCTATTTGACACTATAAAAGCAGTGCTAAGAGGAAAGTTTTTAGCACTAAGTGCCCAATTAAGGAAAACAGAGAAAGCACACATTGGAGACTTAACAGCACACCTGAAAGCTCTAGAAAAAAAAAAGAAGCAGATTCACCCGGGAGGAGTAGAAGACTGGATATAATCAAACTGAGGGCTGAAATCAACAAAATAGAAACACAGAAAACAATCCAAAGAATCAATGAAACAAAAAGCTGGTTCTTGGAGAAAGTCAACAAGATTGAAAAACCCCTATCCAAACTAGTCAAATGGCAGAAAGAGAACACGTAAATCAATAATATCAATAAATGAAAAGGG
The DNA here is from genome assembly GCF_982192425.1 of Myodes glareolus. Lineage (NCBI taxonomy): Eukaryota > Metazoa > Chordata > Mammalia > Rodentia > Cricetidae > Myodes > Myodes glareolus. The sequence continues at coordinate 10,543,906 of NC_142028.1, forward strand.
GGACATAACCACAGACACAGAGGAAATTCAGAGAATCATTAGATCTTACTACAAAAGCATGTATGTCACAAAATTGGAAAATGTAAAAGAAATGGACATCTTTTTAGATTAATACCATATACCAGAGTTGAACCAAGACCAGGTGAACAATCTCAATAGACCTGTTAGTCACAAAGAATTAGAAGCTGTTATCAAAAACCTCCCGACCATAAAAAGCACAGGACCAGATGGTTTCAATGAAGAATTCTACCAGACCATCCAAGAAGAGTTAATACCTATACTCCTTAATGTATTTCACAATATAGAAACAGAAGAGTCATTGCCAAACTCCTTTTATGAAGCTACAGTTACCCTGATAACAAAACCACACAAAGACACAACCAAAAAGGAGAATTACAGGCCAATCTCACTCATGAACATCGATTCAAAAATTCTCAATAAAATACTGGCAAACCAAATCCAAGAACACATTAGAAAAATTATCCATTATGAACAAATAGGCTTCATCCCAGAGATACAGGGCTGGTTCAACATACACAAATCTATCAATGTAATCAATCATATAAATAAACTGAAAGAAAAAAAACCACATGATCATTTCACTGGACACTGAAGAAGCATTTGACAAAATTCAACACCCATTTATGATAAAGGTCTTAGAGAGATTGGGCATACAAGGTTCATTCCTAAATATAATAAAAGCTATTTACAGCAAGCTGACAGCTAACATCAAATTGAATGGAGAGAAACTCAAATCCATTCCACTAAAATCAGGAACACGACAAGACTGTCCACTCTCTCCATACCTCTTCAATATAGTGCTTGAAATTCTAGCAATAGAAATAAGACAACATAAGGGGATCAAGGGGATTCGAATTGGAAAGAAAGAAGTTAAACTTTTGTTATTTGCAGATGATATGATAGTGTACATAAGCGATCCCAAAAACTCTACCAAAGAACTCCTACTGCTGATAAACTCCTTTAGTAATGTGGCAGGATACAAGATCAACTCCAAAAGATCAGTTGCCCTCCTATACACAAAGGATAAAGTAGCAAAGAGGAAAAATCAGAGAAGAATCATTTTTCAAGATAGCCACAAATAGCATAAAATATCTTGGGGTAACTCTAATCAAGGAAGTGAAAGACCTATTTGACAAGAACTTTAAATCTTTGAAGAAAGAAATAGAGGAGGATACCAGAAAATGGAAGGATTTCCCTTGCTCTTGGATTGGGAGGATCAACATAGTAAAAATGGCAATTCTACCAAAAACAATCTATAGATTCAATGCAATCCCCATCAAAATTCTTCACAAACCTTGAGAGAACAATAATCAAGTTTATATGGAAAAACAAAAAACCCAGGATAGCCAAAACAATCTTATACAATTAAGGAACTTCTGGAGGCATTACCATCCCTGACTTCAAACTCTTTTACAGAGCTACAGTATTGAAATCAGCTTGGTATTGGCATAACAACAGAGAAGTCGACCTATGAAATTGAATAAAGACCCGGACATTAACCCACAAACCTATGAACACCTGATTTTTGACAAGGGAGTTAAAAGTATATAATGGAAGAAGGAAAACATCTTTAAGAAATGGTGCTGGCATAACTGGATGCCAACCTGTAGAAGAATGAAAGTAGATCCATATCTATCACCATGCACAAAAATCAAGTCCAAATGGATTAAAGACCTCAACATTAATCTGACCACTTTGAACCAGATAGAAGAGAAAGTGGGAAGTAGTCTACAAGACATAGGCACAGGAGACCACTTCCTACGTAGAACCCCAGTAGCACAGACAATAAGAGAATCAATGAATAAATGGGACCTCCTGAAACTGAGAAGCTTCTGTAAAGCACAGGACACTGTCAGTAAGACAAAAAGGCTACCTACCGACTGGGAGAAGATCTTCACCAACCCCTCATCAAACAAAGGTCTGATCTCCTAAATATACAAAGGATTCAAGAAACTAGACACTAAAACTCTAATTAACCCAATTAAAAATGGGGTACTGTCTGAGATTCTTTCTTCTATCTCTTGTATTCTTTTGGTAATACTTGTCTCTGCAGTTCCTATTCATTTACCCAGATTTTCCATATTCAGCCTTCCCTCAGTTTGTGTTTTCTTCATTACCTCCATTTCATTTTTCAAGTCTTGAACTGTTTCCCTTACCTGTTTGATTGCTTTTTCTTGTTATTCTTGTTTTTATTGTGTATCTTTGAGAGATTTATCCATTTCCTCTTCCTTTTTGTTTGTCATCTCTATGTCTTTATGGCTGTTTTCACTTCCCGTTTAAGGTCCTCTAATATTTTCATAATGTTCCGTTTAAAGTCGATTTCTTCTATTTCATCTGAAGTAGGGTGTTCACTTCTTCTTATTTAGTGATCCCTGGTTTCTGGTGATGTCATGTTGCCTTTCAGGTTGTTGGAGGATTTTTGCATTGGCGACTGCCCATCTCTTCTTTCAAATGGAGCGAGGAGTGTCTTGATGTCTTGGTCCAGTCTGCTGTGACTGACTCTCTGGGTGGATCTCTTCAGTGCAGGAGCAGGAACTGTTCCTGTCTGGATGAAACTCCTCAGCACAGACACAGGGTCTCCCCTTTGGGTGGATAGCCTTAGTGCAGAAGCAGGAACTGTTTCTGGGCCATGGACCTTGCAGACAATAGGGCAGGCTTGGGGAAGGCAGGTTCACGTGTAACAAAGAAGCCCCTGCAGCAGAAATTGGGGTAGTGTAGCTATGCTCTCTTTCTGGATAGTCTGCCCCGGGATAGCACACACTCACCCTTCTGGATGAAACTCCTCAGTACTTAAATAGGGATACCTGGTATTCCAAGGACACCTCAAAAACAAGGGCAGACATGGGTGCAGGGCAGGGTCGAGTGGAACACAGGAGTCCCTTCAGCAGGAACTGGAGTAGCGGGGCTGTGCTCTCTTCTGGGACTATCTGCCCCGGTATAGCACACACTCACCTGTCTGGATGAAACTCCTCAGCCCTTGGTCTGCAGCATTTTTACCAGATGTAACTATTAGGATCTCTCAAATATCTTGAGCTATGAATGTTCTTTTTTTCTTACTATTTTGCTCATAAGACTTGGAAGTAAGCTGGATCCAAGTTTGGAAAATATTGATTGATATTTTTCTTAAACTCAGAGGATTTGGACAATTTCATAACATTCTAGGTAATAAATTGTGCAATCATACCACAAAGTGTTTCTATTTACAGAAGGTTTCTGCTGTATTGTGTCCTGTCTTCTTATTTCTTTATATGTATGTGTGCACATCATTATTTAATGTAAAAATAAAGAAACTGAAGCTAAAACATGTTAGAAATGTACAACAATGTTTGAATACACACCCAGGATGCCAGGAGAGCTTTGCCTTGTTCTCAAATTTGACACCACTCATAGTAGCATTTGTTCAGCATGCCAGTCACCCAACTATTATTATTTTCAATATCCTATTGATATTTGACTATTTGCCTGCAATCCAATGGGAAAGTCCTTGAAGAATTGAACATGTTGGTATTACACACTCATCAAAATTCTCATTGAATCAAAAAAGGAAGTTTTTCTAGTTTTATATCAAGAACAGAATTAGCAAGCTCAATAGGAAAATGTATAAAATGCTGGCTAAAGGGCTCAGTGGTTAAAGGACTCTCCACACCAGCTTGAAGACCCGAGTGTGAGTCCTCAGGACCCATGTGGAAATGGGCAGTAGCTTCCACATTCCAAGGACTCCTGTGGTTAGATGTGAAGAGGATTGAGGAGCATCTCTGGAAGTTTTCTATCTGCAGTGAAGGAACCAGCAAACAGAGGAACCAGTTTCAAACAAGGCAGAAGGTGGAGACTGACACCAACATTATCCTTTGACCCTCACACATGTACTGTAGTACATGTGTGCCCACACTCTCTCACACATACATGTCCACCAAACACGTTACACAAACATGTAAATGGAGACTGCATTCATTTCCTAACTTCCCACACCTGAATAATCATACCAAAAACTGTATTAATTGCAACACTGTTTGGTCAGCTTCTCAGATGTAATTCTAAGTAACTCTTACATCTTAAATTAACCCATTTCTATTAATCTATGTATCACCACAAAGCTGTGGCCTATTGGTAAGGTTCTGGTGCTTTTCTCTTTCAACAGCTACATGATGTCTCTTTGACTCTGCCTACTCTCTTTATATAATTCTGTTTGAATTTTCTGCCTGGATTTATTCTGCTCTACCATATCCAAAGCAGGTTCTTTATTAACCAATGGTAATAAAACATACTCACAGCATATAGAGGGGAATGAACATCAACACACACACACACACACACACACACACACTCATATGGGAATATAACATTGAAATCATTGACATGTTGGAAGGACAATATATGCAATGACCAAACATTTCAAAGTTGGAAATATGTGTTTCTTAGGTTTAGTGTTTACCACCCTTTTTCCAGTTTTGATTTGAAAAATATAAGATCGAAGAAAATTTTTGCATACTGTTGGAGCAAAGACCATGTTTCTCAACACCCAGTTCTTCACAGTTTGTTTTAGGCTATATTTCTCATCAGAAGAGCAGAAAAATTCTCACTTTTCAGTCAGGTGATATTGGCACATGCCTTTAATCCCAGCACTCAGTAAGCAGAGACAGGGAGATCTCTATGTGTTCAAGGACAGCTGGTCTATGCAGTATTAATAAGTTTCTGAACTACCCAGTCCCACAGCCATTTGGTCCCAAATAAACACAAGTAAACTTATTTTAATTATAAACTGTTTTACCCATTAGCTCAGACTTATTATTAGCTAGCTCTTATCACTTAAATTAACCTTTCATTCTTGAATATGTTTAGCCATATGGCTTGGCACCTTTCTCAGTGAGCCAGTCTCACCTTGCTTTCTCTGTGTCTTGCATGTGACTGACTCTCTGCCTTTTTTATTCCCAGAATTCTCTTAGTCTGGTTGTCCCACCTACACTTCTTGCCTTGCTACTGGTCAATCAACATTTTATTAAACCAATATGAGTGACTATTCTTTACAATGTACCAAAGCATTATTCCACAGCAGTTCTGTTTTTTCATTTTCAAAACAAGTCCCTGAATCTAACCTGCTTTGTGTAGCATTTTTCCTGATCATTGTCTATAAGAACTTGTAATTAAACTAACAGAAACATCCATATTCCATTTTGAGAGAATGTGGGCATAGTTTTCTAGCCTTCTTCCTAATGATTGGGGGTGATAGTAATGCTACGAGGACATAAAGAAAATTTAGGATTATGATCAAGTCCTGACTGGAGTATTCTGTGAGCCTGGATCATCTCAGCCAGAAACCTTGAGGCTGTTCTAGATGTAGAATTCAGAGAAAACTGCAACGGAGTTGTTCTGAAATATTGGATCATCAGGGCCATCTGTTCCCATTGGAGATTTTTCAGGAGGATGTCCTTGATTAAATCTTATTATTTTAACCCAGAATGAATCCACAGCCTGTCATTTCCCGAGAAAACAAAAGTAAAGCCTCTTCCCCAGAGTAACATATCTTAAATATCTTAAATTGTCTTAAAATTTGAAGTCAAGGAAGTACATTTATAATCAAATGTCTTGTAGCAGCTGTTTTGACATGCTCAGCAGTCAAGCAATCCAAAAATAGCACAATAACATACAGTATCCAGATTCTCTGTGTATTTTCCATCTTTTTGTTTTTTAAACTCCATTTCTTTTATTTTTATTCTTTCATTTATGGTTTTTTTGACAGAGTTTAAATGTATATCTTTGCTGTCCAGGAGTTCACTCTTGTAGATCAGACTGGCCTCAAACTCTCAGAGATTCACCTGCCTTTGCCTCCCAAGTCCTGGGATTTAAGGCTTGTGTCACCAAGCCTTTCTACTCTATTTCTTTTTATTTTTTCTTCTCTCACAAGACTTCATTTATTTTTATTCTTTTTTTTTTTGGTTTTTCGAGACAGGGTTTCTCTGTAGCTTTGGTGCCTGTCCTGGAGCTAGCTCTTGTAGACCAGGATGGCCTCGAACTCACAGAGATCCTCCCGCCTCTGCCTCCCGAGTGCTGGGATTAAAGGCATGCGCCACCACCGCCCGGCTCGACTTCATTTATTTTTAAACACACTGTAAACCATTTAAAATCTTTTGTTTCATTTCGTTTTCTATTTGAATATGCCTTTAGTGTATATATCTATCTTTTTTCTTTGCACATGAATATTTAATCTGGTAAGTGATATAACTAGGATTAATGCTGTAGTTTGGCAGCTTGCTCCACCCCATTCCTTAGCTTTTTGAAAGTCTGGCTTCATGGCAGAGGTACTGGCAGGAGTCACTTTATTGCCACAACTCTGTGGAGCTTCTAGGTTCCTGCCATCACCAAAAAATCTGATGCTAACTGTTCATATACACTATTTAAGGGTTTGGATGCAGGGCTTCTTAAAAGAACTGTTAGGTTTTTACTGCTAATCCTGAGTCAGGAAGCCTCTCTGAAAGGAGCTGTGCCTCTGCTTGCCTCTAGCAAACAGAGTCCACCTGAGAAAATTATGCTACCAAGAATCCATGCTTGACTCTGTTCTTCTGTGTCTAGAATCACTTCCCAAGCTCTCTCAAGTTCTTTGTGGATGTAGTTGCTGAATGTTGGACATCATTTGTTGTTGGAAGTTTCTGTCCCACCCAGTCCAACAGTAATTCAGTACCAAATAAACATATAGAAGCTTATATTAATTATAAACAGTTTGACCTATTAGTTCAGGCTTATTATTAATTACATATTACAACCTAAATTGTCCCATAATTCTTGTCTATGTTTAACCACATGGCTTGGTTTCTTTTCTCCAGGAGACATTCATATCTTGCATCTTCAATATCTGGTTGATGACTGATGCTCTATCTTTCCTCTTCCCAGAATTCTCTTAGCCTGATTGTCCTGCCCACAATTGCTATCTAGCTACTGGTCAATCAATGTTTAATTAAACCAATATGGGTGACAAATCTTTACAGTGTACAATAGTGTTATCCCTCAGCAACGGAGCAAGTTTCAGGACAGTCAATTCTACAGAGAGGAGCCATTTCTTGATAAGCCAAATATATATTTAAACTTGAGTCCTCCCATTCTGGGATTGAATATCAGGCTCTTGCACACTATACAGCAGTCCTTCCCTTAGTGTTAGTCCCAGTCCCAATATCTCTTTTCTTCCATATACTGAGGTGCATAAGGGCTGGGGAGGTGACTTAGAGGTTAAGTGGTATTTGTTCCTGCTTGGTGTAACTTCAGGTCTATTTGGTTTAGAAGAATTCAACAGTAGCAATTGAAGGAATGATGATGTAATACATTCTACAGGTATTACAGTGTAGGGTAGAATGGAGACAAGGGTTGCTGAAGTGACCAATCCAACTGAAGTCAGACAAACAGGGATGGCAGAACAGGCCAGCGCACACACAAAAAAGTTCATTAATGTCCAGAACTTGAAGAACAGTGGGAAAGAACTCTTCCCTATTAGCTTTCCATGAATAAAAATTATCTTTTATTTATTGAGTAGGGAGAGTGTACTATAAATAAGAAAGTAAAACAATCAATTGAGTGCATTGCAGAATCTTCCATGAAGTAACTAATGATTAACTGTTCATTTTATTCTTCTTGCTGAAATTATTTTTTGCAGTATTCCTTTGGAAAAAACCTGTAATATTTTACGAAAGATCTCAAATATTACTTAGACTTAATATATTTCTTTTTTGGCTTTGAGTATGTTAGGATTATGAACACTGGGGAACCAGTCTTTTAAGTAAAAAAAAAAGAAAAACAAAGAAATACAAAATTAAGAAGTTGGAAGAATATTAGTTAGAATTTAGTAATTAGGTGATCTTGCTGGCAAGTAGAGTAGATCATGACAGTGGATCAGGTGGGGGGCACTGTGTCTCCAATGCTCAGAAACACTGTAGTCTATGGAGTGGTGCATAAATCTGTGGTATTATGTTTCATTCCAGCTTATTGATGTATGACAACTCCTCCTCAAAACCAGTATAAATAATTTAGTACCTAAGTCATTTGTTGATGCTTTTGATTAACTTCTTTGCAAGCACCTCTCATTCATATTCTCAGAGTAGAAAATCAGATGGAGTCAGTTATTCTTCACTAACTTCTCTTTAACTTCTGTTTGTTTATCTTCACTGAGATCATATTTAGTGTTTTGTTCTACTTGGGGAGCCCATGATTCCTTGATCAGTTTGATTTCTGTAGGCCCCATTGTTCCCTTCAGTGAATGAATGATGGTCACATGCATGTTCTAGTATATCCCTTTACCTCAAAATTTCTTCAATTTACCCTTACCTATCTTTTAAAAATGATTATTTGTTTTATATGTTTTGGCATTAGGCCTGCTTGCATTTCTCTGTGTCATGTGAATATAGCAAACTCAGAGGCCCGAGGAGGCTATTTGATACCTGGATCTGGAGTTAAGTATAGAAATGAACTGTGGTATTGAGAATTGAATATGAGTCCTGCGTAAACACAGGTAAACTCTTAATTTCTGAGTTATCTCTCTAGGCTTCACTTTTCCTTTCTCTGACATAGACCACTATCCTTTCTTATACAAGGACTATGCACACAAAACAGGATATGAATATACTTGGACAGCATATCTTACTAACAGGTGAAAGGGATAAGCATCAAACTATCCATGGGTGGTCCTAGAATGGGTGTTGAATACCTGGGGGCATTCAACATACAAGAGTGTCCATGTTTCTATTAAGTACAAGGATAGTATTTTATTGATCTCAATCTAGCTAAAGTTTTGGCTAAATGTAAAGAGGAAAACATGACAAAAATCCCACAAGCAAATTGGCATCAAGCAATAAGTTAAAAGATGATATTTTTCATTGCTGTAATCTAATGAGCACAGAATTGGGCAGCCAGAGAGTAAAGTTCTCAGAGAAGGTAAACAGAATCAAACCCCAAGGCAATCACAGATACAAATAAGCACTGTCCTTGGCAAAAAAAAAAATATGTGGCAAAAATTCAGTCAGAAGTTCAGGTTTACTTCAATTAACTAAGAGATGTCACACACTTACTGATTGATGCAGCAACAATAATAATCTGGCACCGTTTTAGATTTCAGTCAGACATATTAGAAGATTGCAAGATATTGAAGTAAGTTAGATTTTTCAAAGTTACCCAAATTTGATAATAAATAGGAATAATAAAATAAATATTTTCTGTAATGTAGAAAAATTACTTTGATGGAGATGAGTGTGATTCATGGAGAAAGATAGATGAGTAAAATAATCTCAGAGTCATGGTCCATGAGGACCAATGAAGGAATTATGTTGTGCTGACTAAGGACTTATCTCTTTATTAAAACTCTACTTTTTTTTCTGTGAAATTGCCATCTTAATCTTGTTGTAAACAGTTTACAACTTATTGAATGTGTACTTTGTAGTTTGCTATGCCTTTCGTTAAAATTTATTCTTTTTACTGTGTTGAAGGGTATTGATGTGTACAGTGTGTGGTATGCTTTGTGTGTATGTTACAAGGTATGTGACACATGGTATGAGTGAGAGTGTGTGTGTTGGGGGACAACTGTTTGGAGTAGATTCTCTCCTGTCTTTATGTGGGTTCTGGGGCTCAAAGTCAGATTATAATGCCATATACTTTCATTCTTAGCTTATTTTTTTGCTTTTTAAAGTGGTAATTCATTCTCTTCATATTATTTAAGATATGCACTAAGATGAAAATGATATTAGCATTGAAAATCAAATTGTCCACAAGAAACCTCTCTCTCAGGAGGTAAATTTCCTGTACTTTGAGAGGATTGTGAGCTACACAGGTGTATTTCATTGGTTACTATGCTTGACAATTTATGTTCCATTACATAAAAAACTACAAGAAAATGGTGAATTCTTAGTTGGTTGACTACTTGAGATGATATTTACCAGCAATTCTGAAAATTATTACCTTTGTATCATATGCTAAAGTAGATAGCATATAGAATGCAGATAATGGGTATCTATTTACAATGATGAAAATGAAGCCTACAAGTACAGAAAGAAAGATCACTACTGGATAAGAACTGGAAACAATCAATGTGTCCTCACTTTTATTATTTTTGTATTTATGTAAATATATATGAACACATACATCTATTGTCTATCTATGTATGACCATCTCTATATCTCTGTTTATGTCTTGGTTCCTATATATTATTTTTTAGTGATGAAAATCAATTTTCTGCATGAAAGTTTGAGTTGAGAGCTCTGCTGGGGAAAGTAAGAATAAATAAAATTAGATCTATTGGAGGAGTCGCTTGTTCATTCCCAGCTGCTCAGCCCCAAAATAATCACACAGAAACTGTTTTTATTAAACCACTGCTTGGCCCGTTAGCTCTATTTTCTTATTGGCTAACTTTTAAATATTAACTTAACCCATTTCCATTAATTTGTGTATCATCACGTGGCTGTGGCTTACCAGTAAAGTTTCAGCATGCTTGACTCTAGTGGCAGCTCCATTGCTTCTCTCTCTCCACTTTCCTTCTCCCAGCATTCAGTCCAGTTTTTCCAACCTAGATAAGTCTATCCTATCAACAGGCCAAGGCAGTTTCTTTATTCATTAACCAATAAGAGCAACATATACAAAAGGATCTCCCCATACCATAGATCATCTAATGATATGAAGTGAAGAAGCTGCCAGTGATGGGGACAGAAAATGAAGAAATAGCCATCAATAAAAACAACAGATAAACGACTGGACAGTAATAGCAACTTTCAAAATGATATAAGAATACTTGAAGGGGCAGCTTCAGTCACAAGGGCTCCCTTACATGTAGGAATTAAATTGAATTAACTTCTATTAGAAAAAATTGAACATGACTTTGATGTAGTAATGACTAACTTTCATTGTCAACTTGACTGGATTTGAAATTTCCATGGAAACATATACCTATGGGGCAATATGCTGAAAGTTTAACTGAGGTAGGAAAAGCATGGATGGCACTACCTTATGGACTAGGGTCTCCCAGACTAAGTTAAAAAGAGAAAGTGAGCTAACTAGCTTCACAACAGTGGATGCAATAAGACACCTCTCAACCCTCTTACCTTTCCCTCTCTGCTATGATGGACTACACCTTCAAGGTGCGATCCAAAATAGTTTCTTCCTTATATAACTTATATCGGTCATAGCAGGATCTTGATTGCTCACTACCAAATCATCACACATAGACTTTTTTATTCATTATGAATGTTCAGTCTTATCTTAGTTTTCCCTGCTAGCTCTTATATCTTACATTACCTCTTCCTCTTCATCTATGTTTTGCTTCAGAGCTTTTTACTTTTCATTTATTCTATATGTCCTGCTTTTTTCCCTATATTTTCCTGTTTCTTCCCAGGCTTCTTGGTTGGCTGGACCCAGGTGTCTCCCTCTCTTTCTCCCTCTGTCTCTCTTCTCTTTTTTGTACATATACATATTTTTTTTATTAATTTATAAAAATTTCCACTTCCTCCCCTCCTTCCAACACCACCCCACTCCCCCCACTCCCTCTCCTCCTCCCTCTCCAGTCCTAAGATCAGTCAGGGTTTCCTGACTGTGGGAAGTTCAAGTTCCTCCCCACTCCCTCCTCTTCCTCCTACTTATTCTCTATGTCCACCAACCATGGATATTCCTCCATTGCCTTGCTGTTGACCATTTAACTTTTTACTAGACTGATAAGGTGATTTAGACAGGCAAAGCAACACATATTTATACCATTAAACAAATGAGGCACAAACAGATGTAACACATCTTTCCATAGATAAGGAAATTAAATACACCTTTACATAGTTGAAGTAACATTCCACAACATAAACACAGCATAAAGAAATGCAATACAACTTTGTATAGTTAAAGTAATATTCCACACTTTATCCTTTTTGTCTAAATAAAAGGAAAAACATCAGCTTTAACATAGAAAGATAATATATAATAAGAACAATTATCAATAATTACATTTGCAACATCTAGTCCATTTGTATCTTGCAAGTTCAGAGAGAAAATACTCCATTCTTTATTTTGATTGTACTTTACCTAATTTAACCTGTATTATAACAAAGTAAAACTGTATAGATAACTATCTAGTTTTCAACTTCATAAAATATCCCAAGAAGATTCTTTATTACGTGAGTAAATAGGAAGTACAGAGCAAGTCCCTGCCATTTCCAAAACTGTAGAAATGACAGAGACAACTTGCCACCTGGAGTGCCACCCAAACTTCTTTTGTAATATTGGGACATCCAACTTCACCTATAGACCAAGAATATTTGGCAGAATTTTCTATGAAACAGGAATTTTAAATGACTCTCCCACCTGTCTGGTAAAGTTCTGCTGCCTTTTTCATTTGTGTCCTTCTTGTCCAGTTTGGATGGAATACTGTCACCAGTTAAAGCAAGGACAGATTCTTGCCCAGACGGATAGCTTTGCCACAATGAAAGCAAACTCTATATGGAGTTTCTTTGATGTCTATTGTCATTTTATGAAATAGATTGGTGCTTCCAGGAACAGATATTTCTTTTTTTTTAATTTTTTTTTATTCAATTATTTACACTTCCTTCCTTCCTTCCAATCCGCTCCTGCTCACCCATTCCCCCCTCCCTCTTCCACCCTGCTTGAGAGGGGGCAGGGAACCCTGCCCTGTGAGAAATCCAAGGCCCTCCCCCCTACATCCAGGTCTAGGGACCTGTGCATCCATATAGACTAGGGTCCCAAAAAAGCCAGAACATGCTGTAAAAACAAGTCCCAGTGCCTTTATCAATGGCTTCTCAGTCAGCCCCCATTGTCAGCCACAATCAGAGAGTCTGGTTCGATCACATGCTCATTCAGACCCGGTCCAGCTGGATTTGGTGAGCTCCCATTAGAACAGGCACACTGCCTCAGTTGGTGGACCAACCTCTTGTGGTCCTGACTTTCATGCTTGTCTTCTCCCTCCTTTTGCCTTTCAACTGGGCCTTGGGAGCCCAGTCAGTTGCTCTGATGAGGGTCTCTGTCTCTATCTCCATCCATCGCTGGATGAAGATTCTATGATGATATTCGAGATAATCATCAGCATGATAGTGGGGCAAGGACAGTTCATTCACCCTCTCCTCTGCTGTCCAAGGACCTAGCTGAGGACATCTCGGTGGAAACCTGGGATCCCCTCTAGAGCCAAGCCTCTTGCCAACCCTAAAATGGCTCCCTTAATGTAGATATCTTCTTCCCTGCTCCTATATCCACCCTTCCTCCATCTCCACCCTCCCACTCCCCCAAGCTGTTGCCAGTCCTTCCCTTCTCTCTTCCCTCCCTTGTCCTTCTCCCTTCCCTCCCTTCTCCTTTTATGAAGTAGATTGGTGCTTTCAGGGACAGATATTTCTCACTGCCATGAAAAGAGGTTATCAAACATCTTAAATGTTATATTCTGTAGGTCTCCGAAGCATTTGACAACCACCTATTTATTTAAAATGTATTTGTTTAACCCTGAAAACATGTAACATGAGAGACTGTTTGTTTGTGTTTTCTGTCCCCGCCTGGTACCCCACAACCGGCAGGCCCCAGAGAAAACCATACAAAGATCTCTATTATTGATAAAGCTGATTGGCCCATTAGGTCAGGCTACTTATTAGCTAACACTCATATCTTGATTAACCCATTATTCTGATCTCTTTTAGTCATGTGACTCAGTACCTTTTTCAGTGGGGCAGCTTACTACTGCTTCGGTGGTCTGGGCAGGAGTGGGAGGAATCAACTTCCTCCTCCCCAGAATTCTCCTGCTCTCCTTACATCATTTCCACTTCCTGTCTGGCTTTCCCGCCTACACCTCCTGCCTGGCCAATCAGCGTTTATTTAAAACATGATTGACAGAATACAGACAATTCTTCCTCACCAAAAACATACCTAATATGACTACAATTTTGATTATTAGATAATCAAATTATATAACTAACTTACTAATAATCTATATTTCTGAATTATATGTTACATTTTTAAATGAACCTAATAAACACAATTCTCCAAAGAACAATAGAAACATATGTACAGTATAATAAATATAGATTTAAATTTATATCAAATTACGAAAAGCCTTACCAATGTAAAATATTTGGCATTAATAGTTATCCTTACATATTATATTCATATACCTCCAATGCAATTACATTTCTTGAATTCCATTTTAAAGTTAAGCATTTAGTAGAAATAATGGAGCTTTAAATTGCCACCAAGTGCTAAAACTAGTGAATTAATGATATACAAGAGACTGTGTGATCTATAGAACTCCACATAAATGTCCTACAATTGAAATGGGGAAAATACCTTGATACTAAGAGAACTGGAAGATACACATGGACCACATAATCAAAGCTCCTTTTACCAATGCTGGAACAAATGAGCATTATGTGCCTGGGCACCTTGGAAAGGCATCATATCATTCCCACAATATTCCCACACTTGCGGTGTAATGACAGCCTTATGATGAATGGACTTCAGATAGATTAGTATTGGGAGGTATTTTGAACATCTGGCATTTTTAGAAATTTTAATTAAAAAATTGATGTGTGTATGTGCGTCAGTCACATGGGTTTTGTTGTCAAAGGAGGCAAGAAGAGGGTGTTGAATACCTTGAGCTCAAGTTACAGGTAATTCTGAACCACCTGATGTATGGTCTGGGAAGAACAGCAAGTGCTCTTAACCAACAAATCATCCCTCTTGCCCGTGATGTTCTCTTTAAATGGTTAAGAATCCCCCTCTTTACAAGAAAAGGCCAAGACACTGGTTCTTATCCATAAACTACAGATAATCACCTAAACACAATGTCTGAGATTGGACTTGTGGTGCAGGAATTCCTTCTGTATATGTGTTGTTTTTAATTGGTTAATGAATAAAGAATCTGGCTTGGCCTATGATAGGACAGAGTACAGCTAGGCAGGGAAGACTAAACTCAATATGGAGAGAAAGAAGGCAGAGTTGTGAGAAGCCATGGAGCCATCAGAGGGGAAAGACACGCGCTGCTAACTGGAATCTTGCTGGTAGGCCACAAGCCTCATGGTAAAATACGAAATAACGGAAATGGGTTAAGATATTTGAGTAAGCCAGAAAGATGCTTAAGCTATTGGCCAAACAGTATTGCAAATAATACAGTTTCTGTGTAATTATTTCAAGTCAGGGCAGTCTGGAAATGAACAAGTAGCCTCCAACAACAGATTGGGTCTTTAGACAGTGCTAGAAAAAATATGAAGTAGCCTTTTCAATGGTTCAGTGTATAAAAATCAGTTGTTGCCATGGACCTATACCTGCATCACATCCCCAAAACCCATGTGGTGGAAGGAGAGTACTGACTCCTGCAAGATTTCCTCTGACCTACGCATGTGTGCTATAGCACAAATTCAACACACACACACATACACACACACAAAATAAATTAAGTTCGATGATTTTTCCCAAAAACTATAAAATAAATTTTTAGTACAATGGGTCTAAATGACATATAAAAAGTATATTATGTATGTGCTATTAAATTAATGTTAAAACTAAAATTTTAATGATCAAAATAAAAAATTATGAAACTACACTGATGTCTAAAACAGTTTAGATAGAGCTCTTCATATAAAGTCTGTGTTCTCAAAGTTATCTGTGACAAATGGTCTTTTGTAAATAGGCATAAAGGCAAGCATTCAGCTAGATAGTGAATATATGCATCTTCTTAAAGAGCAGGTATTTTAGTTTTTAGCATGTGTGTTGGACCGCTCTAGTAGGCCTCTGTATGCAAGGCCTACTATAGTATTGGGGCTTCCATAGTTACAAAAGAAGATTGCAATTAGATCAATGCTGTCAATTCCTTTTGACCTGTAAACCCTTCTTAAAGCTTTACATTACAATAGAGCTAGATACACTGAGTTCATTAATTAATTTTTACTTCCATCTTTGTGCTTTTAAGGTCATTCAGTTAGGGGCTTGTGGGTCATTGTTTGTTTTTTTCTTTTTTGAGGAGAATAAGATGTTTTAATGATTTTAAATTTATGAAATCTTGCAAAATTGTGAAATGTTCTCACTTGTATATAAAACATTGATTTTTTTTTCATTTATGAGTGTGGTCAGTGTAAAGTTGTAGTACAAAAGAGGGGTGTTAGAGAATGTATTTCACCATTTTCCTTCAAGGAGCATGTCTTCTTTACAATGTCACCTTATGTCTTCATAAATTGTTTTCTTTTTTTTATTTATTTAAAGAATTTCCACTTCCTCCCCTCCTCCCAATACCCTCCCGCTCCCGCTCCCTCTCCCTTCACTCCCTCTCCTCCTCCCTTCCCATTCCCAAGAGCAGTCAGGGTTTCCTGCCCTGTGGGAAGTAGTCTACAAGATATAGGCACAGGAGACCACTTCCTAAGCAGAACCCCAGTAGCACAGACAATAAGAGAATCAATGAATAAATGGGATCTACTGAAACTGAGAAGCTTCTGTAAAGCAAAGGACACTCTCAGTGGGCCATTGTTTTGTGGTAGCTTTCAAAGAATTTCACAATTTGGATTTTGGACTTCAAATATGTCATGATGATGCATTGAGATGAAACTATTTATTCAGCTGCTTAAATGTTCTGTAATTAAAATCAGGGAAAGATGCCAGAATCACAAAATTAATCAACAGTCCTCACATACACATCATGCCTTCATGATATGCAATCCATTTATCATATGAACTCAGATGTATTAGGGTCTACTTATTATGTTAACAACAGAGAAATACATTACCAGGAATACCTGAGTACAAATGCCCCACAAATTAGTAATGTATTAGAGAATTTCAAAACTGTGGCAATTGCAAAATGGAGAGGGACAGAGATATTTGTTCCCGGTGTTATCCACAGTGGAGCTCTGGGTGCTGGGTACCCTTTGGTAATGATGTTCTAGCAACAGAACATATTTCCAGAAGATAAGCAGCTCTAGTGATGGAGTTTACAATATATCACATGAGCCTATGCTGCAAGCAGCTCTAAGATGAGAAGCTGGGGCAACTGCTTAGAGAGCAGTATCAGTAAGGATCTGAGTTCAGATCCCCAGAGCCCAAGTATAGCTGTTAGCACTGAAATCCTAGCATCCCACAGAGAAATGGGAGGCAGAGCCAGAAGAAACCTGGGAATCTCACAAGACAGTTGACATCACAAGGGAGCAGCAAAGAGAAGGATCCCTGTCTCAATTAAGTGAAAGGTGAGGAGCAATACCTGAGGTTTTCTTTGGACTTCCACATGCGTACCTGCATAAATGGGTATGTGCACTTGCATGTATGCATATGTGTGTGCAAACACACACACACACACACACACATGCATGTACCCCCCATATCACACATGCACATACACTACACATATATGCAACCAAATGTGTACATGTGTTCTCACACACAGACATGTGCACATCCATGTATCAAACACAAACACAAAACCAAAGATGAAGAAAAGGCATTAGCATAAATGTCATATGAACATTTCTGATCAAGTTACTGCCACTTCTTGGTATTTTGGTATCCCTTTTTAGACTTCCAGGGATTTGACGGCTGTCTACTCTGGGTGCTAGGGTTCAATGTACCCAGTGTCCTCTACCTAGTGAGCAAGTGCTCCTAAGAGTAGATTTTTAGTTCATTTTCCATTTTTAACTAAAAAAGACTTGCATGCAAATTGATGGAAATAGAAAACACTATCCTGAGTGAGAAAACCCAGACCCAAAAAGATGAATATGGTATGTACTCAATCATTAGTAGACTCTAGACATAAACAAAGGACATTAAGCCTATAGTTCACAAGCCTAGAGAAGCCAAATAACAAGGTGAACCCAAAGAAAAATATATATAGATCCTCCTGGAAATTGGAAGGAAACAAGAAGCTGGGCAAAAGTTGGGAGCATGGGGATGGGGGTAGAGATGGAGTAGGGGAAGGGAAGAAAAAAAAGAAAATTATCTCCAATGATGCTTATAGAAACAGTATAGAAATCAACACAGGATTTTAAAAACAAACTCTGTTGTAAATTCCATCAGAAAATTCTGGCATAGGTTTTACACAGAGACACATGCACCTAAAAGGGGCGACTGACTGCAATTGGCAAGCATCTACAAGGATACGCGGCAACTTTATCATTTATGACCTTTGTGACCTTAGTTAGTTGTTTGATTCCCCTTTACTTTGAATCCTGTACCTCTACAGTTGGGATGACAGTATTTATGCTACAGTATTTTATCAGAACTGAATCCACTAATGTGACAGGTTTCCAGGAACAATTATTAAAATCTGTGAAGAGTACTTCAGGAGGATGTTTATTATTTATTGTCTGTAGTCTCCCATGATATTCAATTTTGTCACATAATGTGTTATCTAAGTGGTACCAGAGCTGTATCTTCCATTGTAGTAGCAGTTCTTCAGGAATAAAGACTCTTTAAAACTTTTCTTATGTGCTGTCACTCAACTGAACAACACACATCACACATGAAGTCCAAAATACCACTGAGCACTAAATAAGCAGATATTTCAGAATGTGGTAGCTTGTCTGAGTTGGCAAATAGACTTACTGTCAGTAAGCCTCCAAATAGTTGGTCATCTCCTTGTGGACACAACATACTCTGTGAAGACCTAGTGATTATGGCTCTTTTTACAGTGATAAGAGAAGGGATAAGCTCATGCATTTGAGTGAATAAAAAAATCAATTGACTTGATGGCAAGCCTTGTGTTTGCTGTGTCTCAGAGATGTGAGTACAGGAAGTGAGGACTGCTGAAATATTCAAGGAACTGTCTCCTAACCCAAGTTGGAACAGCCACTGTAGACTTTAAATCTATTCTGCAGCAGCAAACAAATATTGTTAACTGACTCTTGCTGTGTGCTCATTTTATAATATGTATTAAGATACTGAATTTGACAGTGAGGATTATGGTTATTTTGGTTAGTGTTCATCAGTTTTTACATCTGTTAACTCCCATGCTCTATTTATTCTATATCCCAGACTGAAGACTAAGGTTTCCTGTCTATCAGACTCTGTTAGTATGTGTTACTGGTAAATATTTGTGTGACATCGTGATTGTGGAGAAGGGGGAAATGCCAGGGCTTTCCTAGCTTCCAGTGGGGGATTTCTGACTGAGATCTTCAGCCTGTGCATCTCAGCTCCTTCACTTCCTGATTTAACCTGCTTCCCAGTTCGACTTTCTAACTCTTCTTGAGCCTTTGTGACTGTTTTTATACATTAAATTATTTTGGTTTCAGTCACAAACTCTGTTTTCTTTTCTGTGCTTTGAGGACAATAGATGCTGGTTTTATTTATGGTTAGAGAAACTGAGTGGTCTGTCCCAAAACATGCAGATAGTTTGCAAACAGACCTTCAAACTTGTACTTATTTTAAAGCACAAGCAGCTATGATATTATACTGCACTCAGAGGGCACAGACAGGCATGAGAATGTTTCTCATTAATCTTCTCCCTCTGACAATGACTGCATCATGGCAATAGCTACCTGTTACTAGTTAATGATCTGTCTCTCCCATCGATTCTGAGACCTCTTGAGAGTAACACAAGCTTCATATTCTTCATCTTCAATACCTAACAGCTACAATTTTGCTGGAAATTTAGTAAAGTCACAAACTAGCAAGATTGCTGGTGAAAGGTTTGTCCATGTTCCAGACTTGTTTTGCATGGTAGAATCACGTGAATGGGTAATGTGCTTGATGTATGGCTAAGGTTTCTCTAGAGTAGTACGTCCAGATATCTTGAATGTAGGATATAAAAGTGTACCTGTACATGTCTGGCTCAATAATTGGAATTCAGTATTGTTTTATTTTACTCCTGACTAGAAAAGCTGACCAAGGTAAATTAATTTTTTGGACTCAAACAAGTCTCTGTTGATTCTACATGCCCTTTCTTGGTTTTTATTGGTTGAAAGCATTTCAGCTGGACAACACCCAATAGGCTGTCTCTAGCAGATAAACACAATTTGAGGATTTCAGGGAAAGGTGATTTTCATAAGATTTTGACTGCTATGACTTTTTTATATTTTCCTCAGCAGGAAGAGGACCATCTCCTAAGACTTCTTCATGTATGTATTATTTACTTTGCCATAGTAAAGCAAATCCTTTAACTCATTAATTTAAGAGTACAGAGTAAGGTGGGATGAACAGCATGCATGTACTGATAACTACAAACTTCATGGATCTGAGCATGAGTGAGTGTGTTTATTCTCTTTTATAGACTTGCATTCCCCTGGGATTGAGATGTCGTTAAGGGCCATGAACCAAAGGGTTCCTACTACTAGGGTTCCTGTTCAGTGTGTATACAGTGTCAGCACTGCAAGGTAGTTACTGTTCTAGAGATCTGCTTTGTAGTATGCTCATCCACCAAATTAGCAATTCTGCCCTGTGTTCTTAAAATGTTTGAGAGAGCAGACACTCTGTCATACACTTTAGTATGAAACAAGCAGTGCAAAATGGTTCAGAGCTGTAGACTCTTGCTCAAGAACAACAGTGGTGTGTTCCTACGCTTCATTTGGGTGCTAAAGAAGGGGAGACTTGACAGTGTTGTCTGCTTAATAAAAGTCAAACCTTCTGCTTTTGTGAGCACTGATGAATGATACATATTTGTCTGTGATACTGTGTGATCTTGGGATAAGAAGCATTGTTTAAACACTTTTGAGCCAACAAAGGCACACTGTTCATGTGACTAACACTTACTTGGTGCACATTTCTCATTTAGGTTCAATGTGCAAAACAGGGGCCTGTGACATGATTCAATATTGGGTTACACAGGTTTTATTGAATAAACGAAACATGTTTGTTTGCCTTATTTCCTCTATAGACATGTTTGAAATGTATCTGAAAAGATATAATGTTTTTCACAAAAGCATTGGCACAGTAGAGGAAGGTGTGTGTTAGTCTATTTACATTGAATCTGTTTTCAAGAGCTTGGCTTTGCACAGTTTATTTACAGTCAGGACACTTGTTTGTAAGACTTCTCTGACAGAACAAAAGTGTTTGGAAAGGAATCTCAAGGTGGTGATAAAAATTACCACGATGATAGCTTAGTGTACACTGGAAAAGTCATCCAAAGACCTGGATGACACTTCCAGTTCCTCTTGGCTAAAATTATAAAAAGTAGATATAAAATATGGTTACATTTTCAGACACTAAGGAAAGAGAAGACAGCTTTGTTATGGGAGAGGAGTAAGCTTTCTTAGCGATGTTCAGGGAGACCAATCTGGACTCAGGACAGACAAGAAGGCAGAGAAGCTAGAAAAGACTGAAGAGAGACTGCATTAAGGGTGAGGAGGAGAGGCAGGGAGGAGAGTCCAGAGGTTGATGTTTCATCTGTCTTTGGTGTAGATTTAAATCAAGTCTCATCCCTGCTGAATATTGCCACTTTCTGCAATTCTTTTCTCAATCAGTATCAGGTCCTCTCAGGAAGCTAAGTGGACCTGAAGTTTTATGTGGGAGCCTAGAGTCTGGGATTTCGTTCCTTTATCTGTTCAAAACTGCCAAGACAGTCGCTATAATTTTCATTTATATCTTATGAATTTTCTTCCTTATTTGCACAATATGTGAGTTGTACCTCAGCCTATGTGACCCCATTTTATCACAGTGTACCTCTATTTTTTTAAAAAAGAAATTGTGTCTTCTTCAGAAGAAGCCTATGTTCCTAGGGATTTGAAACAAACAACTTACTCTGGTGACTGAGGTGTCTCAAACAACTTCACTCCTCTATAGAATAGCAAGTTTGTCTTGTTCTTTGTTCAGTCTTGATGCTTCATGAACATAGTACATATTCAGTAAATATTTTTTATAAATTCAAGGCAGTAAATAGAACTAGCGTTATACATAATTATTCAGTTGTGAATAGAATTTGTAATTATGGTAAATGTTTTAAATGTTTTATAAACTTAGAACCATTCTGAATTACATGCAGAATGAATGTTGTTCAGAGGATTTTCATAAATTAGTTTTGTTGATATGGGTGAGAAATAATATTGATACGTTGAAATGGACTTTCTAGAATAAGTATAAAATTAAAATGGTGATGAAAATGTCCTACTTTTAAGACACCAAATAGTTTGATGAGGCTAGTACAGTTAAATAGACATCAAGTCACCTTTCTGCATTGCATATTAATACTTGTACCCGCATAAAGCCTATACAGAGAGGTGCATGTTTGTCCATACATAAGATGTAGTGATAAACAACCATGCCAGATGTCTCTTTGGGTTTCTAGTATTTTCATATCCCTACATTTTAAAACTTTGAAGCTTTAGATTTGTCCCCAGATCATAGATGTATCTGTTGTTTATATTTATATTGTTTTCTTGATTAAAATTTTATGTCTCCCTAGGTTTCTGTGAATCAAAAGTGCCATAGAAAGTTTTTCTCATATTGAGACTCCAAGGAAGTTTGGAATGTAAAGACCTCAAGAAGGAAGCCTGGAAAGCAGCCTTTGTGAATTCAATTAGGCAGAGGTTGAGAACAAACCAAGAGATATTCTGGAGTTCTTAAAGGCAGCAGCCTTCAAGTAAGTTCAAAGAGCAACATCTGCGTTTCTTTTGCTTTGCTAAAAAATTGAAAAGCTTTATTTTAACCACATTGTCATTAGCTTAACATCAGAGCCTAACAAGCTCCGAGACATGCTTTAATAGCACCAAAGTCCAAGTATAGTAGATTGAAGCTATAAAGTAGTCCCACACTAGCTCAAAGTTGAATATAATAAAGGATTCTTTATTTAGGTGTATTTTTACAGATCATAGTCTTCTGCACAAACAGGGAACAGGAACCAAATTCAGCAGCAGCAGGGGAGAGAGAGAGAGAGAGAGAGAGAGAGAGAGAGAGAGAGAGAGAGAGAGAGAGAGAGAGATTGAAAGAGAAAGAGAGAGATAGACATTTCTGGCTGCATTTATAGTATAAGAGACCAAGCCCAAGTCGGCTGGTATCTTAAAGGCTATTGACTGAAGAAGTTCCCACAGCAAACCAAAACTTTTCTTATTGCATTATTTTCAAGATCAGTCAGAATAAAAAACTTCCTAGATAATTTTATAATATTCAAGGTATTAGATAAATTGTTCCTATTCCAGAGGTTATGTGTACATGTATGTGAATGCAGTGAATATGTACGTATGATATGTATGTACATGTATGTGTGTAGGTGCACATATACAGGCATGCATATTATAGAGACCACAAGTCAATACAGAATGTCTTCATCTAGAATGCTCTACCTTAAGTTTTATAATGGAGTCTTTTCACAAATTTGTCAGTTGTTCATTTGGTTAGAGTACCAGGTCTTCACATTACAGTGATCCTGCTGTCTGGATTCTCCCAGTATTGGGGTTACAGAAGTCTGGGATATCACTTGATTGCTAGGAATTCAAACTGATGTCTTCAGTCATAGGAATCAAACACGTTACCGACTGAACCACCTCCATAGCTGTGCTGAACAGTTTCACATCAACTTGACACAGGCTAGGGACGTTTGGGGAGGGGGACTATTAATTGGGAAACGCCCTCCAAAGACATGGTCTTTTCTGTGGTACATTTTCTTGATTGAAGATTAATGTGGAAGGGTCTGGCTCACTGTGGGTGGAACACACCTGGGCAGGCAGTCCTGGGTTGTCTAAGAAAGCAGGCAGTGCAAGTGATGAGGAACAAAGCAGGAAACAGTGTCTGTGAGTTAAAATAAAACCTTTCCACTTAAGTTGATTTTTGTCCTGGTATTTTATCACAACAATGGTAATCATGACTAAGAGACCTATGATAGCTCTTTTGTATCTTTAGAATGATTCATTATAGTTCAGTAAATAATTTAATTAACAACTGTTTGCTTTTTTGAAAAGGCAGCAGTAAGACATTTAAAACATAAACATCTGGAAATCACCAGAAGAACATGGGAGAACCTGGGAAAAGGGTTGCAACCCATGGGGCGACATGCTTTTCAAAAATTAAGGTATGAATTGTTTAGATATATGTGCATGTGTATAGGCGTGCAGTCTTTTAAAGTAAACATTGAAAATTCTTGTAACATTGCTCAGTTTATATGAAATTTTAAACATAAAAACTATTTTTTAATGTGTTCTCAATTTATTGCCTTAAAGAACTTGACTTATTTAATATGGTTGTCTAAAATTATTTAACTAAAAAGATTTTTCAGACTAACCTAGAGGACAGATTCTCAGCCTATGATTGGAGACCCCTTAAGGGTTGAAGACCCTTTCACAGGGGTCACCTAGGATAATTGGAAAGCACAGCTATTTACTTTACAATTCATAACAGTAGAAAAATTAAAGCTATGAAGTATCAAATAAAAATAATTTTATGGTTGGGCAAACAGAACATGAGGAACTGTACTAAAGGGTGCATCAGTAGGAAGGTTGAGAATCACTATTTTATGGGTTTGAAGGCATGAGTCACAAAACAATCTCACACAAGTTTGGAATTATGATTAATAAAAGGGTTATTTATTTAAGGGGAAAACTTATAGATCACCGTCCTAGGCAACAGCCCTCTTCACGACAGGAATGGAGTCTAGCAGCCGGAAGCAGAGCCAGAAGCAAGAGAGTGAGTGCACAGCTACCACTGATTTTTAAAGCAAAAGAGTCCATACCCAGGCGGGCTGGTATCTTAAAGGCTATTGGCTGAAGGAGTAGAGGGAGCTCCCGCAGCAGGGGGTCTTAAAGGAGCATGAGACTTAAGATGTTTTATATGTATATTACGCTGTGCTGGAACTTGGCCTGAAGGCTGAGGCTTAGCCAGTGCTCACTTCTCAGGGGGCTTTGACAAAAGATCAGGGGTCAGAGCTAGGAAGCAGTTCCTGAATAGAAGTGCTGTGTTGATTAACATGCATAGATGAGCTCATGAGCTAGTTAGATGAATATAGTCTATGAATTTTGACAATATTACAATTATTTTGTAAGAAAAATATCCATTCTCTTTACTGTTTGTGTGGTTTTCAGTAGTTTTGAGATAGTTGTCCTTCTCACAGTTCTAAAGATATCTTTGTGTGATCACCAAATGTGAACATGTATAATCCCAGGGAATCTAAGCACTGCCTAGTCTCTGCAGAGCCCCTCTCAACTTCCTTTCTAAGCTGCTGCCTCCTAAGTCATCCTATCACAAGCTCATTTACCTTATTCTACTGTAATGGACTCCATACACTAATGTAAAAGAGAGGAGGCCTCAGACTCAGCCCTGGGAAGTGTTTTTATGTGCAGCGATGCATGAATTACTGACACCCAACCCCTCAAGTTATCCTTCAATTCTCACATTCTGAGGAGTCCAGAGCCCCTGGACCTGAACCTTGGAAAGATGTCTACTAGATGTGCCACTTTGAACAATTTGTGCAACGTGTTTGTACTTCATCTGAAAAGAATAGTGGTAGTCCTACATTTTAAGACAAAACCATCATTCTGAAACCTCTATGTGTATGTGTATCCCTCTCTGTGTCTGTCTCTGTATATATGTGAGTGCTCACCATTCAGTGACATCCTATTCAAGTAGTATGGGGAATTAGACCCAGATGTTCAACACAATTGGCAATTCTATCACTGATCTATACCTTTTTCTTCACTGTTAAATATGTTAATTACTTTCAATTTATGTTTTTTATGTATATGGTTGTTTTACCCCCTATATGTTAGTTTACCACTTGTGTGTCTGGTATCCTTGGAGGACAGAAGTTGTTGAATTCCCTGGAACTGATGATACAGGTAGTTTTAAAATACAATGTGGGCACTAAGAACAGAACCCAGATCCTCAGAAAGAGCAGCGAGTGGTCTTAACTGCTGAGCCACATGTTAATCTTCAAAGCTAAGGGCAATGATGGGTATTCTGATTATCAGTTGCTAACATTAGTAGCATTTATAGAGAAATATCATCAGGTATCATAAACATTTACCAGCACCCATCTTTGATTACTGTTTTAGGGTTTCTATTGCTGTGTAGAGACACTATAACTACTGTAACTACTATAAAGGAAAACATTTCTTTGGGGCTGGCTTACAATTTCTGAGCTTTAGTCCATAACCATCATGGTGGAAAGCATGGGAGCCCAAGGAGGATACAGTTGTCGAGAAGGATCTAAAAGTTCTATACCCAGATCAACAGGCAGGAGGGATAGAGTGTCTCTGGGCCCACCTTGAGCTTCTGAGACTTCAGAGTCACTTTAATTGACACTTCCTCCAACAAGGCCAGAGCTCCTAATAATGCCACTATATGGTTGCCAGGCATTCAAATCTACTTGCTTATGGGGCTATTCCCAATCAATCCACAACAGTTACTTTGGAGTTCAAAAAAAGTAGACACTGGTGTGGAGGTTATGGGAAAATGCTAAAACCATGAGTTTACAAGTCAAAATTTAAAGGTGATTGTTTAAGAATGAATTAGACTTCTCTGACTTTAGAAATGTCTAAAATGTTAGGGTGGTCAAGCAGTCTACAGTGCCAGATAAGTTTAGAAAACAATCATTAAAGTATAGTGTTCCAGGACAGGGGAAAAGATGGCCTTCATGACCTTCAATCATGCACACACTGAGGACCTCACTAGATACCAATGTTTAGTTTTAAACCAGTGTCTACACAGATAGCCCTGGTTGAGCTACTTGGAACAAAATCTAAATCCAAACTTATGAAACTTGAAAAGGGAATGCTAGGAATGAAAGTATTGATTGAAATGTCAAGGTGAGAAGAGGAAGAAAGTGATAACCAGATGATCCTACATATGTATGAAATCACCAAATTGAATATTTATTCAATAATATTCATTCGAGAAAAGAATGGGAAATTTCTCAAGGCTGTTGGGAGATATCTCAACCAGTGAAATACTTACCTTGGAAGTAGGATGATCCGAGTTCAATCTCCAAGTCTCCATAGAAACGAGGAATGGTGAAGCATAACTACAATCCCAGGGTGGGGGAGATGGAGTCAGCAGATCCTTGGTGCTCGCTGACTCCCAGCCTTGGCTCCTGGATGAATTCCACATGTCAAAGTCTCTGCTATAAAAAAAAAATGCATCAGGCTTGAGGAATTAAACCTGCAGTAGTCTTTTGTTTCCCCTTACACATATACATATATGAACTCATTCACACAAACATGCAGACCCATGCACAAAGAAAAAGTATGAAAAAAAGAAATAAGAGGACTCCTTTAAAAGGAGCAAAAGAACTGCTATGACAGCATTTGCTTCAGAGTTTGGAATGCTGAGGAGAACAGTTAGCAGGATTAACTTTATAAACACAGACATTACATAGCAGTAGACCTGAGCCAGCATGGACACTGTTTTCTTTTATATTATGCACAGAACCAAATACTTTAGAGAAAGAGCAATGGGCTCACTCCCTGCTTATCTTTCTTCTTCAAAATATAAATCTAATAAATGCAGTTTCACGGTCTGATTTTTTAATATTTGATAGCTCTTGCCCTTAAATAAAGACCTAAGTTATAAAACTCATGTGAAATAATCAAGTATCAATTGCATCCTCTGAAAGATTTGTAGTGGGAAGAGGGAATATCTCTGCAAATACTGTTTAGTGTTAGACAAACTTCTAGAATACTGTTAAACTATACTGAACTTGGTGTTCACTTTTGCCATTTTGTTTATTTTTGTGTGAGTTACTGATGGGATCACCTTTGTGTAAGCTCTAAATTTCTTTTAGATAGATACAGTCTCATATAGCTCAGGAAGCATTGAACTCACAGAGATCTGTCTGCCTCTGTCTCGCAAGTGCTGGGATAAAGGTGTGTGCCATGACTGCCTGGTCTCTGTGACTGACTAGTGGCTTAATTCTGCATTCTGGTCTTGAGGTAAATATATTTATTATATTACATACAAAATATCACTATAGTCAAGGACATCCAGAGACTAGTCATTCCTGAAAACATGAGCAGAAACATACTTTAGTTTAATTCTGTGTTCTGTTTCTTACCTTCCTTAAAGTGGACAGCACTTGTCTTAGAGATAACCATATAATACAGAAGACCCATCAATGACTGTGTCTTCCATTGAATAGCTCCATGTCTTTCTGTATGAATAAGGTGCACCGATAAAAAAGCAAAGACATACCTTTCTACAAAACTCACCGCTGCTAACCTACTATTCTAACTGCATTTCCAGGGTTAGGACACTGTGATAGAGGAGAGATTACATTTTAAAGTTTCTTCCATGTTCAAGGGCTGTTTAATTTGGAAGCAAACTTCCTGGTAGAGGTTGTTTTGTCAGTAGGTGGCAGATATATAATTGGAAAACAAAGTTCTCACTTTTTATTAAATGTTTTTCTTCCTAGATGTTTCTGTTGGCATTAACAATGGCATATCTAGGCCAAGCACTATCACGACATTATATGGTTTCCATGCTCACACAAATAGAGAGACAATTCAATATCCCCACATCTATAGTTGGATTTATCAGTGGGAGTTTTGAAATGGGTAAGTTACATTTACGTATTATTGCGTATTGATATTCTCTTCTTATTTTTTGCATAAGATTTTCTAATCTGACTGAGTTACATGCTTCCTGATGAGATTGAATGGCCTGGTTTGGGTGTGGAGTAACCATTAATTTAAATGTCCCCATGATAATATCTAATTTTTGTCATATACCCTAACATGGTCTCTCTTTCTGACAATTGGAAAGACTTAGAGTATTAATATCTAATTCCATCACTATATACCTCAGACAGACACTAAGGTCTTTTTCAAGGCATTTTAGAAGATTGTTGTGGGAGCCTGGAGGAACTGGTGTTCTGAAGGAAAGAGCAAGTGCTTCTCTGTCCCCACTGTGCCTGGGAAGTTAGCAACTCTCCACTTGTAGATACCAAAGAAGATGAGGATGCTTTCCTGTGTCTGAGTTGTGTCAGATACAATCCAAAGATTTGGGTAATGAGGGTAATGAACTGGAATATCACATTACAGAGGGTGAAGGAGGGTTAGGTGTTCTCTGTAGACAAGGTGACCTGGAAGCCTTTTGTTCTTAGTTTTTATTTCCTTCAAAGTGAAATTGTTTTTAATGTATTCAACCAAAACAGTCATGAAAATCAGGACTGTGAAGTAACTAGTCCACATTGAGGTTGTTCCATCTTGTCTCCCAGGATAAAAAGTCTTACATTTGTCCTAGGTTTTCCCAGTGCTGTCAGGATGAATGTCTTACATAGACTTTTTATAGATTCAGTCATGTTCTAGTGTGTTAGATGCAGCAAGTGCTGTCCATTCGTTATCCAAGGTCCTATGGAAGACATTGAGCTAGGGAAGACAGTATCGTGAAGGGGTAAAGGTGATCCAGGAAAAGAAACAGACAGGTAAATGTGATCGGCAGATGAACCATCAAATAGATTATGTTTGGATCAAGTCAGACCTGTGTTATGGGAAGGTGTAAGTTCTTAGAACATGAACCTCGAGAAGTGTGCAGCAAAGAAAAATGGGTAGCGACTGTGGCTTGATCTGGAATGTGACTTTTATCCTTCTGGTGCCAGAGAGCCAGTATGGGGTTGGAAGAGTGTCATGATCTTTTTATACTAAGGACTCCTATTGAAAACCCAATACCACCTGATTTTAGGATATTTTAATTTCACAAAATGAAACTATATAGGTCAAAAGGAATGTAGTTACACTGGAGTATAATTATCAGAACATTTAAACATCCTGCCAAGAAAGAATGTTCACGTATTTTAACAAGGCAAAGATTATCTACATCTGATTTTCCAGTAATTATTGACTGCATGGCCTTTTGCAGTATTTACAACAACTACAAGGTTATAAGCATTTTGGAGACAGAATGATGACTTTTCAAGTCACTATTGTTTTCTACACTACCACGAACACAAATGCTATTGTCCAGTTAACGATTATTGAAAACAATTCCTACCCAAGTTCATGGAAAACTCTAATGCCTGTGAAATCTAATTTAAACTAAAGGTAAAAAGTACTACCCATTAAGGTAGAAAATGATGATACCACCACTGACTGGCAGGTGTCTTAAATGAAGTCTTAAATGTAATTGTTGACCAGTGAATGCAGCATTTGGTAGGCTTTTCCCTACCAAATAGTAGTTTTGGTAGTTTTGAAAGAAACCTTGCAGGGCCTAGACAGCACCTTACCTTTTCCCACACACCTTCCCACAAATTATTTAAGGGGGATAGCAAGGCAATGTGAAGGCCATCTAAGTCAAATGTGAAGAAGGGAGGCTTTTCCTTTCAAACAATAGAGATTTCAGACAAGATTCTGTGTATTCATGGCTGTTCATCAATAGACTAGAAAGATGTTCAAAGTTCAAACAGTTGGTGTCCTGAGACATTACCTTCTGCATGATGATCTCAATGAGAGATCTTGGAGAGAGACAGGATAATAATTACACAGAGGTAGGGTACATTCCATTCAAAATAATGCATGCCCTCTTCTATGTAGATAACAGACTAGAGAGAAATAGAATTGGAAGAAAAACAGTCTTCAAATATTTTTGAGTTATTTAAGATCACTGAGATATTTTTTAAGCCATTAAAAAGTGTGTTTATGTTTTCTGATCCTTCCTTTATTTATAGTATGAATGGTAAATATTCACCAAACTACAAGTATGAGATTTGTAGAGTGCTTATTTATATATTTGTTTCTTTTTAATTCCCCTTTCTTCTGTGAATAATACTGATTAAATGGACCTAAGTCTCACACATATTAGACAAAACATTAGACCAATTTATCTCCATCCCTTTTATTTACTTTTTAGTTTTGGGAAGTTCACAGTAAGATTCCCAGACTGGTCTTGAACTCACTTTGTAGTCCAGGACACCTTTGATCTTTCAATCTTCCTGTCCTACCACCCCCTGTGACTGGGAATGGCAGGTCTGTGCCACCAGGCCTCACTTTTTCTTTAATTTCTTAACCATGTTTATCAAAGTTTCCTAAATCAGAATGGGGTTTCCCACTGAGTTTTAATCCTAAGCTTTCTCCTAAACCACAGAGATGAATTTTTTTGATATGTAAATCCTTTAATTTGTTAGAAAGTGATAAAGCCCATGGGGAAAAATACAAATGAAAGAGTCTAAAAGCAGGGTAAGGTTTGATGGTGCCAGCAGGTTTAAAACCTGTGTCACTAATCTTTTTCATCTGTATATGCAGGGTGCATGCCTGTAGGTATGAGTTATTTGCACAAGTACATGCACATGCGCAAATGCATGTGGAGGCTCCAGAGTGGTGAGAGTACATCTCCCTGGGTTCTTCTTCCACTTGATTCCCCAAGGCAGGGACTTTTTTTCATCAAATATCAAATTGTCACAAAACATGCACTTCCTATCCTATTAAAATTACGGGTCCTGTGCTTGAAAGATTGCCCAGCGGTTAAAGTCACAGTTGTGCAAGCATGAGGCCCAGAGTTTGGGTCCCTGGAACCAATAAAAATTGCAGACACATGTAGAACTAATAGAAATTTGAGCCACAGAAGACTCTCAGAGCAAGGTGGCTAGCGAGGTGTATCAGAGATGAATTTTTGGTTTAAACTTTTGACTCCTTCAATCTAGACCTAAGACACAGTTGCAGGTTAAGGACTCTGACCTCTCTGTTAACAGTATTGCCTAGTCTAAGGAAAAATGTGACAGTAAAAGCAGACATCCAGATTGGCCATGGTGAGCAATTCAGGAGCTTTTGAATACTAAGTTAAAAAACATGAATCCATTTGATTCTGCACAGAGAATAGGCATGAGAAAAGAGGTCAGAGGTGATGTGTAGGCTGACACCTGCATTTTTATGCTTTATCAAGAGCTGGATACTCCTGAATAGAGCATTTAATATTCTTCAGAATGGAAGAGAACTTTTCATCAGGGTCACAAATTTTATATATATATATATATATATATATATATATATATATATATATATATATATATATGTGTGTGTGTGTGTGTGTGTGTGTGTGTGTGTGTGTGTGTGTGTAGTATATATACACACATACATGTATATATATTACAGTGCATATATATACATATATATATACTGAAATCATAAGGTGGTTATTTAAACAATGAAGAGGCTGTTTACTATGATCTGCTGATACTTTACTAAAACAACATTCTCATTCCCCTCTCCTAGGAAACCTTTTGTTGATTATATTTGTGAGTTATTTTGGATCAAAACTGCACAGGCCTATCATTATTGGTGCTGGTTGTGTGGTTGTGGGCCTAGGGTGTTTCTTAATATCACTACCTCATTTCCTGATGGGCCGGTGAGTATTCCAGTCTTTGATTAAATTTTAGGTTCCACTCTTCCCTACATGAAATGAGGCTCAGAATTTCCTCCCTGGGAAGAGCAATGCTCCTCCAAAGTACAGAAGGCTAAAATGGAAATTAGAAGGTATGGTCTCCACTCTACCAATATGATTTGTGAATCTTATGACCTTCAGTCTCCTTAAGGTCCAATCCAGTTCACTGGGAAGTGGGAATTTGAAGCACTGCTTTCAGGAAGTTGAGACACCTGAATGGTTTCTCTGAGTCTGCCTAAACATGTGCTGTATCATTCACCACAACTATTTATATACTCCAGATACAAGGAGACTACTGTTTAATATAAGCACAGATGAGTGAGAGATAGACTAATGTAAACATTGATTTTTATTTTCATGTTTTGCAAAGTGTCTTACACAGAAAATTGTAAAATTTTAAATTACGTTCAACTATTTCTGCTTTCTAGGGATAGTTTTCAGTTCTTCCTTTGCTTGTCTGGGTGTCAGAATGAATTTGTTTGGCTTCTTTCCCTTATCTTCTTCCTCTTGCCTCTCCTGTACTCTTTTTTGTTGACGGAATTTCTGTCCTGCCAGGTTCCCGCAATTGTTAAGTCCCAAAGAAATTATACAGAGGTCTTCATTAGTCATAAACTGATTGGCCCATTAGCTCAGACTTCTTCTTAACTCTTATAACTTATATTAGCCCATTATTCTTATCTTCATTAGCCACATGGCTCAGTACCTTTTTCAGCAAGGCAGTCACATCTTGCTTCTGTGGTCGGATTAGAACTGCAGAGGAATGGGCTTCCTTCTTTCCAGAATGCCCCTGTTCTCATTGACCTGCCTCTACTTCCTGTCTGGTTGTCTCACCTATACTTCCTGCTTGGCTACTGGCCAATCAGTGTTTATTTAAAATATAATACAAACCATTCTTATAAACGACTTTTTAAATTATTTTCTTTTTCATTTGATTTTTAAGATCTTTAATCAATTATATTTGTGTGAGTGTTTTTCCGGCATGTATAGCTGTACACTATTTGTGTGTCTGGTAATCACAGTTATCAGAAGAGTACATACTTTCCCCCAAGACCTGAAGTTACAGATCGTTGTCTGCTACTCTGTGGGTGCTAGAAAATGAACCTAGACCCCCTTCAAGAGCAACAAGTGCTCTTCAACATTGAATCATCTCCCTAGTGTTGCTCTGTTTTTCTTTTTGTGATAAGATCTTGTTATGAAGTCCAGGTTAGAATTCATTATTTAGATTAGGCTGGCTTCAAATCTTTGTAATCCTCTTGCCCCAGTCTTCCAAATGTTGGTATTACAAGGATGAGCCACCACCACAACAATTCTTTGCCTCTTTCTTATGCTTATACTCACTAGTGGAACATCCTACCCTCTGATTTCCTGTTTACTTTCTCTTACTTTTTCTGTAGAGAAAAAAATTCCCTACAGCCTTTGGAGACATTGTGTCAAAGTTTGTGCATTTTGGAATTAGAATTGGAATCCTAACTATTATGACTGGTTTCTCTTTTATCTCCACAGTTTGACACTGATGATGATTGGTTTAATTCCTTTGTCACCTCCATCAGTTGCTTTTGGCCAGAACATTTAGTAAAGTTGTTTTTACTCTTTCCTCTCTGATGATATCTTCCTCCTCCTCTTCTGCAGCCACTATTTGATCACTGGAATCCTATCTTCCATTCATATCTTGCAAATTTCTAACTTCATGTCTTTGAATCTCTCAGCTACTTTCTGGGAAATTTAACTTCGTCATCCCAGCTCTTCAATCCAGGGCATGTCACTGGCATTAGGTTATTTCTAAATTTATATTGTCAGGGACACCTCGCTACCTTGAATATTTCCTTTGAGGGAATATCTTGTTAGTTTCTCAAGAACTCTTTTTCTATGTGATTCTCTTCTTCTGGATGTGTGTCTATGGCTTCTTCAAGTATAGCTTTTGTTTGTCTTTGACTTAGTGTAATAGTGTCTCCTATATATGACATTTTATTATTTGTAAATACTTAAGAAAGAATAACAACAGAATGCTAAATAGAAATGTTGCAAGGAGAGAGGGGCCCTTTGTTTGTTCCAGCTGCCCAGCTAGCTTGCAACTGAAATAACCACACAGAAATTGTATTTATTAAAACACTCCTTGGCCGTTAGCTCTAACTTCTTATTGGCTAACTCTTACATATTAGTTTAACGCATTTCCATTAATCTGTGCATCACCACATGACAGTGGCTTACTAGAGATTCTAACCAGCATCTATCTTAGGCAGAGGATACATGCTTTTCTGTGACTCTGCTCTTCCCCCTCCCAGCATTCAGTTCTGTTTCTCTGCCCACCTAAGTTCCACCTTACCATCTAGGCCAAAGCAGTTTCTTTATTCATTAACCAATGAAAGCAGCACATGAACAGAAGGATCTCCCACACTATTTCCCCTTTTCTGTTTAAACAAAAAGGAAGGCTTTAAAATAGTAAAATTACATATAACGAAATAGTTATCAAGCAAGAATTACAGTTACAATATTTATATCTACATTATCTTTTATCATAACTAAGGAAAACTATAAATTTTTCAACTCCATCAAACCTCAGAAGAATATAATATTACCTAAGTAAACAGGAAGTACATTGTAAGAAACTTCCAGAATTCCAGAATTGACAGAGGCATCCCACTCCCTGGACATTCACCCAAAGTTTTTCTGTAGCATTGGGACATCCATCTTCAGCCTACGTCCCATAGTATCCAGTAGACTTTTCTATGAAGCAGGAAATTTCAAAGATGATTCAGTCACTTTCTTCTGTATCCTGAAGAATGCCTCACAGTCTCTTTCATGAAGCATGAACCCTGAAAGTTCATCTCACCTTTAGGCAAGTTTATCAGTCATTTTCTGTGGGTAGTGTATTTCCAGTGAAACTATCCAGGCAAAAGCAGTTTCTTGTCCAAATGGCTAAGGAGCCTCTTTGATGCCCGTCTTCCTCTCAAAGTAGCTTGGTGCTGCCAGGAGCAGATATGTCTCACTGTCATGAAAAGTTCTAAATTATTAAAACATTTAAATGCCACATTCTGTAGTCTTTGAAAGATATGAAGAATGCCTATCTGAAATATATCTATCACATCTAGAAAATCTAACTAACATGACTACAAACTTGACTATTATAGATGATTATCTATTAACCTATACTTCTTAATTATACATTACATTTTTAAAAGAACTATACAATCACAATACCTAATCAAGAGCAGAAATATACATATAACAAGATTGACCTTAAATTTGTATCAATAAACCAAGATTTATACCAATGCAGATTATTCATATCTATATCATATCTTCCTTTAAATCTAAAAGAATATTTATAAACAATATTTGGGAATATGAGCATAGATTTATCCACACTGCTTCATGCTCATGGCGGGGGGCACTGTTAATCAGGTCTTTCATGGTGTATCCTGTGTGCTAGGTTTATCTCAGTCTGTGGTTGGGTGAGGTAATTTTTTGAGGGTGCTCATGGCAACATTTCAGGAGACCTTGGTTTATGAAATCATATTTGCCTAGAGGCAATCTAAAATCAAAAAGAACCTCTTTTCCAAAGCAACTTAGACTCCAATTTGTAAGTCATGTTACCTTTAAAATATACATGCTGCTTTAGTTTAGCAGCCCATACAATGAAATGTCTCTCTGTACTTAGCTCCTTCACAGTAAAAAAAAAAATTAAGAAAATACAATAATATACAGAATCCAGACTCTGTGAATTTTTCATTTTTATGTGGCATATATTTCTTACTCCTTTTAATCAATGACTATCTTACTGTCTTTTTTTATTACTTTATAAATAATGCCATTCAAAATTTCCACTTCATCCCCTCCTCCTATTTCTTCCCACTCCCCCACTTCCCCTCTCTCCCTTCTTTTCCAGTCCTAAGAGAGGGCAGGTTAGCCTCCCCTGTGGAAAGTCCAAGGCCCTCCCCGTCCATTCAGGCTTAGGAAGGTATACATCCAAATAAACAAGGATCCCAAAAGGCCAGTAAATGCAGTAGAGACAAATACCAATGCCATTATCATTGGCTTCTCAGTCTGCCCCAATTGTCAGCCTTATTCAGAGGGTCCACTTTGATCCCATGCTCATTCAGTCCCAGTCCAGCTGGGTTTGGTGAGCTCCCATTAGATCAGGCACACTCAGTGGGTGGACCAACCCTTCATAGCCCTGACTTCCTTGCTCATATTCTTCCTCCTTCCGCTCTTCAACTAGACCTTGGGAGCTCAGTCTAGTGCTCCAATGTGGATCTCTGTCTCTATCTCCATTTGTTGCTGTACAAAGTGTCTATGGTGATATTCAAGATAGTCATCAGTCTGATTACAGGACAAAGCCAGTTCAGGAACCCTCTCCTCCACTGCCCAGGGTCATAGCTGGAAACACACCAGTTGATACCTGTGAACCCCTCTAGAGACAAACCTTTTGCCAACCCCGCAATGGCTCCCTTAATTAAGATATCATCTTCCCTGCTCCCATATCCATTCTTTAACCCTCTCAAATATCCCACTCCCCCAAGCTCTCTCAAACCCTCCCCTTCTCCCTTCTCCTTTCTTCCCCTGTCTGTTTCCCTTCACTCCCATGCTTCAAACTTTTACCTGGAGATCTTGTCTGCTTCCAATATCCAGGAGTATCTATATATGTATTTCTTTGGGTTCATCTTATTACGTAACTTCTGTAGGATTGCGAACTATAGGCTCAATGTCCTTTGTTTGTGGCTAGAATCCACTAATGAGTGAGTTTATACCATATTAATATTTTTGGGTCTAAGTTATCTCACTCAGAATAGTGTTTTCTATTTCCATCCATTTGCATGCAAAATTCAAGATGTCATTGTTTTTTTTTAACCACTGAATAGTACTCTAATGTGTATATGTGCCACACTTTCTTTATCCATTCTTCCATTGAGGGACATCTAGATTGTTTCCAGGTTCTGGCTATTACAAATAATTCTGCTATGAACATAGTTGAACACGTGCTTTTGTAGTACAATTGGGCATCTCTTGGGTATAATCCTAAAAGTGGTATAACTGGATCCTGAGGTAGGTTGTTGCCCATTTTTCTGAGAAACCACCACACTGATTTCCAAAGTGGTTGCATAAGTTTGCATTCCCACCAGCAATGGATTAGTGTTCCCCTTACTCCACATCCTCTCCAACATAGGCAGATATCATTGGTGTTTTTTACTTTAGCTATTCTGACAGGTTTTAGATGTTATCTCAAAGTTGTTTTGATTTGCATTTCCCTGATAGCTAAGAAAGTTGACCATGTCCTTATGTATCTTTTTGCCATTTGAAATTCTTCTGTTGAGAATTCTCAGCTTATTTCAGTACCACATTTTTATTGGGTTATTTAGAGTTTTAATGTCTAGTTTCTTGAGTTCTTTATATATTTTGGAGATGAGACCCTTGTCTGATGTGGGGTTGGTGAAGATCTTCTCCCATTCACTAGGGTGCCTTTTTGTCTTAATGACAGTGTCCTTTGCTTTACAGTAGCTTCTCAGTTTCTGGAGGTCCTATTTACTCATCGTTGCTCTTATTGTCTGTGTTTCTGCTGTTATACACAGGAAGTTATCTCTTGTGCCCATGTATTGCAGCCTACTTCCCACTTTCTCTTCTATCAGGTTCAGTGTGGACAGATTTATATTGAGTCTTTAATCCATTTGGACTTGAGTTTTGTGTATGGTGATAGATATGGATCAATTTTCATTCTTCTACAGGTTGATATCCAGTTAAGCCAGCACCATTTGTTGAAGATGCTTTCTTTCTTCCATTGTATAATTTTAGTTTTTTGTCAAAAATCAGTTGTTGATAGATTTGTGAGTTAATATCTTGGTCTTCAATTCAATTCCATTGGACAATGTGCCTGTTTTTATGCCAGTACACAGCTGTTTTCATTACTGTAGTTCTATAATAGTATTTGATGTCAGGGATGCTAATGCCTCCAGAAGATCCTTTATTGTATAGCATTGTTTTGGCTATCCTGGGTTTTTTGCTTTTCCATATTGTTCTCTCAATATCTGTGAAGAATTTTGTTAGGATTTTGATGGGGACTGCATTGAATCTATAGATTGTCTTTAGTAGAATAGCCATTTTTACTATGTTGATCCTACCCATCCAAGAGCATAGGAAACGCTTCCATTTTCTGGTATCCCATTCAATTTCCTTTTTTCAGAGAGTTAAAGTTCTGGTCAAATAGATCTTTTACTTCCATGGTTAGTGGTACACCAATATACTTTATGCTTTTTGTGGTTATTGTGAAAGGTGATATTTCTCTGATTTTTCTCTCTGCTTCTTTATTCTTTGTGTATAGAAGGGCTACTGATTTTTTGGAGTTGATCTTGTATCCTGCCACAAGACTGGAGTTATTTATCAGCTGTAGGAGTTCTCTGGTAGTTTTGGGGGTTGATTGTGTACACTATCATATTATCTCCAAATAATGAAATTTTGACTTCGTCCTTTTCAATTTGAATCCCTTTGGTCTCCTTATGCTGTCTTATTGTTATTGCTAGAACTTCAAGCACTGCATTGAAGAGATATGGAGAGAGTGGATAGCCTTGTCTTGTTCCTGACTTTAGTGGAATTGCTATGAGTTTTTCTCCATTTAATTTGATGTTAACTGTTGTATTGTTGTATATTGCTTTTATTATATTTAGGTATGATCCTTGTATCCCTAACCTCTCTAAAACCTTTATCATAAAGGATGTTGAATTTTGTCAAATGCTTTTTCCACATCTAATGAAATGATCATATGGTTTTGTCTTTTAGTTTATTTATATGATTGATTGCACGGATAGATTTTTCATATGTTGAATCAGCCTTGCATCTCTGAGATGAAGCCTTCTTGATCATAATGGATGATGTTTTTGATGTGTTCTTGGATTTGGTTTGCTAGAATTTTATTGAGAATTTTTGCACCGATGTTCATGAGTGAGATTGGTCTATAAGTCTCTTTCTTGGTTGAGTCTTAGTGTGCTTTTGGTATCAGGGTAACTATAGCTTCATAAAAAAAGTTTGGCAATGACTTTTCTGTTTCTATTTTGTGAAACACATTAAGGAATATAGGTATTAGCTCGTCTTGGAAGTTCTGGTAGAATTCTTCACTAAAACCATCTGGTCCTGGGCTCTTTTTGGTTGGGAGGTTTTTGATGACAGCTTCTATTTCCTCGCAAATTATAGGTCTATTAAATTGTTCACCTGATCTAGATTTAATTTTGGTATATGGTATTTATCTAAAAAATGTACATTTCTTTTATATTTTCCAATTTTGTGGCATACAGACTTTTGTGTTGCAAAAGGAGCAGCAGACTGCATTCCCACCTGGTCCTGGCTAGCTTACCCCTGAAATAATTACACGGAAACTGTATTCTTTTAAACACTGCCTGGCCCATTATCTCCAGCCTCTTATTGGCTAACTCTCACATCTTGAGTAACCCTTATCTAATAATCTGTATGCCACCACGAGGTCGTGGCTTACCGGGAGGATTTTAACCTATGTCCATCTTGGGCCGGAGCTTCATTGTCTTCCTGCCGCTGTTTTCTTTCTCCCACTATCCTGTTCTGTTTACTCCGCCTATCTAAATCCTGCCCTATCTAAAAGCCAAGGCAGTTTCTTTATTAACCAATGAAAGCAACAGATAGATAGAAGACCCACCTACATACTTTTGTAATAAAACCTAACAATTCTTTGAATTTTGTCAGTGTCTGTTGTTATGCCCCCTTTTCATTTCTGATCTTGTTAATTTGAGTGGTCTCTGTCTACCTTTTGATTAGTTTGGATAGGGGTTAGTTTATCTTGTTGATTAATGAAACCAGATCTTTGTTTCATTGATTCTTTGGATTGTTTTCTGTGTTGCTATTTCATTTATTTATTTCCACCCTAAGTTTGATTATTTCCAGTCTTCTACTCTTCCTGGGTGAGTCTGCTTCTTCTTCTTCTTCTTCTTCTTCTTCTTCTTCTTCTTCTTCTTCTTCTTCTTCTTCTTCTTCTTCTTCTTCTTTTGAGTTTTCAGGTGTGCTGTTTTGTCTCTAATGTGAGCTTTCTCTGTTTTCTTTATGTTGGCACTTAGTGCTATGAACTTTCTTCCTTGCACTGCTTTCATAGTGTTGCATAGGTTTGGGTTTGTTGTGTCTTCATTTTCATTGAATTCAAGGGAGACTTTAACTTCTTTATTTCTTACTTGACCCAGTGATGGTTCAGTAGCTGACTGCTCAGTTTCTATGAGTTTTTAGGCTTTCTGGGGGTGGAATTGCTGTTAAATTATACCTTTACTCCATGGTGAACCGATAAGACACAGGTGGTTACTCCATTTTTTTGTATCTGTGGATGTTTGCTTTGTTACAGAGTATGTGATCAATTTTTGAGAAGGTTCCACGAGATGCTGTTCTTTCCATTTTGGGTGGAATGTTCTATAGATATCTGTTAAGTCCATTGATTCATTACATCTGTTAGTTCTCTTATTTCTCTATTAAATTTCTGTTTTATTGACTTGCCCATTGGTGATAGAGGAGGGTTGAAATCTTCTAGTAGTAGTGTGTGGGGTTTGATGTGTGCTTTGAGTTCTAGTAATGTTTCTTTTACATATGTGGGTGCTTTTATATTAGGGGCATAGATATTCAGGATTGAGACTTCACCCTGATGAATTGTTCCTTTTATGAGTATAAAGTGTCTATCTCCATGTTTTCTGATTGATTTTAGATTGAAATCAATTTTGTTAGATATTAAGATAGCCATACCTGCTTGTTTCTTTGGTCTGTTTGATTGAAAAAAACTTTTCCTAATCCTTTACTCTGAGGTAGTATCTTTCTTTAAGGTTGAC
This sequence comes from Myodes glareolus, assembly GCF_982192425.1. Classification (NCBI taxonomy): domain Eukaryota; kingdom Metazoa; phylum Chordata; class Mammalia; order Rodentia; family Cricetidae; genus Myodes; species Myodes glareolus. The sequence continues at coordinate 10,584,948 of NC_142028.1, forward strand.
ATGTGTTTTTTTGTAAACAGCAGAATGTTGGATCCTGTTTTTGTATCCATTCTCTTAACCTGTGCTTTTTTGTAGTTGAATTGAATCCATTGATATTAAGCAATATTAATGACCAGTGGTTGCTAACTTCAGTTATTTTTTTGTGGTTGTGTTTGTGTGTTTCCCTTCATTGAGTTGTGTTGGTGGAGGGTTGTCAGATGTTTGTGCTATTTTGGTGTTGCTGGCTTCCTTGGGTTGAGTTTTTTCTTCTAGTACTTTCTGTATGACTGGGTTTGTGGATACATACTGTTTAAATTTGCTTTTGTCATGGAATATCTTGTTTTCTCCATTGATGGTGAAAGAAAGCTTTGCTGGATATAGTAGTCTGAGCTTGAATCCATGGTCTCTTAGTGTCTACAGCACATCTATCCATGACATTCTGGCTCTCATGTTTTCCATTGAGAAGTCATATGTAATTCTGATAGGTTTTCTTTTATATGTTACTTGATCTTTTTCCTTGCAGCTCTTAATATTCTTTCTTTATTCTGTATGTTTTGTGTTTTTATTATTATATGGCGAGGGGATTTATTTTTGACTCAGATTATTTGTTGTTCTGTAAACTTTTTGTACCTTCATAAGAATATCCTTCTTTGGGTTGGGAAAGTTTTCTTCTATAAGTTTGTTGTATATATTTTCTGTGGCTTTGAGCTGAAATCTTTCTCTTTCTTCTACTCCTATTATTCTTATGTTTGGTCTTTTCATGCTATCCTTGACTTCCTGGATGTTTTGTGTTAAGAATTTGTTCAATTTGCTGTTTTTTTTTTTGATCAATGAGTCTATTTCCTCTATAGTATCTTTAGCACCTGAGGTTCTTTCTTTTATCTCTTGTATTCTGTTGGCTTTACTTGTCTCTGTAGTTAATGTTCATTCACCCCGATTTTCCATATCTAGCCATCTCTCAGTTTGTTTTCTTTTTACCTCCATTTCAGTTTCAAGTCTTGAACTGTTTCCTTTACCTGTTTGATTGCTTTTTCTTGGTTTTCTTGGGTATCTTTGAGAGATTTTTTAATTTCTTCTAACTTTTTGTTTTTCTTCTCTTCCATTTCTTTACGGGAGTTTTTCACTTTCTGTTTAAGGGTCTTCATCATTTTTATAAGGTTACAGTTAAAGTTGATTTCTTCTACTTCTTCTTGGTTAGGGTGTTCAAGTCTTCCTATTGCATATTCACTGGATTCTGGTCTTATAATGCTGCATTTCAGGTTGTTGGAGGAATCCTTGCATTAGCACCTGCCCATCTCTTCCTTCAGATGAGGCTAGCAAAGTCTTGGCATATAGGTCCAATCTTTGCTGTTGCTGACCATGTATTTAAGAATGTTCTTGCTCTCTCTTAGGTCCCCTCAGCACTGCAGCTGGCTATCATATCCCCTTCACCCTGAAACAGGCTGTGCTGGGGGAATCTAATGACCCCACAGATGAAAAAGAGTGCTTGGGGACAAGGTGGAATGGGATAAAGAAAGCTAGCAGCCAGGAACACACCCCGCTGGATGGTCAGAAAAGTTTAGGGAATTGGAGTGGGCCTGCACTAAGTTCCCCAGGACCATCTGGCTGCGGGGTCACTCACTCACCACTCCATATCTTCTCAGCATAGGAGGAGGGCCTCTTGCTTGGCTCCAAAGACCTCACAGACAAAAAGGCAGGCATTTGGGGCAGGGTGGTAAGGTACAAAGAAGTCCCAGCAGCAGGACCACTCCCTGCCAGACCTCTCAGCCTCAAAGCAGGCTGTGATGGGGGATCTAAGGACTCCACAGATGAAAAGGCATGTTTGGGAGCTTGATAGGGTGGGGTAAAGAAAGCCAGTAGCCAGGAACATGCCCTGCTTGATGGCCAGAAAAGTTTAGGCAATTGGAGGGAGCCTGGACTCAGTTTCCTGGGACTGTCTGCCCGGGTGGTCACACACTCACCACTCAAGATTTCCTCAGCACAAGAGTAGGGCCTCTTGCTGGGCTCCAAGGACCTCACAGACAAAAGGGGGAATTGGGGGACAAGGTGATAAGGTAAAAAGAAGCCCCAGTGGCAGGACCATTCCCTGCTGGGCTCCCCTGACCCTATAGCTCTGAATCAGCCTGAGTTTGGGTTCCAAGGACACCATAGATGAAAAGGAGTGCTTGGAGGCAAGATGGGATGGGATAAAGAAAGCTAGTAGCTGGGAATATGCCCTGCTTGATGGCCAGAAAAGATTAGGGAAATGGAGAGGGCCTGAACTCCATTCTCTGGCACCATTCAGTTGGGTGGCCACTCACTCACCAGTCTGGATCTCTCTGCACTGTTTTTGGACAGACTTTATCCTATTTTTTAAGCATGAACTTTATTTTATGACTCTCTACATTATTTACCTTTTCTCTCCCATGGCTATGTACATTTATCCAACACTGTAACCCATTTAGAGGTCTTTTATTTCTGAATCTGTCCTATTGTGAATCTGTAATTCTTTACTGTTCAGGAACACATTTGCTTTGTGCTTTCAAAATGATAAGCACTTAAGAATTTAAGCTGTGACATTCCTAGGTCAAATAGAGTTACTGCAGGCTTTCCTCACCCAGTCCAGCATGAGAGCCAAGAACACCATCCCACTTCCAGGCACAAAGCTGGTCCACATTGCCATAGAGCAAGCTGCAGTAAGCTGCTCACAAACGCCATCTAAATGCTCTGTCTCCTGCAAGAGACAGAGGTTGTGCTAGCAGCAAAGCTCTGAAAACCTGCATTTAAAAACTGCCACTTTTTTCCTGCTGCAGCTGCTGAGTCAGGAAATTCTCTCTTAAAGAAGCTATGGCATATGGCCAGCAAACAGCAAAAAACTGTGCTAAATTATATGTTTGTGTCTAGAATTTCTTTTTAAGCCCTCTCAGGTTTTATGTGGAGTTAGTTGACCATGTTGAAGTGCCAATTGCTGTAAGGAGAGATAGGCCCTTTGGTTTTCCTGGCCACCCACCTAGTTTATACCCAAAATAATCACACAGAAATTGTATTAATTAAATTACTGCTTGGCCATTAGCTCTAACTTCTTATTGGCTAACTCTTACATATTAGTTTAACCCACATCCATTAATCTGTGCATTGCCACATGGCAGTGGCTTACCAGTTATTCTGAACAGCATACATCTTAGATAGAGGATCCATGGCTTCTCTGTGACTCTGCCCTTCTTCCACCCAGGATACAGTTCTGTTTTCTTTGCTTACCTAAGTTCCACTCTATCAACTAAGCCAAAGCAGTTTCTTTATTCATTAATTAATGAAAACAATGCATGAACAGAAGAACCGCATACACCATAGAAATTCTGTATAAAGAATAGACTTGGTTAATGTGAGTTGTTTGTCTTTTTCAGTAGGATTGGTCAACAGTTTATTGAGACAGGAATGAATGGTGATTGAGCTGAACTAGATGGTGACTGAGATGGATTCTTCTGGTTATTGATTTGAACTGGGTGGTGATTGATCTGGACTGGGTAGTGACTGATCTGGACTGAATGATGACTGGTCTGGACAGAGTGGTGATTAAGATGGGCTGGGTTGTATCTGAGTTGGACTGGAAGGTAAATGAGCTGGACTAGCTGATGTTAAGCTATCTCAGAAACATGTGAAAATTGTGATCCTTGGCAGAAATTCTTTGCACTTTCTAAATAGGTAGAAACTTGGCCATCAACTAGAAAGGAATGGGAGCATCACCTTTTAGTGCATGGAATTTTAAAACAAAATGATTCTTCTTTTTGCCTTTTGTATCCTCATTGTAGCAGTTTGGATCTTTTCCTACCTGTTAGCCTTTCCATCTGGAGCGATGGAGGATGAATCTGAGGATCTTTCTATTCCTTATGTACACTTTACCCCTCCCTTTAGACTTTGCTTCATGTACTCAGCTAGGCTCTGAGCTCAGAGTCTCTTCATGCAGCGTTTAGTAGAGACCTGAAACATTCCCTATTGTTCCCTGAAGCATGATAGTTATATTTCCCTTGCATTCTCATTCAGGGGTCATTTTTACATCCATATCCCAATCTCAAGATTTTATTAAGTTTAAGTGTAACATGAAGGCCGACTAACTTGTTGGGGTTTCCGTCCCACCCAGTACCCCATAGCCGTCAAATCCCAAAGAAGGTCACACAGAGGTCTCTATAAGTTATAAAACTGATTGGCCCATTAGCTCAGGGTTCTTATTAGCTATTATGACTCCTATTAACCCATTATTCTGATCTATTTTAGCCATATGACTTGGTACCTTTTGTAGCTGACAGGCCACTTGTTGCTTCTTCAGAGGTCTGGGCTGGACTGTGAGGAATGGGCTTCCTCCTTCTCAGCATTCTCTTGTTCTACTTCCTATCTGATTTAACTATCTATCCTTCCTGCCTGGCCAATCAGCGTTTATTTAAAACATGATTGACAGAATACAGACAATTCTCTCACACCACTCCCCCCTCTTTTTTTTTAAATAAAGGAAAATATTCAAAGTTCATTTTTTGGGAAAGAGGGCATAGTTTTTCAGGCTACTTCCTGTCTGGTTGACCCACTTATACTTCCTGCCTGGCCAATCAGCATTTATTTAAAACATGATTGACAGAATACAGACAATTCCCCTACACCACTTCCCTCTCTCTCTCTTTTTTTTAAACAAAGGGAAATACCCATAGTCCATTCTTTTGGGAATGTGGGCATAGTAATCCAGGCTACTTCCTGCTGGTTGGGGGTGTTGATAATCTTATGGGTACATAAAGAAAATTTAGAATTATGATAAAGTCCTTATTGGAGTATACTGTGAGTCTCGATCATCTCAGGCAGCATTGAATCTGTTCTGGATGTAGAACTCTGACACCTGGGCCATCTGTTCCTACCAGAGAGTTTTCAGGAGGTCTTCCTTGACCAAACTGGATTTTTCTTAACTCAGAATGAATCCACAGCCTCTCATATCCTGTGGAAACTAAAGAAAATCTTTTCTTCAAAGTAACATAACTTTTGCCTTCAATTTTGAAGTCAAGGTATTTTCAGAATACCTATCTTGGATTAATTAGGCAACATTTATAAACAAGTATCTTCTAGCAGCTGTTGCTCCTTCCTCAGCATTCAAACAATTTAAATAGAGCATCATAGCATACAGTATCAAGATTCTCTGTGTATTTTCCATCTTTATGCGGCTTTGTTTTAACCTCTTTTTATTTTATTTTTACTTTTACTTTTTGAGACAGGTTCTCTGTATATCTTTGTCCTGGAATAACTCTGTAGATCAGGCTGTCCTTGAACTCACAGAGATCCACCTATCTGTACTTCCCCATTACTAGGATTAAAGGTGTGTGCTACCACACCTTGATCTCACAGAGATCCGTCTGTCTCTGCCTCCCAGGCATTGGGATTAAAGGTGCATGCTACCACATCTTGAAGTAACAGAGGTCAATCTACCTCTCTTCCCAAGTGTTGGGATTAAAGGTGTGTACCAACACACCCAACTACTCTCTCTCTCTCTTTTTTTTTCTTTTAAGAACTCTAACTTTTAGTCTGTATATATTTTTAACACATTGTAAACCATTTAGAGGGTTTTTTCATCTTTGAATCTCTCTTTACTGTATATCTCTCTTTTTGACTACATGAGTATTTTTGGAGAAGATTAAAGCCGTGTCTTTGTCAACTGGACCCAGCCCATTTTGTATGTTTTTATTCTCATGGTAGAGGTATTGGCTGTAGCAATTTTTTATTGCCACAACTCTTTCGTGTTTCAAGGTCCCTACCAGCAAGCAAGCTGCATCATTTTGCTCACAGACCACACTCAGATGGACTGCCTGCCTGAAAGTGTTAGAGTTTGCCCCGACAGGACAGCCCAGAAAGTCAGCATTTTAAAACGGTGCAGGTTTTTTTCTGCTATGGCTGAAAACTGAAAAGCATGTATTCAGCTTTTCATCAACACCATTTAAGTTTTTGTGTGTGGCAGGATCTCTTAAAAGAGCTGCAGGGTTTTGCAGCTAAAGCTGAATCAGGAAGCTTCTCTTTGATGAGAGCACTTGCTTGCCTCTAGCATGCAGAGTAGACCTGAGAAAATGCTGCTACCAAGAAAACATGCTTTATTCTATTCTTTTTCAAGCTTTCTCAAGCTTTTTGTGGATTTATTTATCCACGTGGACGCCATTTATAGTGAGGAGGCAAGCAGGCCTGCTTTTCATCCTGCCCGACTCCTGCATGGCTAGCTTTACACCCGAAATAACAGCACACAAATTGTATTAATTTAAACACTGCCTAGCCCATTAGTTCTAGCCTCTTACTGGATAACTCTAACATTTTGATTAACCCATTTCTATTAATGTGTGTAGCACCACAAGGTGGTGGCTTCCCAGGAAGATTCTAATCTACGTCCATCTTGGGCTGGAGCTTCATTGTCTCTGACTGACTCTGCTTTCTTTCTCCCAGCATTCTCTTCTGTCAACTACACTCCCCTATGTTCTGACCTATCAGGCCAAGCAGTTTCTTTATTAATTAACCAATGAAAGCAACATAGAAAGAAGACCTACCTATATCATTTTTTCTTTTTCTGTTTAAACAAAATAGAAAGGCTTTCACTTTAACATAGTAAAATTACATATAACAAAACAGTTATCAAGCAAGAATTATAGTTACAATATTTATATCTACTTTATCTTTTATCATAACTAAGGAAAACAATAACTATCTATTTTTCAACTCCATCAAAGACTCCAGAAGGATATATTATTACCTAAGCAAACAAGAAATAATCAACTTCCAAACTCTAGAAATGACAGAGACATCTTGCTGTCTGAACAATCACTTAAAGTTCTTTTGTACCGGTGGGGCGTCCATCTTCACCCTTAGTATCCTTCAGGCCCATAGTATCCAGCAGACTTTTCTATGAAGCAGGAAATTTCAAAGGCAGTCACTATCTGCTGTGTCCTGCAGAATGTCTCAGAGACTCTTTCATGAATCAGGAACCCCAAAAGACCATCTCACCTTTAGGCAAGTTCTACAGTCCTCTCTCTGAGGGTTCTCTGTGTCCAGTTTATATAACAGTCCAGGCAAGAGCAGTTTCTTGCCCAAATGGCTATCAAACTCCATAAAAAGCCTCTTTGATGCCCATCTTCCTCTTGAAGTAGCTGGTGCTGCCAGGAGCAGATGTGTCTTATTGTCATGAAAACCCTAAGTTATTAAAACATTAAATGCCATATTCTGCAGTCTTTGAAAGGTATGACGAATGTCTATCTAAGTAAAATATATCTCTATATATTTAAAAAATCTAACATTACTACAAGCCTAACTATTATCGATGATTATCCGTTTACAACCTATATTTACTAATTATACATTACATTGTGAGATGAGCTATACAATCACAATATCTTAATATCAGAAATACATATACATATAGCAAAATTGACTTTAAAATACATTCCAATGCAAATTATTCATATCTATATCCTAACTATCCCCCTTTAAATATAAAAGAACATTTATAAACAATATTTGGGAGTATGGATACAGTTTTTTTCTCTCCAAACTGCTTCATGCTGAATGGGGGTGCTGTTATTTTTGTCTTTCATGGTATAACCTGTCTGCTATGTTCATGTCAGTCGGCAGTTAAGCAAAGTAATTTTTTGAGGGTGTTCACAGCAACCTTTCAGGAGGGCGTGGTCTATCATACCACATTGGGATAGAAGCAATCCACAGGGTCTCATCCTCTGTGAAAACAAAAAAAGAACTTTTCCAAAGCATCATAAGGTGCTGCGGGAGCTCCTTCTGCTCCTTCAGCCAATAGCCGCTGAGATACCAGTCCATTGGGGTGTGGTCTCTCTCTCTTTAAAAAAGCAGTGGCTGTCCTCCATTCTCTCTCTGGCTTCTGGCTCCTAGACTCCTTTCCTGATCATGCAGAGGGGCTCTTGTCTGGGTCAGTGATCTGTAAGTTTTTCCCCATTCTATTAATCATAATTCCAAACTGCTGTGGGATTGTTTGTGATTTACGCCTTCACTTACGTGACCACATTTTCAATCCCTCATTCAAAGTTTTTTGTTTGTTTTCACCTATTTTGTTCTGGTGTGAGAATATGTGTGCTCTCATAAGAGGTCAGGAAACAACTCCCAGGAGTAGTGTCTCTCTGCCTACTGTGTGGGACCTGACATGCAATCTAGGTGTTCAGCTTGCACACAGGCATCTGTACCCATGGAGGAATCTGGTATTTTACAAGTTGGTATTTTTTTTTTTATTTCTTTCATTTTGGAAAGAACAACTCATGTACCTCAGACTGGCCTTGAATTTACTCTGTATATAAGGACAATCATGAGCTTTGATCTTTTTGTCTCCGTCTCCTGAGTTCTAGAATTATAGGCCTGATACATCATGCTTGATTTTATTGAGTGCTTAGTATCAAACCCAGGATTGATGTCTGCCAGGCACTAATGTACCAATTGAACTGCATCCTCATCTCTAGATTTCTCTAACTGCGAGGAAATGGCCATTCCCCTTTTTCATTTTGACCTTTTTTCTTTGCCTTTTTATTGTCTGTTGGGAATAAATAGATGCTGAGTGCACAACCTCACGTTAAGTTGGTAATGAATGAAATTAAGGATATTTTTCACTCTCAGTGTTTTTTGTGGGGAATTGAAAGTATGCACATGGAATTAAAATAATTTTTTCTTTCTATTTTATTCAAATTAATGTCAAGAAATACTTGACTATTATTAAGTATTCCTACTTTCTGTCAACGGTAGTAATTTTTTGAAGCTGACCTGTCCTCATTGGGTCATGAGAAGGGAGACACGGGCTCCTGTCCACACTTCACTGGCAAGCTCTGTGGGGACATCCAGGCAGCAGCTATGGGGGTAGCTGGTCTGATTTCTGTGCTATAGTACACAGCTTAAAAATTAAAATGTTGAACACTTATATCTAAATAAATAAAAAGAAACAAAGAAAATCCAGCATGCATACAATCGGAAGAGTCTTAGCTGGACACATTCTCCTCTACTGTTGCAGTCTGTCATTTTCTTTCTAGGACAAGCTGATCATAGGTGATTTGCTCAAGTTAAATGACCAAAGTTCATTAGCACTTTTTTTTCTCATGACAGTGACTTGTCAGGAGGTGGATTCTGTCACCTCTTGTCATGACAAATGAACTCTTTTTCCTGTTGAAATTAATGAGTACATTGTGAGAATGATTGCTTGAATTCTCAGAAAAGGAGGATATGACCACAGCTCAGAAAATGCAGAGCAATTGTCTTGATTTGCTGTGTTGTTATGTGTTTCTCTAAAACTTTTATCTTCTCAATAACACTTTTTGAGTCCCTTTCTCTTTCTTGCTTTTGTTCTTTATCTCTCCCTACTGATATCTAGGAAATAGTCATTCCCTAAACTAGAAATAGGGTTGGTATTGGAGAATCTGAAAGCTACATCACCTACATGTAGAGGATTGAGAGCTAGCTATAAAGAAGGTACACTTTTTTGGTGATAATCAATTTCTTTTGATGATATTTATTATTTTTATTCATTCAAGTTTTTAATATTAAGATTTGCTTTTTGTTTGCTTGTTTGTGTTTATTGTGTTTTGTTTTTAATACAGATAGTTTCTTGTGAAGCCCAGTCTCACTTCAAACTACTGCGTAGCTGAGGGGAACCTTGAGCTTCCACCTCTCCAGTGCTAGGGTGACAGCAAGGACCACCACGCCCTGCGAATGCATTATGGAGTTCAGCCCTCCAACTAAATGCCCAGCTTCATGACACAGATTTCTGTTTCTATTTACTTATTTGTGTGTGTGTGTGTGTGTGTGTGTGTGTGTGTGTGTGTGTGTGCCTGTGTGTATGTGTCTGAGGATGCCTGGTGGGTGTAGACATTCACATGTAGAGATCAGAGGAATACTTTATGGAGTCACTCTTCTCCCTCCACCTTTATGTGATTTCCAGGAATGAGATCAGGTCATCAGGCTGTGCAGCAATTTCTTTACCTGCTGCCCTGGCCCGGCAATGGGATTCATGATGGTCAGAATGACTGCTGTGAACACGTCTGCACGGTCTCTGGATACTGTGTTTTTAGGGAAGCAGGAGTCAGTGATCTGTAGATGCTCTCATTGCTCCCACGTCCTCATGGTGAATGTTTTCTGTCTCCACACAGATACGAATATGAGAAAACGATCTCACCTTTAAGCAACTTGTCTTCAAACAGCTTCTTATGTTTGGGAAATAGAAGCCAGACCCTAACGTCAATGCCAGACCCAGCAGGTAACTAATACTTCTTATTGCTTTCTTCTCAGAAGTGTCAAGCACAGAACATTCTTTTATGAAGGACTTTGAATATGACACTGAGTTTAGTAGACACCTAAGACAAATGAACAATCTTTATTTCCCTCTTCATGAAGGAAGCTGTGTAATAGCATGAAATACTCTGCTCCCTGAGTTTGAATCTACTCCATAAGACTCCTTTGTTTCTTAATGTGAGTATTTTTAAAATAAGCTATATCTACTCCAGCACCATTGTAGAATTAGTCCCACAAGTTAAAATGACTTATAAGGACAGATTTAGACTCATGATGTGATCTATGTGATTCGTCTAGTTTGGTTTTCTGTTGCTGTAATAGAACATGGACTAAAACCAACTCAGGAAAGAAAGAGGTTATCTAGCTTACAAATTGTACCCAAACATGAGGGAACCTGGAGGGATAGAACAAAGTGGAGAGCACTAAGGAGAGCCTCATACTGGCTAGGTCCTCTGGCTTGCTCAGCTACCTCTCTCATACAGCCTAGACCCAGCTACCCAAGGATGGTACGACCCACAGTGTTCTGTGAAATCTCACATTAACTAGCCAGGAAGAAAATGTCTCACACACATGCCCAAACCCAAACTGGTGGAGACAGTTCCTCAACTGAGATACCTTTTTTCAGGTATATCTAGATTTGTGTCGAGTTAATAAAAAACTAGCCATCACAGTGATTTGCAAACAGAAACTTTCCCTGATCTGTACTGTGCGCTTGAAGCACCACGGAAAAGCAGGTGCATTGTCACTGTTCACAATTGATTGATTACACAGTAACTTGTCTTTCAGTCTCCTTTTACCTCTTTAAGAGAAGCATGGCTTTACAGTTGAACCAAGCAGTAGTGGTTTCCTTACTTCCTATGGGCTCATGGACTGTAGTCCTGGCTTCTGCCATTTGCAAGCTGTTTTAGTAACTTTCACATCACTGAGATCAAAATTCCCAACAACTCAAGGGAGGACAAGTTTCACTTACTGTTTTGGAGGGTTCATTTTATGGTCACTTTGCCCCATGTTTATGTGCAGAACATGATGGTGAGATGAGCTTTGGTTCTTCCTCCACTTCCCCAAATACCACTTACTGGCAACTAAGTATTTAATACCCAAGCTTCTAAAGCAGGACATTTCTATTCAGAGGACCACACCATGCTTACAGAGAACCTGATTTGTTCCCATCACTGTCATCAGATTTTTCTCAAACCCCTGCCATTCCAGGTCTGGGGAATTGGGTACCTTCTTCTGTCCTTCTTGGGCATCTGCACACACATGGTGCACTTATGCTCTTTAAGGTAACACATTTTAAAGAGTATTTTTAAAGTCACATATGCTAAAAGACCCAACATGTCTAGTGGACACATAGTCAGATAGTGACTCAACAGGATCGTCTCAGGCCAAAACTTCTCCATCTTATGCTAGATCCATGCCACAGAATTTGCAGCAGTCTCCAAAGCTTGGAATGTTGTAAAATGAGGGCCTGCTTGTTGGGGTTTCTGTACTGCCTGGTTTCTGTCCTCCCACCAGGTCCCACAGCCATTTAGCCACAAAGAAATCACACAGAGGTCAAGTCACTGCTCCCAGGGATTCTGTGGAGATCAAAATAACTTGAGAGTCAAAGAGCAGCCATCTCTCTACATTTTTTGAGCTACAGAAACCTTGTAAGCATAGCAAGGTGAAATAGTGACCCCAATGCTATCTCATTTTCATCTCCTGAACTGATCTTTGACAATCCACCCATTGTGTTCCTTGCATTTTGGTGGATAAGTTAAAATCTTCCCTGTGCGGTGCTTCAGGAAATCACTTGAGCCTTCATTGTCTGATACTTTAGATCTGCCCCATAAGAGGGTTGAGAGTCATGCTATGATCTGTAGACAGAAATCATCATGTTTATCAAAGATAAGAATTTGAATCCATAGAGATCAAAATGGATTTTATTTTAATTAGGAATAAGGAAGAGTTAGATCTCAGGACCCAATTGTGCTTACGACATTTGTGGGCATCCACTGATCAATTCAAAGGAGAGAGTACTGTGTCTAATTCCCTAAAGACAACAAGTCAAGCTTTTCTCCAGAGTGTCAGTTCATTTAGCTTAAAACAAACATGAAAGGTGCATGCATGAACTCAATGATTTCACCTTTGACCTTTCCAGTACATTTGGCCTCATTTATGTTATTCATGTGTTCACCAGTTGTTGAAGTATTATGTTAATAGTAAAAGATAAGATCTATAGGAAAAATATGTTTACTATTCAGGTAAATATTTATTTTCTACAAAGAAATTGATGCTGTTGAAAATTCAAACTTCCATCAATATTCTCTCTGTATTATATCAATCCAACATGAATTTTTGGAGACATAAGCACATGTGTGCTTCTTTTTCCATCCTCAAATTTGTTTGGAAATTATTCAGAGTATATATTAGCTAACTGGGTCTACTAGTTGGTGGAAAACTGAGTCCTTCGATGTGAGCAAAATCCTGGTTTTTACTGCTTGCTTTTTTTTTTGGTGTAAATTCTTAAAACCAATGTGTTGTCACTAAACACTGAATTGGGAAGAGATGTAAAATCATCTCTTCTGTGAAGTGGTAATCATCATAGCTCAGTATTTCAAAATATGAAATAGGGGTGACTCAATGATTCACTGCTAACATAGTTATATAAGTTACTTGATGGTCATCATAGGCTTTTGGCCTCAAGAAACAAAGAAAATTTGAATTAACTGTCAGAACACTTGACTGTCATAATGCTCATGTAATTTTCTGTTGTTTTAATGTAGACTGTGAAAAAGAAATTAAATCCTCAATGTGGATATATGTACTGGTAGGAAATCTTATTCGTGGAATTGGTGAAACTCCCATTGTGCCCTTGGGCATTTCCTACATAGAAGATTTTGCCAAATCTGAAAACTCCCCTTTTTACATTGGTAAGTTTGAAAATAAGACTTGGGATCATTTTTAACAAGGCAAGTTCTAGGTAGGCTGAAAATAGTTATTTGAATACCTGTGTTTTCCAGAACCATGAACAGCTATGGCACCATTGGCTGTAAAATTGTTCAATGGGGGAATTAAGCAGCAGTTCCAGACAAGCAAATTCAGCAAACAGCTTCTCACATTGGAGAGATCCTTCTTATCTGCTGATCCTACAGTCCTCTGATGCAGCCACACTATCTCTAAACCCTTAGAGATTCACAAATATTTCCTGGAAAATGTTCTAGGATACATTTTTTTCTATTTTTCTGTTTAGTTTATTATTCTTTCATCTATAAGTTATTACAAATTCATTATTATCGGTTTTATGTCTTTAGTATTTTGAAATGCTTTACTTTTTCTCTCTCTGTCTCTGTCTGCCTCTGTCTCTCTGTCTCTGTATGTAGTGTGTGTGTGTGTGTGTGTGTGTGTGTGTGTGTGTGTGCATTTTCTTGACAGTGTGGTGGTCATAATAGAGTTATTGAGAGTTGAATTTGCGATTGAACTCTGGTCCTTGGTCAACGTTTAGTGGACAAATGCTTTTACATGTTGACCCTCCTGTCTGATCTCTAGTATTTGCTTTTGTTGCATTCTTGTAAACATTCTTGCGGGATAAGCCTTACCAAACTCTGTTTCAATCATATTTATCATGTTCACCAAATGGTTTTTTATTTACGGTCTGCTCTCTTTTATTACTTAAGGCTCTTTACCCTGCCTCTCTATGAAGTTAATGTTATCATTCCCATCCTAGACAGATTGGTTTCATTTTCATAGATCTAATAACTATCAAAGTTGATTATTTTGTTTGTATTATGTGAAAACATCTTTAAAAATTCTATGCATCTCCCAGGCAAGAGTCAAGTTAGTGTATACCTTCTTACATTTTCTTATTAATTATCTTCCTCTATTCAAAATAATTTGTTTATGCTCTTAAGTCAATCCATCTGTAGTTGATTATTAGTCTATAACTTTGTATATAAAGATATTTTTCAATTAGTGTACACATATTACAAAAAATAAATGAACAAAAATAAAAGTGCATAAGAGAAGACAGGAATAGGGTTAGAATTAATCAAGATTAATTCAATTAAAAATAACATCACTCTTTGGAGATTTATTAATTTGGCAATAATCTTTTCTCGTAAAAGTATTTTTTTCAGATACTTTTTCAGGTACCTTCACAGCAATCTAAGGAAAATAATACAGGAACTTTTGTGCAATAAGTTTTTAGAATATGGATCTCTTTCTCAAAATTCTAGAGACAAATTACATATAAATATGTAAAATCTATTTATATAATAACTCTATTGATGTGACTAAATGTCATGACTCATGTATCTTGGAACATACATAACTTAGTTCTATAAATCAATGTCTATTTAAGTATATAAATATTATATATAAATGCTGATGTATACTCAATTAAGTATAACAAAAATTATAAATACAGATGCATTGTGACTCTGTAGCACAAGAGATATAGAAGCCAAATGTTAAAATTGAGAATTATTTATGGTAGACAGTAAGTTAAATAAAGAATAAATGGCATTTCTTTGGAATGATATGTATGTACTGAGAATCCATAAAGCAGCACACTGGCAGATTCTTCTCCCTAGTGGGTAGAGTGAGAGAAAGAAAAGTCAAACAGTTTCTTCATGGGAATAAAGTGAACAAAAAACAAAGTTTGAAGGAGGTGTTAGGAAGAAGCAGACAGATGATGAGTTGGCCAACAATATCAAATAAGTTATGAGAATAAAGATCAAAACTGGAAAAAGTGATCTATGACAGAGGTCTCTGGTGCCAAGAAATTATCTTAGAATCAGGAAACATCTGAGCACAATGAGAGTTGAGGAGTCGTGGAGAACGGTGAAGGGCAAGAAGTAAGAATGGAGGTTGAAGATCTTGTAGGAATCATTAGCTAGGACATCATGTAGCAGGGAGTGTTTGACAGAACAAAAACAGGCAGAAGAGTTTGGTATTGATAGATCAGTCAAACATAGGAGGACTAATCCTTAGAACCACAGAGAAATAAGAAGACCAAAGTGTAAAGTATAGAAACGTAAGGAATCTGAAGTTCATATCTGTTTTTGCTATGAATTGGGATGGCTCAGAAAAGTTGGAAGATGCTGTTGGTGGAATCAAAGAAACCAGGTGAGATTGAAAGAGACAAATAAAATGAAAATAATAATAAGAAAAGAAAGTTGATCAGGAAAGCATCAAAGAGAAGTTCCATTATGAGGACACATTCTTTCTTTGGAAGGAAGTTTGGAGTGAAGGCCTGTGGCGAAGACACATTACAAGAAATCCATCACAGCACACACTGTTTTTGAGATGGTGCTAGTTTTATTCCTGATTCTGTTTCTGTGAGGAAATTCAACCTTGGAGAGAGGACTTTTAATTTATTTACCTTATAATTCGATCACAACAGAAAAGTCACAGTAGCAGGATTTTGAATCCACTGGTCACACCCAGAAGCGCAGAGATAGTAAATCTATGCATGCTTATGTCTTTGCTTATATGGTTATGCTCAGCTCTTTTTCAACTCTTACACAGTGGATGACTCTCTGCCAAGGGAATGGTGGTGCCCACCATGGGTTAGGTCTTCTCACATCAATTAACTTAATTAAGACAGTCTTCTCTGGACATGTCCACAGGTAAACCCAGTATAGACAATATCTCATTAAGACACTCTTCTAGGGAGTTCTAGGTTGAATCAAGTTGACAATCAAAGATAACCATCACAGAGTCCCTTTGAAAACATGGCTATGGAAGCATGAAATGACACTTGCTAAGACCATGGTTTTGTTGGGACTGCCTGTGACCTCAACTCAGAAAAAAAGAGAATTTGGAATGTGGCTTTCAGTAATAAAACATTTGTGTCAGTCAGTTTTTTATAACTTTAATAAATCCCTGATATAATGATTGATAAATAGAAAGGATTAGTTTGTGGCTCTGGAAGTTTTTTATCTATGCTGCTGGATTGTGTGTTTTAGAAGCCTGTCATGAGGCAGCTCATTATGACGGAGGATGGGTGGAGTGAAACAATTCATCCTGAGACTGGGAAACAAAATAGAATGAGGAAAAGGTGATGGTTATACTCCAGATGACCTGAAGACCCAGATCCATACCCTGGCTCAGAAGGGTTCCACCAGACTCCAGTGGTGCCTCCTGAGAAACAAGTCTATCACAAATGAGCTTCTGGGAAACATTCGATATTGAAAAAATGGGAGCTTCCTTCTTAATATTATAAAAACCGGTGCATGTACATGCAACACACATATGTACATGCAGCATATATGTACATATACATACAAAGCTTAATTTTTCATATGTTGAATATATAAGAATATCTGAAGTAGTAGTGTATAACTCAATTGTAGAGCACTTATCTGTTGACAGAGGCTTCTGTCCTGCCTAGTTCTGCAGCCATTTGGTCCCAAAGAAACACAGGAAGGCTTACATTAATTGTAAACTGGTTGGCCTATTAACTCAGACTTTTTATTAAAAACTCATACATCCTAAATTACCCCATAATTCTTGTCTGTGTTAGCTATGAGGCTTGGTAAATTTTATCAGTGAGGCATTCTCACCTTGCTTCCTCTTTGTTTGGGTGATGACTGCAGTCTGAAACTTTCCTCTTCTCCTATTCTGGTCAACCTGCCTATATATTCTACCTGGTCATCCCACCTTCTTACCAATCCATGTTTTACTAAAGCAATACAAGTGACAAATTTTTACAGGGTATAAGATAATTGTCCCAGAGCACTTACAATTTTGCCAGATTTGATACCAAGCTCTACAAAAGAAGGAAAAAAAATCTAATGTTAAAAATAATTCATTTTCGAGGCTTCCTTTGTTGTGCAAGCAAACTCTTTGTGTGGTTGTGTATAACTTCCTATTATTTTGTTTACTTCCAGGGATTTTAGAAGCAGGAAAGATTTTTGGCCATTTTGTTGGACTGTTATTGGCTTCTTTCTGTGCAAACATCTATGTAGACATTGGGTCTGTGAATACAGGTAAAATACATTTTATTTATATTGTATAGTTTCTAGAGTGTAGGAGACTGCTCCAGATTGCTATTCTGCTGCCTCCTTTGATCCTTAGTTAGGGATATTATCACTGCTTACATTCTTCAGACCTAAAAGGAGCAGAGGTAAGGATAAAATGTCACTTTCTAATCAAGAATTCACCATTCTCCCCCCACACTGCAGCCGCACCTTTGGTATCAGAGGATTTACTCACATAGACTTTTCTCAATGAGGCAGTCATTGTGGACAATGAAAGAGATCTTTCTGTTATGTTATAAGCACCGATTTAAAAGGTTTTACAGAACAGATTCATTAACTGCTAGAAAATATATTTCTGCAAGGGGCCTAGCCCCAGAAGGACAGAGAAACTGCAGGGGAGCTATAGAGGAGGTGAACTATGGGACATATGCACAGACACCCATGGGCATTTAATCTGAGGGCCAAAGCTTAGTGCTTTGTTTTTCTCTCTGCTGGTTGCTCTGACTCGGTTCTATGTCTGTTCAGTTCTTTTACCCTGTTTTTTGACTCTTCTTCCAGTTGTTCTCCTGCTGGATCCTTTTTACTGTTACACTTTTATTTATTCCCTGATGTTTTCCTTCTCTTTCCTGATGCTTTCCTTCTTCATGTCCCTTTCTCCTATGCCTTATGTTTTTGTTATCCATCTTATACCTCATAATAAAAAGGATATCCATGCAAGGAAAGATCACCTCACTAACCACATGTCATGTATTTTCTAAAACCTAATTAAATTACTTACAGAAGAATAAATTACATTAAGGTCACAAGTTACATGTTTTCCTCCGAAGCCCACAACTAAACAATTTTTTGTATTAATTTTCCTATCAGAGCATGTTCCCCCCAAAGCAATGACATTTAAGCATATTTCAGCTAGTTTCTTTTATATTGTCAGGCTCCTGCTTGTGGTTTCACTGTAGTGAATTTCTATTTTTAACTCTACTCTGGAGATACTTTAAATGAGATGTCTCTCTCTCTCTCTCTCTCTCTCTCTCTCTCTCTCTCTCTATATATATATATATATATATATATATATATATATATTTCCATTCAAAAATTTCCACTTCCTCCCCTCCTCCCATTCCCCTTCAGCTCCCCCACTAACCCTCCTCCCTCCCCCTCCAGTCTTAAAGAGATGGCAGGTTACCCTGTCCTGTGGGAAATCCAAGGCCTCCTCATTCCATCCAGGCCTAGGAAGGTGTGCATCCAAATAGACTAGGGTCCCAAAAAGCCAGTACATGCAGTAGAAACAATCCCGGTGCCATTATCAATGACTTCTCAGTCAGTCCCCAGTCAGCCATATTCAGAGAGTCTGGTTTGATCACAGACTTGTTAAGCCCCAGTCCAGCTGGATTTGGTGAGCTCCCATTAGATCAGGCACACTGTCTCAGTGGGTGGACCAACCCCTTGTGGTCCTGACTTCCTTGCTCATGTTCTCCCTCCTTCTGCTCTTCAAATGAACCTTGGGAGTTCAGTCCAGTGCTCTGTTGTGGGTTTCTATCTCTATCTCCATCCATCACCAAACGAAGATTCTATGTGACATTAGAGATATTCATCAGAGTGACTATGGGACAAGGCCAGTTCAGGCACCCTCTCCTCTGCTGTCCAAGGACCTAGTCGGGGTGGACTTTAGCCATAAACAAAGGAAATTGAGCCTATAGGTCATAAGCCTAGAGAAATCACATAATATGGTGAACCAAAGAAAAACATACATAGATCCTAGTGGAAATTGGAAGCAGACAAAATCGCCGGGCAAAAGTTGGAAGCATGGGGGTGTGGGTGGGGTGCAGTGGGGAGAAGGGGAGAGGGAGAGAGAAGGGAGAATGGAAGGATTGGGGAGAGGTTGGGGGAGTGGTAGGGTTGAGATGGAGGAAGGGCAGATATAGAAGCAGGGAAGAAGCTATCTTCATTAAGGGACCCATTTTAGGGTTAGCAAGAGACTTGACTCTAGAGGGGATCCCAGGTGACCTTCTATTTTCTTTACACACAATAGGGTCAATTAATTTCTTTTCACAACTTTGTTTTTTCAAGGTGCATATGGGCCCTGTGATTAATTCTGTAACGTATGTTACCATGAAACTCAGGCCTAGCTTTGGATGCAGGGATCTAATTATTTTCTTTAATCATCTGTTTTTACACAGGAGAATTCATGGGACTATAATACTTGAAGCTTCCCTGCTCTTTTCTTCTCCTGAAAATCTCTTATCTAACAAAAAGCAAGGTAGCTACTAGGCTATATTTGCTCTTTTTGTGTGTTTTATTGTAGCAACTGTCAGAATAACTTAAATCATGTCCCTAATCATTTTTACTAATAGTCCTACCTACCTACATCTTTTATGCTAACTCATAAAGTCAGAAAATCATTGATTCAACTAAGCACCATTACTTTTATGAAAATCATCTTTATTATTATCTACAAAGAAATTTCCCAGTGAGGAGTGGGATTTTTTTCAAGAAAAAATCACAGTATACTAGAAACTGTGAAATCCCTTCATACAAATATTACCATGCCAAATATAGCAGAAACATGACAGTAGCAAACATAATGAAGCACAGAAAATATAAGTGGTACTCTGGAAACAATCCTTAGGGGTTCTGCCTCTCCAGTATGTACCCAGGTAGCTTTGTCATCCTCTGGGCTGTATACCATAAGATTCATTTCTGTATGCTGCTCCTATGACATGGCTTCTGGCAATATATCACCACATATGTTTAAATCAAACTGGTTAAGTTTCTTAATGAATACACAACATAAAAATAATGTATGTCATGTGATGTTTTACTACCTTAATTTTTGTACATGTGTATATCTGTGCACTATGTGTATGGGTGCCTCCTGAGTTTGGAAGAGAGATACAGATGTTGTAAAATCAGAGTTACAGGCAATAGTAAGTTTCCATGAGTGTGCTGGGAATAGAACCCTGGGCCTCTGCAAGAGCAGCAGTAACTCTTAGTCACTGAACTGTCTCTCCACGCCCCTTTCTCACTCAATGTGATGCTTTGAGAGATGAACACATCAGGTTAAAACTGTTTTTTTAAATGTCTCAAATCATTTTTATGTCATTTTGTAGTAAAGTTTTAACTACTATGCTTTATAGGAATCCAGAAACTTTCTTTCTTAGATAATGTTTTTCTCCACCCAACTGATGAAACTCAGACAGTTTTTCTACATGTCTGAATTTGCCGAAAGAAGTGTAATCATAGCATTCACGAGTAGAGGCAGGTTTTGCAGTAAATAACCCCAACAAGAGCAAACGTGCATAATTTACAAACAATACACAAATGCTGTGTTTAGATGAGATTATGATTCTTAACAATTTTCTACAATTTACACGGAAAGAATGAATCAAGCTAACAAAATATCTGTATTTCCCCACAGATGACCTGACCATAACTCCCACTGATGCACGCTGGGTCGGTGCTTGGTGGGTCGGCTTTTTGATCTGTGCAGGAGTGAATGTCCTGGCCAGCATCCCCTTTTTCTTTCTTCCCAAAACGCTCCCAAAGGAAGGACTAGAGGATAATGCAGATATGTCAAACAGCAACAGAGAAGAGAAACACCAAGGAAAATCCAAAAAGGAAAAACGTGGAATCACTAAAGGCAAGCAGACAAACCTTAACCCCTGTATTTGGTTTAGATGGGTCTGCAGGTAGTGGAGCATGTGTCTGCTGTGCTGAGTTAAGCTAGTTTGTTACTAAGGGTCCCTACTCAGATGCCTTAAATTTCTTCCCAAGTTACTGCTTGGATTACAACTCACATAATTTGTAAACAGCGCATTTTAGATTAGACTTTATGGAAAATTCATCAATCTGGACACCCAATGATCTAATATATTTTCTCACCTGTTTTTAAAAGTCTATTTTATAGAAAATATTATTCCAAGTTAAAAAAATAATCAAAAACTCAAGTTAAAGACAATGGGAGATAATTATCTGTGTTAAGGTAACTGCATAGATTGATAAGAAAAACGACAGTTTAACTGTGAGCATGTTTGAAGTTAATGTTGGAGGAGACATCCTAAGAGGTGGCATAATTTTCAGTATTTGAAGGTGTGTGATAGATTACCTAATAACTGTTCCCTGAGGAGCAGACTGCTGTAAAATCAAGCAGGAACTTGTATGCAGCAGAAGGATGGGTTTTGATCTGTATTCATTCTGTTAGCCTATGTCTTTTTATGGCTGAGTTGAGTTCATTGATATTAAGAGATATAAAGGAACAGTGATTGTTATTTTTTGTTATTTTTCAGTTGTAGTATTTTTATGTTTCCCTTCTTAGGGATTTGCTTGTGTGAGGTCATTTGTTGCCTGTGTTTTTGTGGGTATAAATAATTTCCTTTTGTTGGAATTTTCTTCTATTTATTTATTTATTCATTCATTCATTAAAAATTTCCACCTCCTCCCCCTTCCCATTTCCCTCCCATTCCTCCCCCTCCCTCTCCAGTCCTAAGCGAAGTCAGGGTGCCCTGCCCTGTGGGAAGTCCAAGGCCCTTCTCCCTCTATCAAGGTCTAGGAAGGTGTGCATCCAAACACACTAGGCTCCCAAAAAGCCAGTACATGCACTAGAATCAAAACCCAGTGCCATTGTCATTGGCTTCTCAGTCAGCCCTCAGTGTCAACCACATTCAGAGAGTCCAGTTTGATCACATGCTCGTTCAGTACCAGTCCAGCTGGCCTTAGTGAACTCCCGTTAGAATAGACTCACCATCTCCGTGGGTGGATGGACCCCTCGCTGTCCTGACTTCCTTGCTCATATTCTCCCTCCTTCTACTCTTCATCTGGACCTTGGAAGCTCAATCCAGAGCTCCAATGTGGGTCTCTGTCTCTATCTCCATCCATCGCCAGATGAAGTTTCTATGGTGATATGCAAGATATTCATCAGTGTGTCTATGGGATAAGGCCAGTTCAGGCACCCTCTCCTTTGCTGCCCACGGACCTAGGTGGGGACATCTCCTTGGAAACCTGGGAACCCTGTTGTGGGAGTAACTTCCGCTGCCTCAACCAATAGTCGCTGAAATACGAGCCCACAGTGCAGCGGGGAGCGACTTCCGCTCCATCAGCCAATAGCTGCTGAAATACCAGCCCACTGGGGCGTGGTATATTTCTCTTTTAAAAAGAGAAGCAGATCCGGATCAGACCCTCTTGGTTCCGGCTCTTGGTTCCGGTGCTTGCTCCTGGCTCCTGCTCCCGTCTCCTGCGACTAGGCTCCCTTCCTGACGGTTTATGGTGTATGTAAGTTTTACCCCCAAAATAAATAACCCCTTAAAACATAACTGGTGTGGGGTTGTTTCGCCGATAGAACCCCTCTAGAGCTGAGTCTCTTGCCAACCCTAAAGTGGCTCCCTTAATTCAGATAACTTCTTCCCTGCTCCCAAATCTACTCTTCCTCCATCTCAATCATCCCATTCTCCCATGCTCTCCCCAATCCTCCCCTTCTCCCTTCTCCCTCCCCATCTTCCTTTTTCCCCGCCCCACCCCCACCCCTGTGTGCCCAACTTTTGCTCGACGATCTTGTCAACTTCCAATATCCAGGAGAAAAAATATATGTGTTTCTTTGGGTTCACCTTCTTATTTAGCTTCTCTAGGATCACAAATTATAGGCTCAATGTCCTTTGTTTATGGCTAGAATCTACTTATGTATGAGTACATACCATATTCATCTTTTGGAGTCTGGGTTATCTCACTTAGTAAAGTGTTTTCTATTTCTATCTATTTGCATGCAAAATTCAAGATGTCATTGTTTTTTACCATTGAGTAGAAGTCTAAACTGTATATGTGCCACACCTTTATCCATTCTTCTATTGAGGGGCACCTAGGTTGTTTCCAGGTTCTGGTTATTACAAATACTGCTGCTATGAACATAGTTGAACACATGCTTTTGTAGTATGATTTGTCATCTTTTGGGTATATTCCTAAGAGTGGAATTGCTGGATCCTGAGGTAGGTTGACTCCCAGTTTCCTGAGAAACCACCATACTCATTTCCAAAGTGGTCACACAAGTTTTCATTCCCACTAGCAATGGATGAGTGTTCCCCTTGCCCCATATCCTCTCCAGCATAGGTTATCATTGGTGTTTTTGATTTTAGCCATTCTGACAGGTGTAAGATAGTATCTCAAAGTTGTTTTAATTTGCATTTCCATGAGAAAGCCACAATCCTGAATATCTATGCCCCTAATATAAAAGCACCCACATATGTATAAGAATCATTACTAGAGTTCAAAGCATACTTCAAACTTCATACTCTAATAGTAGATTTCAACACTCCTCTCTTACCAATAGACAGGTCAAGCAGACAGAAACTTAACAGAGAAATAAGAGAACTAACAGATGTAATGAACCAAATGGGCTTAAGAGACATCTATAGAACATTTCACCCATACAGAAAGGACTATACCTTTTCCTCAGCATTTCATGGAACCTTCTCAACAATTGATCACATAATCAGTAACAAAGCAAATATCCACAGATACAAAGAAATTGTAGTAATCACCTGTGTACTATAAGATCACCATGGAATAAAGTTAGAATTCAACAAAAATTCTACCCACAGAAAGCCTACAAACTCATGGAATTTTTCTTATAGTATTTTCTGTAAGGCTGTATTTGTGGATAGGTGTTTACATCTGGTTTTGTCGCAGAGTATTTTGTTTTTTCAACCAATGGTGATTGAAAGCTTTGCTGAGTATTATAGCCTGGGTTGAATGCATGGTTTCTTAGAGTCCTCAGCATATCTGTCTATAATATACTGGCTTTACAAGTTTTCATTAAAAATTGGA
This sequence comes from Myodes glareolus, assembly GCF_982192425.1. Classification (NCBI taxonomy): domain Eukaryota; kingdom Metazoa; phylum Chordata; class Mammalia; order Rodentia; family Cricetidae; genus Myodes; species Myodes glareolus. The sequence goes on from NC_142028.1 coordinate 10,608,980, forward strand.
CTGAGACAATGGGACTGATCTAATGGGAGCTCACCAAGGCCAGCTGGACTGGGACTGATGGAACATGTGGTCAAACTGGACTCTCTGAATGTGGCTGACACTGAGGGCTGACTGAGAAGCCAAGGACAATGGCACTGAGTTTTGGTTCTACTGTATGGACTGGCCTTGTGGGAGTCTAGTTTGTTTGGATGCTCACCTTCCTAGACCTGAATGGAGGGGGGAGGACCTTGGACTTCCCACAGGGCAGGGAACCCTGACTGCTCTTAGGACTAGAGAGGGAGGGGGAAAGGGAGTGGGGGGAGTGGGAGGATAATGGGAGGAGGTGAAAATTTTTAATAAATAAATAAATAAAAATGAAAATTGGATTTAATTCTGATAGGTCTGCTTTTATATGTTACTTGACCTTTTCTCTTGCAGCTCTTAATATTCTTTTTCTGTTTTCCTTATTGCCTCAATTTCAATTTTCGAGTCTTGAACTGTTCACTACACCTGTTTAATTGCTTTTTCCTGATTTTCTTTAAGAGATTTATTGATTTCTTCCATTTTTTTGGTCTTTTCCTTCATATATTTAAAGGATCTTTTTCATTTTCTCTTTAAGAGTCTCTATCATTTTCATAAAGTTATATTTTTTTCTGTATTAGGATACTAGGTTTTGTGGTTGCCATATTGCTCTTTAGGTGTTTTAATGTATTCTTGCATTGGTTCATATCCATCTCTTCCTATAATTGATTCAGGCAGTATCCTCGCCTCTTGGTCCAATCCTTGTAGGTGGTGTCTGCGTTTCTAGGATTCTGTCTCGGTCTGATTGTTGCAGTTGTTTCCTGTGTCAGGGAGCTACTCTTGATCTGCTTTGTAGAGTCTACTTCTGTGTCTCAGGAAGTCACTGAGGTCATGGTTGTTGGTTGGGTTTGGGAGCAGAATGGAACTTGGAGATAACTGGGTTTAATGAGGGTTTCTGAAGCAGCCTCTCTGCAGGAGGTGTGGCTGAGGGAGGTAGCAAAGGGGCCCAGGGTTTTGCCTGGGTGCCTAGGTTCTAAAGACTAAAGCCTACTTTTTATTAAACCTTAGCACCAACTTCACAATTGTGTGGGGAGCAAGGTTTGGGTTCTGAAATTCTGGAAATTTATAGTTGGAAGATAGGAAGGGGCTATTTCTTTACAGTTAAAATAAGCAGAAAATCACATTGTCTTTTTGTGTTATTTTGGTCCAGAGTACTGTTAAGAGAACTTTATCAATGATGTATATATTTTTCCATCACTCATAACTTTTAAAACCATCATGCATTGAATAACACATATCTACCTTATACACTGTTAACCATAACTTGGCAGACAGTCACACTGGGAGCATATTTTGAGGCTTAAACACTCTTAGAATTGTGATCATGTTAATGATTCTCCTAAAAGATATAGTACTGATTGTTATGTGTTATTGTGTGATCTGCTAGGTCAACCCGATATTCAAAACTAGGAAAGAACTTAGCAAAGTATAAGACACATAGAAAAATCAATGTGAAATGTGCAGACTAATTTAGGAGAGCAGGGATGTCTGAAAACATGGGTGAATTCAAAAGCTTCTGGCAATTCTGGTTGCAACCCTCACATTCATAAAGATGGATTTTGCTATCATTTGCACTATCTATTGTTCTAAATTATTTTTTGATATTTTGCTCTCTAAAAAGTTTAGACAATTTATTAAGAGTATTATATAAAATTAGAAAATTCAGTTAGAAAATATGAAGACAAGAAAAGAGATTATTAAGTGTAGAGTTTTGTGAAATTATTTTTGTTAAGATTCCATCCATTTACCAGAAAGAGGCTGCAAGTTTGAGTCACAGCCTTTAAACAAGAAAAGGTTCTGGTTAAGTCAGTAAGAAGTTCTACACCAAGTGAGTCAACATTCCCTGCAGTGAGACCCTTGTTTTGAGAAATTTAAAAATATCACTAATTCTTCTAATAAATGTTAAGTTTGGAAGTGCTGCAGGGATGCTGTTGTTGGCTGAGTCACTGAAAGAATCCTGGAGTCTTCTTAAGTGTTTTGCTTCTCTGTCCTTGCACAATGGTGTGTTAACATCAGTATCCGAGCTTAAACTTCATCAACGAGGGTCTTTTGAAGATTCAAGAGAACAGACTAGTCACTCTCTAGTGAATGCAGGATATTAATAGAAGGGAAAAAGGGAAAAAAATAAAAGGTGTGGCCATAAATATGATTTCATCTCTTTATAGTTTGGCTTGAGGGCACAATTGGGTTCTTCTTCTTATAAAGCCAGTTTTGTTACTAACTTTCAAAAATTCCTTATACGTTGATATAGAACTTTAGGTCACAGGGGTAAAGATTCATCAAATGCATTTCTGTAACACTACAGAATCTGTGAGAAGATTTTAGTTTACTAGACACAAAATTCAAGATTGGTTTATCTTGATGGTATTGACATTCTCTTGTTTCAGATTTCTTGCCATTCATGAAGAGCCTCTTCTGCAACCAGATTTATGTGCTTTTTGTCATTGTAAGTGTGCTTCAAATCAGTTCACTTACCACATCCATTGTGTTCATGCCTAAATTCCTGGAACAACAATATGGAAAATCAACTGCAGAGATAGTATTTCTCATGGGTATGTAATTTTATTCTTTTTTTAGTAGCATTTTCCCTTTCCTCAAGGACATTTTAAAAAGTGTCTTCAGAGACATGCAAAGCAATATGATAATGTGACTCAGAAACTACAAGACAATTGATGTCTGTTAACATTTTTGTAAATTTCTTTTTTCTAGTCTCCAGGAAAATGAAACAAAAATTGATAAAGAAAGGAAGAATCCAGAAATACCCTCGTTGTTCTCTCTCTAATTATAATGAAATTATCATCATTATGAAAATTTTTAGGGATACTCATATTAGTCAATTTTCAGATAGGCAACATGTTAATTTAAAGAATAATATAGATTTAACTCACTGGGATTCGATATCTTACTCCCAGATTTTACTTCTGAGTTTCAAGTCTGCCTTTCCCATTACTCCTAATTCAGTTGCTTTTGATTGTTTGTGAAGTCTGTGCAGTCACATCTGCTTTTCTTGTTAGTACAGTAATCCTTGGGATCATACCTAACTTCGAATTTTTCCTGGGTTCATTTATATATATGGAAGTTTCAGTCCTTCCAGAAATTCCCAAATAAACACACCAAGGCTTATATTAATTACAAACCCTCAGTCAATACCTCAGGTTTATTGCTAACCAGCTCAATCATTTTAAATTAACACGTAATCCTTATTACATTCTGCCACATGGTACCATATTTATTAGCATGACACATAAGTCTCCTGCTCCCTTAGCTTCTGCTGGTGACTCCTCAGACTCCACCCTCCTTCTCTTCCTCATCCTTAGTTTCACTCTCCCACATATCTCTATCCTGTTCAGCTATTAGTCAATCAACTTCTTTGTTAAATCAGTGAGAGTAATATATATTTACAGTGTACAAATGGATTATTCCACAGTACGCCCCACTTTTGTCTAATTAAAATGGAAGGGTTTAACTTTAACATAGTAAGTTTATAAACAACAAAAACAGTTATTAAGAATTACAGGTACAATATCTAGTCAATTTGTATTTGACAAAAGCAGAGCAAGTATTCTGTCATCTATCTCATCTTGGTGATTCTAAAATTTTATACTTAATTTATTCTTTGTAACTGAGGAAAGTTCAACCTATGACTGAATAATTTAAAATTCCATCAAAGACCCCAGAAGGATGAAATGTTACTTAATGACAGGACATCTTGCTGCCTGGACAGTCAGTCAAATTTCTCTATAATATTGGGGCATCCATCTACAGTCTACCAGCTTAGAGTATCTGGCAGACTTTTCTGTGGTGCAAAAAATTTGAATGACCTTCCTGTCTTGTATTATCAAAGTTTATCAACTGTTTTCCTTTGTGTCCTGCAGAATGTCTGACAGATTCTTTCATGAAGGAGGAATCTCAAAGGACTATCATGCCTTGTATTGGAAAAGTTCAACAATCATTTTTCCTGTCTGTTCTGCAGAATGTCTGGCAGACATTTCTTTGAAGCAGGAATCTTGAAAAACTGTCCTGCCTTGATTTGGTTAAGTTCAGCAATCTTTTTCCTATGGGTCTGGCATGTCCAGTATATAGAGCATGCAATCAAGGTTCAAGGCTAAAGTAGTTTCTTGCCAAAAAGAGAGCAAATATCTACAGAGTTGAATTAATGCCTATTATCTTCTATGAAGTAAATTGGTGCTACCAGGATAAGATGTATCTCATTGTCATGAAAATGTCTTATGTTAGCAAAACATTTAATATGTCATATTCTGTAGACATTTGAAGTTCTTGAAAATCATTTATCTATCTAAAATGTATCTCGACATGATCTTGAAAACAAATCTAGTATATCTACAAATATGATTGTTGTAAGTGACTCACTACAAACTTGTATTTGTTGATTTCCCTAAATATTTTATAATAACTTTCAAAAACTAGAACTTTAGCTTTTATTTTCTAATGAACTGCAAAGGTATAACAACTTAAACAACAGTAGAAACATATATTCAATGACACAATATTAACTTTAAATTTACATCAATATATGATATTCCCCTAATTGATAGCAAACATCCATAGGCCAGCAAGTAACCAATTGCCTCCCCCATATCTCTTAGGAATATGGGCATCATGTTCCCCACACTGCTTTTTGTTGTCTGTTGGTGAAGGCATATTTAGGGTGCCTGAGAAATTTTGAGATAATGACCAAGTGCTAGGAAGATAAACAGTAAACTTATAGAAATCATCTGCAAGATTCATGAGGTCTTCCATGATCAAACCTGATAAATATTATTCCTGAAAGACTACACAGATTTTTGTTTCCTGTGGGAACAAAAGCAAATACTCTTCTCCAAAACATTTTTGGTTTTTATTTGACAGGTATATTTTTATTTCATTTTTAAATTTAAGATAGCCCTAAAGTTAAAATTTGCAGTCCTGTTCACAATTCCATATCCCCCAACAATTGTCTTTTGCTCATGAGCATTCAAAAAAATTCAAAACCAACACAATAACATTCCTTATCCAGACTCCCTATGTATTTCCCATATCTGTATGGCTTATTATTTTTCATTATTATACTTCTCTCTTTAAAGACTTTATTGTTTTAGACTATTCTTTCTCAGTTTATTTTCTTTTTCAAGCAAGTATGCATTTTTAAACAACATTGCACACTTAGACATTATTTTTCAATCTGATTCTCTTTTTATTTTGTATCTCTATCCTTTTCTGATGACACGATACAAACCTTAAACTGCTAAGTGGCTTTTCACTGGCAGCTCTTGTGGCTGGCTCCACCTGCTTGGCTCTCTGGGACCTGAGCCTCATAGCTGAGGTATGTTTTTCACTAGCTCTGGAAGCTATGTTACCGTCCTAACTCTGGGAAGTTTCTAGGTTTACACATCCACCAAGTATCTCTCATCCACAATTCATATACACCACTTAAGAGTTTAGTAGCAGCTCCTCTCAAGAGGCTTTTCACTGGCAGTTCTTGTGCCTGACTCCACCCTTCTTCTTCCCCTCATTCTCAGTTTGGCTTTTCTGCCTATTTCTATCCTGTTCAGCTATAGGCCAGTTGGCTTTTTTATTAGACCAATGAGAGTAATACATATTCATAGTGGATTATTCACAGTATGTTTAGTCTAGAAAATTTTCAATCATAGGCTGGTAACATCCACATTATCTAGAGTTCTTTAAAAGTCCAAATCCCAATGCCTACCCTCAGATGTATAAAATTAAATGCAATGGTATGGAGTTGAAAAGGAAGCATAAATTCATCTGAGTATGATGTTACATGAATGCAACCTATATAGGATTTTCCCTTCCTTCTCTTATTTTTCTTTGACATTTTTTTTAAAAACAGTGAAATTAGAGTCAGGAAGAAAGATTTCTGGGCAACATAAGCAGTGCACAGAATGCTCTATATGTGATAAGCATGGGTTCAGTGGTGACCTTCAAAATTACAGAGTGAAAAGAAGTACCTAAAATACCTAACTGTTTGTATGTGTCTGTGTGTGTGAAGGTTACAATGGAGTTATACCTTGTTTCAAATAATTAGGCAAATGACAATTGTCTTTTTAAAGTGACATTATGGGACATTTGAAATATGTGAATGAGTAGGGGTTAGGATTACTGTATATTAGAATTAAGTAATTTCCTAACTAAGATATTTTTTTAGAATTGATATCATTTCTTTTTCTGCTGTGTTTTATTAATCCTATTCTTTTTTCATTTATAGGTATTTATAACATACCTCCAGCATTTTTTGGATATTTAATTGGTGGTTTTGTTATGAAAAAGTTAAAGTTTACTGTCAAGAAAGCTGCATACGTAGCTTTCTGCTTATCGTTGACCGAGTGGCTTATATTTTTATTAAACTTTATGTGGACCTGTGATAATTTCCCAGTTGCTGGCTTGACTATGTCTTATGAACATGAAAGGTATGTTATTTCATAAGTAAGATCATAATATTTTCCCTATTGTTAATCCATTTTTTTCAAGCATTGTATACGACCAGGCCATTTTATTACAACATAAAGATAATCATCCATAGTTACCCCTTATTTTTCTTCCATCCATAAATCATATTCAACTGAGCCTACTAAAGAGGCCTAGGGACTACCAATAAGTAAATTTATAATTCTATGTACATATGAGTAGTTGCCATAATGATATCCTAGTCTGCTTTAAAGTATAATAAAGAAAATAATCTAAATCTTTTTAACTTAATTATCCATGTGTTTTATGATCCAGATTACTTTAAAAGTTGCCTATATAACAACAGATAGCGTTAAAACTAAACTATACAGGCCAAGAAACCTTCATAGGTTTCTACAATGGGCAAAAAATTATCATAGTTGAGTCTAATACATGGTAAGTCAATATATGTGCATATTTATTTATGTCACCGGTATAATTATATCTCATATACTTTGTAGTCTTATGTTTCACCCAAATCTGTGAGCCCCTTTTCTCCCTGATACGGGTGCGCGCCTCCCATATCGAATCACGAGCTTGGAACAATGTCCTAGGAGTTAAACACACACACACACACACACACACACACACACACACACACACACACACACACACATACACAGAGAGAGAGACAGACAGAGAGAGAGAGAAAGAGAGACCTGGATCATTTACCCAAAAGGTAAATGTCAACTTTATTCAGCGAAATTCCAGGTTTATATACTTAGGGGCCAAAGGACGAGAATCCCCTCCCAGTCAGCAGTGAGATCAAGGTGTTGGGCGGCTGGCGCCGAGTGGCAGGAGCTACCGGGCAGGGGGTGCTGAGCTAGCTGTGGTGACAGACAGGGCAGGTGTCACTGCGAGAACCTTTCTTTGCAGGTTGAATTACCTTGCCAATAGAGGATAAGGCTCTCTATGCTAATTCCCCTAGCCGGTGGAGTGAGCAGAGGAGAGGACAGAAAGCTAAACTGGTTGGGTAAACAGTCTTGCATAGCACCTCGAGGAGCCAGGAAAGGCCTGGGATCCAACAGTCTTAGACTTTATATTTTAAGGATTGCCTGGTCATTTTCTGTATTAGCATAGGAAATGTAAAGCTTAGTTTAGGGTAGAGTTATATATCATCCAATCAGTTAAAATGAAATAAAACATATACATGAGTATTACTTTCAAGGTTCTGGGGAGACAATTCATTGGTAAATATTTACTGAAGAGGCAGAAGGACCTGAGTTCAGATTCCCAGAATGCGTGTACAGCTTGGCATGGTATCTGTAATCCCAGCATTCTTACTGTGAGCTGAGAGGCATGGCCAGGAAAACCTGAAAATCCATAGGCCTGCTAGTTTGGCATATGCATCAGTGAACAACAGGAGACTCTTTATCTAACAAGGTGAAAGTTTATCTTCTGCTCTTTACATGCATGGTGTTGTATATGTGCTTATACACACACACACACACAAACACACACACACTCACACACATGAGAATCCAAGAGAGAGAGGAAGAAAGAGAGTGACTCAGGAAGGGAGGAGAGAGAAATGGGGTGGAGGGAAAGAAACACAATTCATCTCCTCCTCAAGAACAAAAAGAGAAAATACCCAAATATCAATTTGTGATCTCTGCATTATGTGATTGGTACACAAACCATCTATATGGCTGTTTTTTCAATTACTTTAAAAATAAACATTAATTATATACCATGTAAGAAAATGCTGTACTAGTAGAGCTAAAAATTAGGACTGTAATCTATTATTAATTTGCACAGTGGGAAAAAATGAAAAAGGACTAGCTTGAGCAAAATCAGCAATTTCCATTTATAAAATAGATGCTTCATTTAATCCCCCAAAACAGTGGTTTGAGTAATCAGACATGCTCTCCTGCAATAAAAAGCACCTGCCCCAAATTTAATAATGAGTTTGAAAGAGGGTAACATGAGATTCTCAAGGTCAAATTCAAATCCTGTCACTCAAACCCAATGTGAAGTCATCATAACTGGAGATGGAGTTATAAATATAATTATACTTTGGTATTATTGAGAACATTTTTTGAAAATTTACTGATTCATCCTGCTTCATTTTCTATGATTGCACACACACAGGCTGAGATGAAGAGAAGAAAATAGGTATCTTGGTGGTTCTTCACTATCTGTAACATTATTTTAAATCATTTCAGAATTCAGCAGCCATTATATGTGGAGAAAAAGATTCTTGCTAACTGCAACACAAGGTGTAACTGTCTAACCAACACATGGGATCCAGTGTGTGGAGACAATGGGATAGCATACATGTCAGCCTGCCTTGCAGGCTGTGAGAAATCTGTTGGAACAGGAATTAACATGGTAAACATCTTTTCAGTGTTGGAGGCTGATGTTTTGTTCTCTGAATTAATATGTGCTATGATCTAAGCCTACATCTTCTAAAAGGCAAAACTAGTTCATACTTAATATCAATATGAATACTTTTGTGAACAACAGACTTTACTGTGTATATGGAAATTTGACCTTACAGTTTCAGATGTTATGTAAAGCCTTGACAGAGTCTGAAAATTATTTTGTAATTTAAAAGTAATTGAGACCATTTTTCAAAGTATTAGAGTTAAAATCCTCAGAATGGGTGGTAGAGCTAGCTTAGCAGTAAGAGCACTTGCTGCTCATTCAGTAAACTTGTTTGGTTCCCAGCACCAATAAGATCAACTCACAACTCCAGCTCCAGGCAATCTGAAACTCAATGTGACCTTCCTCAGGTATCACATGCACCTGCTTTAAGACACACAGACACAGAAGCACACACATAAACATTAAAATTAAAACTGAAATGTTTTGGACAAAGTCTGACATTTTTTGTGACAGAGACTCATGAAGTTGAGCCAAACTCAAACAAGTTGTGCAGTTGAGGCAGGCATAAATCTTATGTTTTCATATTACAAACTTATTTATTTATTGCAGTTTTTGTGGATGTGGGTGTGTGTTGGAGCAGTGAGGTCGTTTGTTTGTCCTGGTCATCCAGAACTAAAATAACCACACAAAAACTATATTAATTAAAACACTGCTTGGCCCATTAACTCTAGCTTCTTCTTGCCTAACTCTTATATTAATTTAACCAATTTATATTAATCTGTATATTGCTATGAGGCTGTGGCTTACCAACAAAATTTTAGCACACCTGTCTCTCACAGCAGCTTCATGACTTCTCTCTCTCTCTTTCCTTCTCCCAGCATCCAGTACTGTTTTCTCCACCTACCTATGTAAGTTCTTTCCTATCAACAGGCCAAGGCAGTTTCATTATTCATTAACCAATAAAAGCAACAGGTAGAAAGAAGGACCTCATTCATGTGTGTGTGTGTGTGTGTGTTTGTGTGTGTGTGTGTGTGTTTGCAAGTGCATGTGCACAAAGAGGTCAGAAGACAACCTCTGCTGTGAACTCTCAGGTCCCACTCACTTGGACTGGAATTTTCTGATTCTGTTAGGCTGCCTGGCAGTGAGCCCCAGGGAGTCACCTGTTTTGTCCTTTAGAGTACCAGTGTCTCTAGCACTTTTTCTACACATGCATGTTTCACATGTGTGGTGGGGATCTGAACTCAGGTCCTCATGCCTGTGAAGAACTTTACAGGCTGTACCATCTCCCCAGCCCACATCATTATAGCTCATCAGATGAAGAGATAAGTATTTTTCCTTGTCTTTTATATGTTATAATTCTTACAGAGTTGTTGGTAGTGAAAATAAAACATAAATTTTGATTCTTAATCATACCCAGAAACGTAATTCAAAAAAGAATCTACTTTATTCTTAAAATAAAATTGTTTTCTTGGGGACTTCCTTAGTAAGCAAGTAACTTGCTAGTATTCTATCAACATTCTGAAACACATTTTGTTTTTGTACTTAGTACTGGTCCAAAACCAAACAATATTTGTTTATTTTTTTTAAAAAAGTATGTGCAGGTTAGAAAGTTGGTTCAGTGGGTAAAAACATTTGTCCCCAAACAGTACCACCAGAGCTACATCCTGGGGCCCCACATGAGATCAGAAAAGAACTAACTCCCATAACTTATCCCTAACTTCTATTTCAATGCCTTGGCATATTCATGTCTACCCATAGACACACACATACATAGGCATGCACACACATAAATACACACACACATACACATATATACATAAATATATACATACATTCATGCATAAAAAACAAAGAAGCAAGCAAATAGATACAAAAATATTTTTTTCATTTGGGATAATTGAATTTTTGCAAATATACTTCATGCATTTATAAAAAGTTTCAATACTTTTTAAAACATTTTCCCCTTTATATTTTAAGATAAAATTCTCAGACGTAAAAAACAGAGATGAAAATAAAGGGGAAAAACCTACATTTTAATTATTTAGTATTTATTTAATGGTGCTTGAGTTCCAACACATTCATGATAGATCAGTGCTCCTCCGAGTTGTACCATTGTCCTCAACACTTTCCATTTTTCTCTAATTGGCTATGTAGCAGCTACTAAACATTTATACCCAATAGTTTTATTCTGCAAATAGGACATTGCTTTTTGTTTATTTGTTTGTTTCATTTTGATTTTTTAACAGGTATTTCAAAATTGCAGCTGCATTCAGTCTTCAGGAAACTCATCTGCAGTTCTTGGGCTGTGTAAGAAAGGCCCTGATTGTACTATAAAGCTGCATTACTTTTTCATCAGGGCAGTAATTGGCATTTTTGTCTCCTCAGTAGCATCAATACCTGGGTATATGGTTCTTTTGAGGTAATAAATAACTTGTTCATTTATCTTTGTCTCTCTTCCACATAGCAGTGCGTGCATACCTGAGTGTATGATTGTGTGTGTGTGTGTGTGTGTGTGTGTGTGTGTGTGTGTGTGTGTGTGTGTGTGTGAGGCTGGCTGGCTCCTGTGTGCCACGGAGAGCAGGGGAAGATCAAAAGGCAATGTTGGGGATCAGTTCTCTCTATTTATCTTGCTTCTGAGGCAGGGTCATTTTTATTTCAGCTGCCATGCTGGCTGAGTACTCAAGCCTACCTGGCCTTCAAGTTCTAAATAATTCTGTTTTCTTCTATTTTACTATAGGAATTCTGAGTTTACAGATGTATGTCACTGAATTGGGCTTTTATATTTTTTTTCTTTACTTGTGGTTCTGGGTTCTGGTTGTTGAACTCAGGTCATCTAACCTTGTGGCAAGCACTTTTACACAAAGAATACCCTACCAATGCATTTAGATTTTTTTGGTCACTTATTAAATTTCCCTTTCCCAAGAAAGACCCTTGAAGTAATGGTTCCCATAATCTAAATGTTCTGAGTTCCCTTTTCAAGACTCTTAATACAAAAATAGCATTGCTATATTTAAGAGAAATGTAAAATTTGCTGGAATTTTTCTTCTGGTCCTTTTCTATTCTCTCCATTTATGTCTTAAGCCTACATTAAGGCACATCTAGTTTTGGGGGAGATAGTATTTGCCTACACCCTTTTCCTATGCTCAGCTAAGTGACTGACAAAACGTGTAACTCTATGTGTAAAAGTGACCAGGATCCCTTGACATCTTGAGCTCAATCTGTCTTTATCAAAAAGTATAAATTCAATAATATTATCTGACAAAGAGGCACATGAATGCAGTAGTGGATACTCTCTAATGAGAAGGTATAAGAATACAATAGTCGATCCTCTAGTCTCTAATATAATCTGAGGAAGTTACAGAGCCAAGTTTCAAGTCATTTTCTTCTTCTGCATGTTCTTTCTCGTCTAGCAAGCTTAACAGACACCAACAATGGAGAGACTGTTCAACCCTTTTCTTGTCTCAATGGAATTCAGAAGCAAAGTTGTTAAGTACAACATGTCATTCAAAATATTTTATCCAAATAAACTGGACCAGCGTTCTCAGTTCTCCCTTGTGGGCAACTATACTCTTCTGTTTCCTTGCCCACATTCCCTTTTCATCCCCTCCCCTCCTCCTTCTCCTCCTTTTCCAAATTCCTTTCCCATTATTTTCCCTCACTTCATTCCTCTTCTCTCATGATGCCTCTCCTCTCCTCTCCTCTCCTCTCCTCTCCTCTCCTCTGGTGCTCTCTCTTCTCCTCTTCTTTGATGTTGTCCCTTCCCCCTCTCCCCTACCTTTCCATTCCTTGACATTGGTCTTTCTTTCCCTTTACTTCTACCCACCATAGCACTCACTGAAATAGGCTAGATATATGTTCTTATATATTCATTTTCTATGGTAAGATGTGATATTTTTATATTCAAACAAGTGGAGATGTGGAGTATGCCTTGTTTTAGTTCATAGACAGATAAACACATTAAATACTACTAGTTCTGCAGACTTATTCTTGCAAGTCAGTGAGATTTGGCTGTGGCATCTGTCACCCCATCATGTTTCAGGCTGATTCAGCTGATGTGGCTGCACAGTGTCTCTATTCTTCCTCAATACTCCAGGTGCCTCTGTTCCAAAGCAGCATGCTCAGTAGATAAGGATAAGTACTCCTCACAGAGGAGGATGGCCCTAGGTGAAGGGAATATGAGTAGCTGAACTATGCTGTTGGATCCCCTAAGCAATTCTCTGTTCCCATTCCCATGTCCTGCTCACTTTTTCAATCACCCTAATTTCTGAAGTTGACTTGTCAACTGAATGTAAAAACTATGGCTCATTGATGTTTTAATATGTGATTTTTAAATAATTTAGTCTCTCTCTCTCTGCATGTGTGTATGTATGCATTTGTGCATGTGTGTGTTTGCATGTTATGGCATGCATGTTGAAATGAGAGGACACCTTGCAGGAGTTGGTTCTCTTGCCACTATGTCGATTCCCGTTATCAAACTCAGTTTTGCAATCTTGCTGGCAAGTAACTGTACCCACTGAGCTATCGTGTACACCCTAATGTGGGGCTCCTGGATGTAATGGGGGTTAAAGTCTATTAAAATAAAAATTTTCGTACTTCTTTGCACTATTTTGCAATATAAATAATAGTTGACCTAGTAATAATGTTTGCACACTATTGTTACTCTTCTGTTATGTTTTCTTGAATTCTTCCATGAAATCACATCCCAAATTAAATCCCAGCAGCTGCATTTATTATACAGGGGTGTATTTGGTGGAAAAAGACCGCATTTTAAAAGGACTTCCGTGTTCATAATTTATAAGAATATTTTTCATATTTTATCCTGATTGTTTAATAAGCCTCCTCCTTGTATGTAATTTTCAAAACCATCTTATTTAATTTTGTGGGTGGTACAGGAAAGACAAATATCTAATGTTTTTACCTCCATATAACCAAAACCTTATCTTAATGTCATAGCCTACATGATGAAGTCTTTCTCTGTTTATTTGGATTGCTTTCACTATAATTTGAAATTATATAGAATATGTGTTAGATTTTCTTTTTATCATCAGGACAAAATGCTGCCAAACAACTTAAGAGAAAAAAGATTTATTTGATTTGTGGTTTCAAAGGTTTGGTTCCATTGATTTTGGTATAAGGGTACCGCATGGTGGTTACCATGGTAACCTAGGTTATCTAGGTTTGCAGTCAGTGTCCAACTGTTAAAGGGTATCACCCTGAATCGGATGTGTGGATGTCACAGGAGAGCTCTCAGCAGTCATTACTCCCCTCCCTTTGTGCATGTTTAACAGAGCTAGAGCTGCATTGTCTTCTCTTCATGCTTAAAAGCTTAACCCTTAGGTTCATGAACTATAATTGCCATTGGGAGGATGCTAGGATAGACACTCGTTTGCATGATGTATTTTATTTATGTGAGTATTGTTTTTCAGGTGTATCAAGTCTGAAGAGAAGTCACTTGGAGTTGGATTACATGCATTGTTCATAAAAGTATTTGGTATTAACAATTTTTCCAACATATCAGATCAATATCAAATTCTTAGTAAACCAATGAAATTTTCTGAAGCAAAAGACAGCAACTATTTCCTTAAGTCAAAGCACAACGCTCACCCTAAAGGAAATAAAAGGCTTTAATTTGAAATCAAACAAGCACCACCATAAAGACAACAGAGATTAAGAACATCCAAGTATCAAGTTTCAACATGATGACTGTTAATGATGTTTATAGTTGGAGAATAGCAGGAGTCTTGATTTTAGTAGATTTAATAATAATATGAGAAGGAAACAGTTTTGGTTTTGGATGTATGTACAGAAAACTGAAAAAGACATTTCAGAAAATAATTATGAATTCAGTGCATACTTCTTAAGCATTTTATACATAACTTTTATTTGTTTTGATCTAAAAGTTTTACATTAACTGATAATTCCTTAAAGTAAGCATAGAGACTTTTATTCATTATTTTTAAACAGGGAAGCATAAATACTTCCAAATAACATATTTCTCTTTGCTTTCTTCTTTTCAACGGGCTGTTTTTCTTTCTCATTTATTTGCAGCGGGCATTCCAGCTCCTATTTACTCTGGTGCCTTGACAGACAGAACCTGTTTACACTGGGGAACTCGGAAATGTGGGAAGCCAGGGGCTTGCAGGATGTATGAAATAAATAACTTCAGGTAATAATAATTTTGTGACATATGATTTTAGTACAAAAAATTTCTTATTCATATGTAACATTTTGAGTGGTAAGTTGATACTTGTTTCATTTTTAGAATGCACATGAATGGTATATCTTCCTTTTTCATGTATTTTAATATATTCTAATTATCCCTAAAGTAGTTGATACATATAAATGTGAGTGGGCTTCTTAACCCAATCCTTCTAAATACTTTCAGAAAGGAACAGTGTGTCTATGTGGACACTCTGAAGCAGTAGGGGGAGAGCTATCTTGAGCTTGAGCCAGCATGGCAAAACACCAGTGATAAACAGGAAAGCAAGCTCCACAGACCAGGGACAATGGCACAGTAGGTGGGAACAAGTCTCTCAGCTCCTACCCCCCCATACCTATGGACAAAGAGGAGAACTCTTCCCTTCTGCAAGGGCCAGGAAAACAGTTCCAGCACATTCAAGCACAATAGATCCTGATATTAGAGCCTCTGGAAAGTTCACAATCCTCTCATGCGTGCACCCCAAATCTGTGTGCTGCCTTTGCAGTTTAATAGAACATGTCAGGTGCCTTAGCCAGGGGCTACCTTGAGAAGGGACCTACCTGCACTGACGGTTTCATCTCTGAAAACTTATAGATGCTCCACTGCACTTAGTGGTTGGCTGACTCATGAACAAAATGTGGCTCAGTAGAGGAGTGTGGTTCAAACCAGCTGAGAGTGTCACAAAGCAGAAGGATGTTGCCACACATAGAAATATCTGAAACCATTACCATCAAGATCCAGCAGACCAGGGAGCCTGGCCTCTGAGATCCAGATGTATCCAGTTGTACTCTTTTATGCCATGGCTTCAACCAAAAGCAATACCTGTATGGTTCTCATCACTCTCAGTGCTATGCAGGCATCTAATAGTATAGTGAAATAGTTGTGGATTCACTGCTTCACCTCCAGAGGTCCTTCTAGGCTCATCTTAAATCAGACTTAGCTTGTTACCTTGCTGGTCCTTGAGGGCAGCAGATCTAAGAAAGCCCACAGAGAAGCTTTGCTCGGAACAGACTGCACTGGGCTCCTTCTTGATCCAAAACTTAAAAAAAAAAAAAAAAGCTGTAGATAATATCCATTCATTTGTTTCTGGGTGAGCAATATACTAAAAATTCTGGGAGAGAAAAGTGCTGACCTGTCCTCAAGCAGGTCTGCTGTGATCAGCTGACAGCCACTCCCAGGCTGGTATATTCATCCTAAGAGTGTGGAAGATCTCAATTACTTCTGTCAGTGTATCTGGGTGGATTAAAATTCCATTTGCCTTGGTATTCCATAATAGTGACTTGTAACCTAGATTTGTGAACTAAATTAACTCCTTCTTCCTTTAAGTTGATTTTGATTAGGGTCTTTTATAAAAGTGAAAGAGACATAAACTGATACTTTTTAATCTATTCCCACTTTAGAAATATATTTCTGAATTGTTTTATCTGAAATCTTAGGCATCTACACATGTATACTATTTTTATGTTTTAACACTGTAGAAGTAGGTGAGATTAATTTTTCTATTCTTTCGTGGTCCCAGGTATCCTGTCTAAGGAATGATCCTGTCTCATGACTCTGTTCACAGGTCAACAAAATGCATACAGGCTTTCACTGAAACTTCTTTCTCAGGAGATTCTAGATTGTATTAAGTCAACAACACTATCCATCACACCAGATTTTTCTACAAATATGTTGTGAATATGAAAGAATGTTTTCATAGTTATTTAGAAATGTACATCTAAAAATACCTTTTTTCCATACTCATGAAGTACAAAAATCTTAAGGCATATTTTATCAAATTTATAAAGAGAGATGCTTATGATAGTATAAAAGATATTCTCAGAAATGGTGAGAAGGAAAATTACCTAATTCATTTTAGGGAGCATCCATAGTCTTCATGCTTAAACTGGACAAGTTCAGCAAATGAAAAGAATTTGGAGCTAAACATATAGCTCAGGGGGTAAGAACACATATTGCTTTTGCAGAGAACAGGAGTTCAATTCTCTAACCTATATTAGCAGGTCAAAACTTCTTGCTACTCCAACTGTAAGGCACCTGGGATTTCTGGACAAATGCACAGAGAGAGATCCAACACATACATATAGTAAAACAATAAAAAGTAAATTGACCTTTATACATGCAAAATTATGCATGGAATTTAACAATTTAAGGCTATTAATATATAAATCTATTGGTATAACACACATGCAAATTCTTAGTAGGAGAGAAAACTTGCGAAGTGACTTTTCATGTTTTATTCATGTGTGATCAAACTCTGAGCAAAAAAGACAGATCTCCCTTAAACTGACAGGTATATTATTCTCAATATTTAAGAAAACAGGCAATAACAGTAGGGGAAGCATAGTGACTTAGTGTGAGGTAATTGCCGACATGGTTTGGCTAGGAGGCTGGTCATGTTACTTGCTCTAACAGAAAGTGTTGAGGTCTACAAGCCCAGTGCCTGGTATAAGGGACTTCATCCTCAGCTAAACATTTATGAAAACATTCTCATAGCACATCAAGGGATGTCTTTCTATAATGATCCTAAAACCAGTCAAGCTGACAAAGGAAACTAGGCATCACCAAACTAAAGAAATACATTCAAACTTTTATGCTGGATTTTTTTTTTGACATTTTAACAAAAATTATTAATATCTTAGCAAAATAACTTATAGTAAGTACATGGACAAAATAATCACATGGTCTTTTTATTTTAAGAATAAATCATCTGTAAGAGTATACAAAATTAGATTTCACTGATCAAGTTAAGATTTAATGCAGATTAGTTGTTTTCTATAGGAACATTTTCTTTGGGTTGCCAGTAACACTAAGAGGATCAAGCTTCCTCCCAGCAATCTGCATTCTGATACTTTTGAGAAAGTTCCAACTCCCTGAGAAAACTGACTCTTCAGAGACTGAGTTTGCAGAGATGAAGCTCACAGAGAAGGAAAGCGAGTGCATGGATGTGCACAAAAGTCCTGAGTCTGAGAATGACAGAGAACTGAAAACGAAGCTGTAATGAGATTTCTATTGGCCTACACACGCGCATGGACAGTGTGCATTTGGTTCTTTTGAATTATGGGAAGTACACTGGGAAATATTTTCTTATCCTTGACTCCAAAAATTATTTTAATCATGATTAAAATATTTACTTATATTTTAGAAGCATTAGAGTGACACCTAAGATTTTCCCAGGGAAGACTATGGTGACCCCACCACAATGAACTTCAGAGCTGCCTTCATTGTCAAACAGCATTTTTTCTTTTAACTCAGTCAAAGCAAGTGCACCTTTCCTACACATCTGTAAAAAGCTTTAAGACTTTACCATGCTCAAACACTATCCAATTTCATTGAATTTTGCTTTGATGTTATATTTCTTTACAGCAAAACATTTTCATCTTGGTTGTGTTACATTGAAATTATTTGTTCAAATTTATTATTTCTATATGCAAAATATTAGCATACTTCTTTTTCTACCTAGGAATTCTTAATTCTCTTTTTTTATCTAGGTATGATGCTTCTAAAATTAGGCTTCTTATTAAATGTCATCTGTTGTTTTCAATCCCCTGTTTCATTACTCATGTCATACATTTGATTACTTAGAGCGCTGAAAATTTTAATCAAGGCTTTAAAAATCATGAAGCAAAGATCTTTGGAACTTTTTTGCCCTAGCAATTCAAAGCTGGTCAAAAAACTCACTCTTAAAAGCAAGAATTTGAGAAAACCTGTATTTCACAGGCCTTCATAGAGAAGAGGTTGTATGTATGTCAGTGGTACGGTGATTGTCTAGTACATATGCATCTCTGGGTTCAATGACAAAGTAGAACAAATTCCTGAAAATAAAATAAAATAAAATAAAATAAAAATAAATGAATGTTGGATGCAGTATCAGATGTTCTCAGAAGGCTAATATCTCATATCCAGGTGGCCTCTTTGACCAAAATTCATTTTACTCATGTGTCCTTAGACACACTGATGTCTATTAATTTTCAAAATAGTCTTAGAGTCAAACACTCAGTGGGAAGGAAAGTTTGCACCAAACCTAACAAGATGGTTTTGACCTCAGAGATTCACATGGTAGAAAGAGAGAACCATGTCTTGCAAGTTGTCCTATCATCTACTCCTGTACTGTGGTGTACATGCCCCACCTGTAAATAAACAATAAAAAGATGAAAAAAACTATGTTTAAAGAATGACTTATTCTATGAAACAGGAATTAATAATATTGAAAGCAAACATTACAAACAAAATCAAGTTGTGGTAGTTTGAGGGAGAAATGTCCATCCTAGCCTCAAACAATTAGACATCTGCACTCCAGTTGATAACTGTTTGTGATAACTAGAGGTCCATTCTTAATGGAGGAAGTGCATCCTTGAGCTGGATGTTGAGAGTTAAAAGCATCTCCTACTTTCAGTTCACTCTCTGCTTTGTGCTTTGGTTGACCAAGTAAGCTAAATCCCCAAAGATAAGAAGAATGAAGGAAGAAAAGTTGAGGAGTGGAGGTCAATATAGTGTTTCTGTTTATATATACGGAGAATATCTACATGAAAGAAAAAGAATAAAGGAAGGCACAATCTTACAACTCTTTGAGGGAACCAGTCGTCTCCTCAAAGAAGTGTTAAGTTTACAGTTTACAGTTTCATTACTTGAACTGAGGCCAGTCCACTTCCATGAAAGAAAGGCTTATGTTGTTCATTCTCTCAGAGGTCTTAGGTCTCTTGGTCCTGCTGTTTGGAGCTGTGTCTATGCAGCACAGTGGGAAGGTAAATTGTAGGAAGGAATTTGTTGGCATCACTTCAACTTGGAATCAAACAGAGATGTATGTAAGGAGCAAAGGGCCTAGGATCTCTTCCCCATGTTTTCCACCAAACTTCCTCCCTCTGTACCTCATGTCTTGATGCTTGCATTACCTGATGTGGTATATCCTTTTGTATTGTGTGAATATGTCTTATTACCATGGGTTAATAAAGATCTGATTTGGCCACTAGCTGGAGGAAATCTGTGGAGGGCCGGACCACATTCTCCATTGCTTCTAGGAACAAAGGTAGAGATTGACCTCTGTGACCCCAAGGTGTGGCGGCACACGCCTTTAATCTCAGCGCACGTGCTTTGTAACTCTCTACCGCTGCGTCCCTGCCTACTCCCGAGGTTTCACCTGGGACTGGGAGCAGTCCCAGCAAGAACCACACGGAACACTAGGATCCTTCTGCAGAATAGCTTTATGTCTCTTGGGAGCAGAGCATAAGCCAACATGGCCGTGGGGACCCAGATAAGATGGAACCCATCCCTTATAAAGGAAACAGACCCTGCCCTGGACGTGTCATTCCCGGATTGGCTGACTGCTCCCAGTCCCAGGTGAAACCTCGGGAGTAGGCAGGGACGCAGCGGTAGAGAGTTACAAAGCACGTGCGCTGAGATTAAAGGCGTGTGCCGCCACACCTTGGGGTCACAGAGGTCAATCTCTACCTTTGTTCCTAGAAGCAATGGAGAATGTGGTCCGGCCCTCCACATATCCCCCTTTTTTTACTTCTTTGCAGAAAGGCAACTCCCTAGGAAGGTAAAGATAGAGGTCGCACTTCCCAAAATGAAAACATAAAAATGGGCTTACACGGAATCTGTCCCTAGGCTCATGACACCTGGAACCTATCCGGCCTGCCCTCTGCCATTTTTCTGGGAAAGGGAATATACAGCAGAAAACCCTTAAGCAGAGCGACTTATCTCTCAGAGAGGGCCATTCTCTGTGCGATGCTCTTCAGCTCGACAACCTTCAGGGCTAGCTAAGCCAAGTACTCCACCCTGTGCAATGGACCACAGTCCTAGGGGTGCAGGAGCTGGTTGGCTTAAACCCTACTGCTTTAGATAACCACACATCAGTAGAGGCCCCCTGTTTCAGGGCAGCCAGCGCTTGTGCAATAACCACTTTGTCCCTACAATTTTAGGATTTGAGTCAGCAGACCATCCATAGGAAAAACACTAATCCATAGCATAGGACTGTTCCAAAACATTTCCACCCCCACCCATTCTTTGAAGTAGGGGAATGAGAGACACGGCCCAGGACTGAAGTCCTACGGCCAAGCTTATAAATCATCTCTAGGACAGTAGGGAGGGGGCCCAAAATCTTATTGGTTGTAAAAAAATCGGGGAGACACAGCCATCCTATGGTTGACTGGTAACAACTTCAGGAAGGCTGAGAGTGTCCTCCATCGGTGCTCTGTCATCCATCCGCAAAATGGCAGGAGGAACAGCAGCCAGGTCCTCAGGCGAATCCGTGTGTTGTGGATCACTCTTCACTGTTCGGGTCAATCGCTCTGGCAGCCAGAATGGGCTTTCTTGATCCTGTGGGAAAACACAAACAGCTCCCCTGGATCTCAATAAGATGGGATCCGGGCCTTTCCATTCATTAGAAAGCACACTTACAGCTGTATCGGCTATCTGGCGGTAGGCGCCGTAAGGGTAGTTTGTCTGGGCAGCGGCATAATGCCCTCGCCCAGTCAGGAGGTCAAATGTCCATTGCTGTTGTTCTGGAATTAAGGCCTGAGCGTTAGCTCTGGCCTGTTCCTGGGCTGCCTCGTGCCACAGCGCTTTCCATTCCAAATATTGACCCATGCTGATGAGCGATGCTTTTGCAACTGTTTCCCAGTCCGCTGGAGTCATGGCAGACAAGGCCAATCTATCCAACTGGGCTAAGGTAAAATTAGCAGTCACTCCATACTTTCTGACTGACTCTGCTAATTCTTTGATTTGATTGTACTCCACAGGTGCATGTAATCGCCCGTTTTCCCCTTCATAAACGGGGAAAGCCAAGTGTAGCTTTCTCTTGACCTTATCAGGGATAAATGAAAAGGTCTTTGGCCCAAGGCTTTCCTCATAAGGAGGCGCCGAAGGGGCAATTGAGGGAAGGTGTAGCCTATAATGAGGCGGATGGACCGTTTGGGATAACCTCATGGCCCTGCCGTTGGCTAATTCTACTTCCTCCTCTATATCCATTTCTCCTTCCTCTTCTCCTGCAGAAAACTTTTGGCCTTGTGGGCCAATATTCTCCCCCATTTCTACTTCCTTAGAATTCCTGGAGGGTCCTTTTTCCTTAATTTTTTCTCTCACGCGCGCGTCTAACCTCCCACTGCATTCAGTTTCTGATATTCTGTCCTGAATTTCCTCCGCCCTTGCAACAACCGCTTGGCAAGATTCATCTTTTAAGCAATTTTTGATGGAAAATAAGAGAATTGCTAAGATAAGCATCAAGGCCTGTATGAAACCTTCCCAATGCGGAGACAAGTCGAGCTCAAAACCGAAAAATCCAGGAACAGACATTACCTCTCTGACATGCAGACCCTGCAGTTCTGAATCCTTCCTGAATCCAAAGTGAATCCAAGAGATCCCCGTCGGTGCGGTGGTCAAGATTCCTCGGCGTCCCGAGGGCTTCGGCACCAGATGTCCCGCGCTACCGTCTCGCCAGCAAGAACCACACGGAACACTAGGATCCTTCTGCAGAATAGCTTTATGTCTCTTGGGAGCAGAGCATAAGCCAACACGGCTGTGGGGACCCAGATAAGATGGAACCCATCCCTTATAAAGGAAACAGACCCTGCCCTGGACGTGTCATTCCCGGATTGGCTGACTGCTCCCAGTCCCAGGTGAAACCTCGGGAGTAGGCAGGGACGCAGCGGTAGAGAGTTACAAAGCACGTGCGCTGAGATTAAAGGCGTGTGCCGCCACACCTTGGGGTCACAGAGGTCAATCTCTACCTTTGTTCCTAGAAGCAATGGAGAATGTGGTCCGGCCCTCCACAGAAATCCAAGTAAAGATAGAGGAAAAGGAAGGTGGAGTCTGGGATATACCAGCAGCCCCCATGGAAGTAAGATGTGAGACAACAAACCAGGAGACTCATGGTAAAATATGGAAAAATAGAAATGGGTTGATTTAATTTGTAAGAGCTTGTTAATAATAAGCCTGAACTAATAGACCAAACAGCTTGCAATTATTATTAAGCCTCAGAGTGGTTATTTTAAAAGTGACTGTGGAACTGGGTAGAATGATAAACTTAAAACTACAAATGGTATACCAACATGAGGTACTCAAATTTCCATAGGGCCTGAAAGATAGTGTTGGCTGATGGATGCCATGAGCTAAACTATGTAGTGGATGATGGGTTTTCCCAGTCGCACACAGGTTTTGTTAGAGAGAGGCTAATCAGTCAAGCACTATGTAATAGATTTTCTTTTGCTCATATGGACATAAGAAGTGTGTGGGCTGACTGTAAGCTACCTGATGGCAGCATTGGGAGGAGGTAAGTGAAACAGTTGCTGAGAGACATGGATTGAAAGAGACTGATACAGTACGTCAACCTGAATATCTTAAAAAATGCCTTAGCTTTTCTCTCCTTCTGCAACCTTGGTGGAACTCTAAAACATAGCTTGTTCCAATACTGAGGGGACTTAAGAAGTGAGTGAACACTCACACAGTGGGAAGCTTCAATCTCTAGGTCCTCCCTAGTGAGACAAAAGCCCAGACCTCTTCCCCAACTCCCTTGGCTTTTCTAACTAGCCAGCAAAGAGTTCCCTGGTTCCAGCCTGCCCCAAATCACAAACCCATCCAGCCTACTAGCCACACCCTGCCACCAAAACTACCTATCCTCCTGCAATCTCAGAGAAACTCTGAAACACAGCTTGATCCAATACTGTGGAGACTTAAAGAGGTTAGTGAACAGCCACACATTGAGAAGCCCACTCTCTAGGTCCTCTCCAGTGGGAAAAAAAACCCTGGGCCACTCCCCCAATTCACTAGGCTTTTCTATCCAGACAGCAGAGAGTTTTCTGTGGCTAGGCTCCCCCAAAACCCAAACCCATCCACTGGACCACACAAGCTGCTAGCTACACCATGCCTAAAAACTGAGAGCTATAGTGAGGGGACCAAGTGCTTGCTACAACACTGAGGGGACTAAGAAAGAGCACCAAAAGAGCAAACCAGAAGAGAAGACCAAAAGAGTAGACTTATAGAGACCTCAAAGGCTTTCTGACACAGACATTGACAGTACAGAGAAGACCAAGAAAAACTTGAAAAACTCAGACAGTCACTGCAAAGATTGGAGCAAGATTCAAAGACATTGCTGGCCTCATTTGATGGAAGAGATAGGTAGGCACCAATGCAAGAATTCCTCCAACAACCTAAAAAACAACATGATAACACCAGAACCCAGCTCTCAAGGTCCAGTTGAAGAGTGGATGGAATGAGAATGTGAGCAAAAGGGTCAATTCCATGAAGGGTTCATTCACTGAAACAGTTTACCTTAGTTAATGGGATCTCACCAACTCCAGCTGGACTAGAAAGGAACAA
Organism: Myodes glareolus; assembly: GCF_982192425.1. Lineage (NCBI taxonomy): Eukaryota > Metazoa > Chordata > Mammalia > Rodentia > Cricetidae > Myodes > Myodes glareolus. The sequence goes on from NC_142028.1 coordinate 10,633,344, forward strand.
GCATAGGATCATACTAATCCCTCTGAATGTGGTTGACAGTCGTATGGCTGGGGCAGACTGAGGGGCCACTGGCAGTCACAGCATGATTTTTCTATACTGCATATAATAGCTGTTAGGAGTATTTCTTAACTTGAGCTCTCTGCCAACGCAATTCACAATCAAGCCAAATCAAAACAAGCCAAATTAAGAAATATCCAAGTTTAATGGGAGTTCTGCGCTTTCGGGTGGCCCCGAAGGGGAACAGGGAGGCCACAAAAGTGACCACTGGAAGGAAGGAAAAGAGACCACATGTTCCTCTTTTGGGAGTTCATTTAAATGCTCTGTGGGAGTGGTTCTGACCCCCAAGGGAGGGGTCAGGCCCTGTCCTGCTGGAATTTGGAGTCTAGACCAATAGAACTCTCAGGGTCAGGACCTGGCCTGCTGGGATTTGGAGTCCACACCAATATAACTCTCAGGCCTGGGGGCTGGGATAGATGTGAGGGACTGGGGCTTAAGCTCCCAATTTAACATTCCAGACTCTTTGGATATAGGGGTGACAGAAAATTGGAGTGATAATTATGACAAACATTTAGGCTCTCTTTGGAATAAAGGGCATATACTCAAATATGGCTACTTCTTGCAGGCACGGGGTGACGTGGGGAAGGGTAGAGCTAAGTGTCCACATTCAGCGAGAGGTGTGGCTAGAGAGGCATCCCATGTACTGTCATCCCGGAGAGTCAGGCATCTGTTCCTTGGGGGAGGAGAGAAGGCCGATGTCTAGGAAAAAAATTGCTATCCAAGATGAGTGTGCCAGAATGAGGAGCAGGTAGGCCCTTCATTGTGGCATCTTGGAAAACCGGGGCTGGGGGGTGGGGGGGGTCGAAGGTACTGTCTATTGTTCTTTAAAAAGAATATGATGTTGGGATGCCCCGGGTGGCTCACAGAGCAGCTGCTAGTCCAACAAGGACGGCTGTGGGTCCCTGCAAGATCTCCAGGGTGGCAGCGCCATGTGGCCAGGGGAGTCAGGCGGGCAATTATGGCGGATAAAAGGCTCACAGGACATAGTATTATTTAAAAAAGAGGGAGACATTGATTGCTTAAAGAAGAGGAAAACAGAGAGACATAAGAGAAACATAGAGAAAAACAAAGACACATGTACACACGACAAGAGACAAACACAAGAGAGAGAAAGATGGCAACGAGGGAGGTCAGAAGTGGCTGGGGGTGGGCGTGGCTAGCTCTTAAAGTGGCCGCAAAGGAATAACATTCCCGGATCCTTTTTATAATAAAAAGTAGAAGGTTAGACATTACAGTTTGAAGGAATTGGGGCGGCGAATTCTCAAGGCTGCTTCCGGCTGATTTGTGGGCGTCATCTTTGGGGGGGGGTGAGGGAGATCTGAGAGAAGCTGGGTGCTGGTCACATCCTGGCATAGTTGGTCTCTGCTCCCGACAGAACAGGTGTCTGTGGCAAGGAAATGTCTGGTGTCCCTTGTACCTGGTTAGGGTATTGGCAGAACAGAGGACAAAGTTAAATTGAGAAAAAAATTTTAGGACCAGGGAATTGAGGGGTTTGTATCTGACCTGTTTATGATGGGTTCTTTAATTTGGTTCTCTGGAACTTATAAGAAAAACAGAAGTTTTAGACATATATATATATTGTATTAAGAACTCCTTGGGTTTTTAAAAACAGAAATTATAATGAAAAGTATTTTTATTTGGTGAGACAACCTGGCAAAACCTCTTAGCTATCAGACTGGCAGAGGTCTTTGAGAAGGATAAGATTTTACTTGAGTTACTGATTAAAAAATGACAGAGAACTTACTTGGTTGGCACCCAGAGCTACTCTTTTGGGTCCTCCCTGGTTGCTGAAGGTTGCATTTGACCTTTGCTGTTTAATGTAGAGCCTGTCAGGCTTTAGAAGACCCTGTGGGCTAAGAAATCTGTAGGAAGACAGGCCTACCTTACCTGGGCAGTTAGGCTATCAATTCCAGTGATTTTTGTCCACGTTTGGAGGTCTCCAGTTTAGGTGAAAGGCAGTTTTTGCCCAATGGTCAGTGCTTGGCAGTCGAAGCAAACTGCAGATGGACGCTGGTCTTTGATGGTTTGTCTTCTGTCTTCTCGGAGGAAACAGAGTGCTTGCTAGGAGCCAACCTGTCTCTTTTTGTTATGAAAAGTTTTTTTAAATAATTAAATATTTAAATATCGCATTCCCCAGATCTCTGAGCAGTTGAGGGCAGATTATTAGGTATAGCTGCAGTATAGAATCTGTCTGGAAGGTTGGGTTTGAGTTTGACTGTACTGACTCTTAACAGGTAAGATCCACATTTGTAAAAAGACAGACAGAAAGAAAAAAAAAACTGTTTGTAACATTAAGATTAGTGGCAGAACTGACACTGGTAGAAAACAGCTTAAAAGTACATACCAGTTTATGATTTTGTAGTCTGAAACGAGATGAAATGAACAATCATTATACATAGAAAGATTGAACAGGAATTAGGCAGAGTACATGCTTCTGATGGGCCCTATCAGAAAGCATGTCAGTATGCAAAACATCTGTAATCAGAGTTAACAAGAACACTGAGGAAGGGGAGAGGAAAGGCAGGACATACATAAGAATGAGAGAGCTTGGTCGAGTGATCTGGCTCTCAGTGAATCTAGCGATAAAGTCACCTGACCCCAATGAACATGGCGGCGGCCACGTGTTGTGGGGGGAAAAGTTACAATTTTTGAGCTGCTGTTGAGCTGCCATGCTGAACCATAAACTGCAGAGGGGAGCAAAAGTCTGGAACCAAAAAAAACTGCACCATGTCACGGCTGGGATGGAAAAGCCAACAGCTGCCTACCATGGACGATTGCTATCCAGAGTCTGAATCATGAAAACCCACGCAAAGAAAGAGCGCCCAGGACCACGTGAACGAGCGTCCTCAATTCACGGGTGGGGAGCTATGGGCCTAGCTGGATAAATCAGAGGCCGGGGCCACTCCGTAGCGGCGGTACGATGAGAGGAGAGAAAAAGGAAAGAAAAGAAGTGAAAATGAAAAAAGATAAAGAAACTGAGGACCCGGTCCCCAGATGAATGTCGAATACACAGCACGGGAAGTGTGCAGTGCTAAAGCAGGCGGACCAACCCAGGAGTCGTCCAAACACGATTCCGGTAAAGGAAAGCAACCGTCTGTAGCAGAACAAGGAGCGACTCACCAATTGAAGCCGGTGTTGTTTGTAGGAATGAGTCCAGGCAGTTGGTGGTGTTGAGAAGGCCCTCGGTCCCGACTTGATTCAATCCCGTAAGTTGGTGCTCAGAGTCCCAGATGAAAAGTAAAGCTGGGACCCTGGCCCTTGGCGGGTGAATCTCTCAAGTCCGCAGCACCAAATATTGTTCTTTAAAAAGAATATGATGATGGGATGCCCCGGGCGGCTCGCAGAGCAGCTGCTAGTCTGACAAGGATGGCTGTGGGTCCCTGCAAGATCTCCAGGGTGGCAGCCATGCGGCCGGGGGAGTCAGGCGGGCGGTTATGGTGGATAAAAGGCTCACAGGACATAGTATTATTTAAAAAAGAGGGAGACATTGATTGCTTAAAGAAGAGGAAAACAGAGAGACATAAGAGAAACATAGAGGAAAAACAAAGACACATGTACACACGACAAGAGTCAAACACAAGAGCGAGAAATTTGGCGACGAGGGAGGTCAGAAATGGCTGGGGGTGGGCGTGGCTAGCTCTTAAAGTGACCGCAAAGGAATAACACTCTCTGCTGTATAGACCAAGTGTCTTGAGTAGGTGCCTGCTTGAGTTTGGAGAGATGGTACCAGTGTTATGGTTAGTTGTCACTTTAAGACACAAGCCACACCCACTCCTAGTGACCCCCTTCCCTTCTCTCTCCATCTTGATTCTCACTGTCCTCTCTCTTGGCTCGAGTGTGTTCTCTTGTGTTAGCGCCCCTTCTCTGTTTCTCTCCTCTTTTTCTCTTTCTTCATTCCCCTCTAAGTAATAAATATCCAATTCTATTCTATACGATGTGTCTGTCCATGTGTCTCCCACCCGCTTGCTTGCCCAGCTGCTCAGGAGCTGGGACCAGCCCAGCTCTGCATGGCTGGGTCCCACCCAGACTGCCGACTCCCCCACCAGGGACCCGCTGCTCGGGACCAGGCACCAGGACCTGCCACAAGCTGCTCGCTGCCTGCTCACACCCCAGGGCTCGCTGAGACTGAGCAGCCTGCCCACCATGTGTCAGGACCACATCTCTACCTGGGACTGGCTGCTCTGTGGGCCTGTCTGCCTACTGCCACCAGGGCATCTTGCAGCATTTTTAACAACCAGCATGATGTCTCAAGAGCTTGGCAGCCAACAGGGTGGTGAGGATTACCATGTGAGGTCCAGTCTATCGAGGTTTAAGACACCTAGGAGTTAACTGTTTGAGGAGTACTCTGTTCCCTGGGGAAAGTGGGGCAGGTTTAGGGATATTAGGGTCCACTGGCGTGGTGGCAAGGAAACAACTGTCAGTGTGTGAACAGAGAACGGACCTTAAAAGTGAGAGATGGGGTAAGTATCCCACCAGTGGAGGAGTTTGGACTGGGAGGTGATGGTTAAGGAGAAAGGGCCTGCCATAAAGCAGCTCAAAAGGTCTCAGGCTCATAGAGGAATGTGGGGTGGCTCTGAGGCACTCAGGGCAATGAGGAGAAGGGAGGACCAAGATAACCTGAGTTCAATGGAGAGCTTGGTTAGTTGTTTTTGATGAGTCCCCTTGTCCAGGAGATATTGAGAGCTTCTGACATGAACTCCATGACCCTGAGCCAGCACATCTGCTGTTTCCCCAGAACTCTATAGCATAGATGAGAAAAGGGACTCACCAAAACGCAGCCACTATAGCCCAGAAGCTGGGTTAAACGTGGCATGGAGAACTCAGATTGTAGGCTATGGGGCTTTCAACACATGGTCTAGGACCACGTGAAAAGGGCTGCCCTGTGTCGGTAGGACCTCCAAGATGTGTGGAATATTTCCTTACATGAGCTTTCTGTCAACGCAAATTCCCAATCAAGCCAAATAAAAAACAAGCCAAATAAGAAATATCCAGGTTTAATGGGAGTTCTGTGCTCTCAGGTGGTCCCAAGGCGGAAGAGGGAGGCTGCAAATGCAACCACCAGGAGAAAGGAAAAGAGACCACATGTTCCTCTTTTAGGAATTCATTCAAATACTCTGTGGGTGGTGGGGTCAGGACCTGGCCTGCTGGGATTTGGAGTCTAGACCAATATAACTCTCAGGCCTGGGGTTTGAGATAGATATGAGGGGCTAAGGCCTATAATCCCAATTTAACACTGGCTTTTGGGGATCCTATTGTCTTTGGATGTATACCTTGCTCAACCTAGATGTAGTATGGAGGGCTTTGGACCTTCTACAAAGCAAGTGCCTTACCCTCTCTTAGGATTAGGTGGGGGTGGAGTGAGAAGGTGTGTGGAGGAAATGGGAGGAGGGAAGGGAGTAGGAATTTGGATTGGTATTTTTAAAAATAAATCTGTAGGCCCATATTTTCTACATGATATGACAGCCAAGTTCTCAGGCCATGGTTGGTATCCCAAGCAGTTACTATCCTGCCAGAAAGCCTGCCACTACCTAACAAAAGACTCAGGATGTATTTCTCCTCTTTTGTTTTTATGTAGATCACCTGGAAAGAAGTGTGAATTCCAAGCTAGTGACTGAGTTGCTGAAGTTACTGCAGTCCCTCTACCCACCAGAAAGAGAATATTAATGAACTTCTACCTTAGTTTACCTTAGGGAATAAAAGGTGTTTAAATAATAAACGTGGGTGATCCTCAGGAATGAAGGAAGTCTGAGACTCACAATAAATATTGCTGCATTAACTGTGTCTCAATTTTTCCCATGCCTCCATGCCAATCCAGAGAGGGAAAAGTAGTTTATGTAGTAGTATCGAACATCGACATAAATCTAGTAAATTAAAAAAGTGCCTTAGCTTTAAAACAAAAGTCAAAATTTTATTTGTAAATGGAACTTGAATGATTCACTGCTTTGGAGAAGTGAGTTTGCTTTTGTTTCCACAAGAAACAAGAGGCTATGGATTTGTTCCAGGTGAAAATAGAGCAGGTTTGATGAAGGCAGATCTCATGAACCTTGACAAGTATTGTCTTTCAATAAAGGTTACCACTAGTCCTCCTAGGACATGGTCATCATTTCAAAATTTGATCAGGGACCCTAAAGATAATTTACTCACCAATATCAGGAAGTAATTTGGAGAAACTGATGTCCACATTCCCAAGAGTTTTGGGGTCATGAATGGTCTTTGGTTATTTTGTTACTTGTTACTTTGGATATTTGTTATATTTAGGGGAATATAGGAAAAAGATAACTCTTATTCTCAGTCATTTTTCATTGTCATGGATTTTGGTATACAAATATAAATTTAAGGTTAATTTTATATACTTTATTTATATTTCTATGCTTGTTTCAAAAATTGTTGTATAGTGATACAAATTTAAGGTCAATTTTGTTATACTATATGCATATTTCTCATCTTGTTTATGGTATTATATTGATTTTCTTCATTTAAAATGAAATGTACAGTTACAAAATACAAATTAATAGTTATCTCTAATCACACTTTGAGTTATGTTAGATAGGTTTTTCTAGATATGCCAAGATATATTTCAGATGAATAGGTAATCTTCATACACTACAAAACCTATGGAATATAGCATTTAAAATATTTTAAAAACTTATACTTTCCTTGGCAGTGATAGAAAGAGATCTGATTATGGCAGCACTGATTACTTCAAGAGGATGATGGGCATCAAAGAAGTTTCTTATGGGGGTTCTTTCAATGTAGCAAGGCTAAACATTTAGGCAAAAACTGCTCTTGCTTGGCCTGCTTGACTGTGTGCTATATAAACTGGACATTTGGGACTCATAGGAAAAATGACTGCTGAATTTGCAAAAACAAGGTGGGACAGTCCTTCAGGGTTCCTGATTCACAGAAAAATCTGATAGGAACTCTAGGCCTATAGGCTGACGAAGGATGCCCCCATCATTACTGAAGCACTTTGAGTGAATGTCCAGGGAGTCAGATGCCTCTGTCATTTCTAGAGTTCTGGTTGTTTTTCATACTGCATTCAAAGTCAGGAAGCAGAGAGATGAGCACTCAGTTTGCTTTCTCCTTTCTATTCAGTTTAAAATCCAGTCTATCGAATGGTTCTGTCCACCTTTGGGATGGATCTTCCTATCTCAGTTAACCTAATATCAACAATCCCTCAAGACATTCTCAGAATCTTAACCTCTGAGTGATTCTGGGTCCTGTTAAATTAACAAACAAAACTGATTGAGTTTTTATTGGTGGTAGTTTGGGAGTGGTCCTACCTTGGTCTCATAGTTCAGCCTAACATTGAACTCATAATCATCATAACCATTATAACTGGTTTCAAGGGTTTTCTTTTATTTAACCAATTCTCTTTGATTCCTTTCATTTTACATTAAAATTTCATATTAGAATTCAAAGAAATGGTTTTCCTCATAGCATTTCCATCAATATATTTTAATATACTTTCTTCCCTGCTCCTCTCTCCCCTGCTCTCTGGTGTGGGATTCCCCTCTGTATGCTGTGATTACCATTAATGAATAAAGAAACTGCCTGGGTCTGTTGATAGGGCAGAACATAGGAAAGCAGGAAAAACTAAAATGAATGTTGGGGAAAAGGAGGAGGAGTCAGAGAGAAGCCTTCAACAGTTCTCTTTATGTCTTTCCCCTCTCTTCCATCCAATATCTGTTGTCAAAGCCTCATTGGTTCAGCTACTTTTTACTACCTGTTTCTGAATCACCATTTTGACTCTGTTATGCTCCACTATCCCTTAGAACTTATATTTGAAAGAAAAAGTACCACCAAAAAGAAAAGAAGCCTAGTTAAATTTTGGATGCCAACTACTTTGATTATTATGATGTTTTCAGTTCACTTTGACATATTTTGGCAGGTGTTTTTTCAATATTATTACCAGAAAGAAACAATCATATGCTAAATACCCAGAGAAAAACCTTCCTGAGATTTCTTCTCTTTGATCCAGGCACCCACCTAAGAATAGGTAACTTTAATCTAAGCATACTTATTAAAGCTGATTGTTGCAGTGGTCTTGATTGTTCAGCAACCCTTGTCTCCATTCTATCCTACACTGTAGAATATATTTCATCATCACTCCAATTGCTACTATTGAATGCTTCTAAACCAAATAGACCTGAAGCTCCATCAAGCAGGAACTTAGACCACTTAATCTCTAGGTAACCTTCCCAGCCCTTATACACCTCAGCATATGGAAGAAAAGAGATGTTTGGGCTTGAGCTAAGACTCAGGGAAGGACTGCTGCCTAGTGTGCAAGAGTCTGATATTGAATCCCAGAATGGGAGGACTATATATATATGGTTTATCAAGAAGTACCTTCTCTGTATAGATTTGGGTCTCCTGGAAATTGCTCCATTGCTGTGAGAAAACACTATTGTACACTGTAAAGATTTGTCATCCATATTGGTTTAATAAAATATTGATTGGCCAGTAGCTAGGTAGGAAGTATAGACAAGACAACTAGACTAAGAATTCTGGGAAGAGGAAAGATAGAGCATCAGTCATCAACCAGATACAGTAGGTGCAAGATAAAAATGCCTCATCGAGAAACAGTACCAAGCCATGTGTTTAAACATAGACAAAAATTATGGGTTAATTTAGATTGTAATAGATAGTTAATTGGTGTGGGACGTCCTTCTATCTATGTGTTGCTTTGATTGGTTAATGAATAAAGAAACTGCCTATAACAGAGCTAGAGAGGAACAGAGCTAGGTGGGAAAAACTAAACAGAATGCAGGAAAGAAGGAGGAGGAGTCAGGAGATGCCATAGATCCACCACCAGAGATAGATGTGCTGAAACTTTGCAGGTAGGCCATGACTTTGTGAAGATATACAGATTTCTAGAAATGGGTTAAATTAATATGTAAGTTAGCCAGTAAGATGTTAGAGCTGATGGGCCAAGCATTGATTTAATTAATACAAATTCTGTGTGGTTATTTTGGTTCAGTGCAATGGGGATGAACGAGCTGTTCCTTATAATCATTAATAATTAGTCTGAACAAATAGGTTAAACAAATAGGCTAAACAATTTATAATTAATATAAGCCATATACATACCAAATATATGTTTATTTGGTACTGAATGGCTGTGGGACCAGGTGGGACACAAACTTCTAACAACAAATGATGCCCAACATTTAGCATCTATATCCACATAAAACATGAGAGAGCTTGGGAAGTGATTTTGGACACAAAAGAGTCAAGCATGGTTCTTGGTAGCGTAATTTTCTCAGGTGGGCTCTCTTAGAGGCAAGCAGAGGCACAGCTCCTTTAAGAGAAGCTTCCTGACTCAGGATTAGCAGTAAAAACCTAACATCTCTTTTAAGAAGTCCTGCCACCAAACACTTAAATAGTACTTATAAGAAGTTAGCATCAGATTTTTTTTGGTGGTGGCATGGACCTAAAAACTCCATAGAGTTCTCACAATAAAGTGATTCCTGCCAATACCTCTGCCATGAAGCTAGACTCTCAATAAGCTAAGGAATGGGGTAGAGTAAGCTGCCAAACTACAGCTTTAATCCTCGTTATATCACTTATCAGATTAAATACTCATGTGCAAAGAAAAAAATAGATATATATATACTGACAACATAATCAGACAGAAAACAACAGACTTTAAATGGTTTACAGTGTGTTTAAAAACAAATGAAGCCTTGGGAAATAAAAGAAAAAAGATAGAGAAAGTCCTTAAAAAGAAATGAGTAGAATGGCATGGTGGTACAACCTACATATGTTTTTACTCTTTTTCAAGGCATTATACCTATACAGCTCAATTAACACTGTAATGTAAATTCCTAGTCCTTAAATGTTATTATTGCAAAGTGTTTAGGATAATATAGAAATGCAGGTTAATAGTTACCTATTACAATCAAACTTATAGTCATGTTAGGCAGGTTTTCAAGGTCAAACAGAGCTATATTTTCAATAGAAAGATTATTTCCAAACACTTTAAAGCTCTACAAAATATTTCATTTAAGATGTTTTAATAACATAAGGGGTTTTATTATGGCAATGAGACATGACTGTTCCTGGCAGAACCAATATACCTCAGAGTAGATGATGGGCATCGAAGAAAATCCTTATGGAATTTACTTTCTTAGTGACAAAAAATAGGCACTGGGCAAGAAGCTTCCCTTGTCATGTGGCTGAAAATGTGCTGTGCAAATTGGACAAGCACGACACAGAAAAACATGATTGCTGAAATCTGACATGACAAGGTACAATATGTAGCATGATTAATAAAAACCTAGAGACAGAAATTTGGTTTCAACCTGATAGTTAGAAAAGCAAAACAGCCAGCCACTGGCTCTTACTTCTACTTCAGTCCAAAATTGTAACATGAAGGGCTGGCTTGTTTGTGGTTTTTTTTGTCCTGTCCAGCCCCCCAGCTGTTTAATCCCAGAGAAAAATCACACAAAGGACTCTGTAAGTTATAAAGCTGATTGGCCCATTAGGTCAGGCTTTTTACTGGCTAACTCTCACATCATGATTAACCCATTGTTTTAATCTATTTTAGCCATGTGACTCAGTACCTTTTCCAGTGGTAGCAGCTCACATTCTGCTGCTTTGGTGATCTGGCCAGGAGTGGGAAGAATCAACTTCCTCCTCCCCAGAATTCTCCTGTTCTCCTTGCATCATTTTTACTTTTTGTCTGGGTTTTCCCGCCTATATCTCCTGCCTGGCCAATCAGTGTTTATTTAAAACATGATTGACAGAATACAGACAATTTTCCCGCACCACAAAATGGTGGTCCTGCCTCCAGAAATCTCAGAATGAGACTGTATGTGAGAGCTGTCTCTAGTGCTAGAATTAAAGGCATGCACCACTACCACCCAGATCATATGGCAAACCTATGTAAAAGGTGTGTGTCACCACTGCCAGGTCTATAAGGCTGATCAGTACAGCTGTTTTACTCTCTGAACTTCTGGCTAGCTTTATTTATTAAAATACAAATAAAATATCACTAAAAAATTCCTTCAAAATTCTACTTTCACAGAAAAGTCTTTCAGATATTTTAGGCATGCAGACTGAATATGAGTGCCCCAACATTACAGAGGAAACTTGAGTGATTGACTAACTGTATAGGTGGGTCAACCAAACTAAGAATAATGGGAAGAAGAAGGGCAGAGTCAGAAGACATTGCCCAGATGTAGAGAGAGTAAGATGTATGGGAACTCACAGAAGTACATCCATTTCACTAAGGTCAGAGACTTCAGACCTATTCTTGTTTCCTCAAGGGTATACGACAGAAGGTTTGATATATTGTGTGGCTACTAACAGGGTGTTTTAACCTAGTTTGGTTACTTAATCTTTTGGTTATTAAGAAGGCAAATACTTCATTTGTTTCTTGTATCTTGGTAAAGAAGCGTTTTGCCTTCCCCTTCCTTTCTGGATTGAGGTATAGAAAGTCTATGAAAACTAAACACGACGTGAATCTCAGAATTTACTAGATTCTTTTCTGACTCTACCAGTTGCCTCTTGTCTATTTCTTTCTTAGCCCTCATGCTTCCCATCAAGCATGAACAAATAAGCCAGACAAGACCAGGTCGATGACATGGAATACAGAAAATGAAGCCCAACGTGGGCTGTCATCAAAGATGGACATGCCATACTGACACATGGCAAAGTGCAAATAAGGACTATGAGTTAACTTAAAATGTAAGAGTTAGTTAATAATAAACATGAGCTAGTGGTTGAGAATTTATAACTTATATTAAGCCTCTGTGTGATAATTAGGGAAGCAGCTGCAGGGTATTTGGAACCATGTGGCTCTGAGACAGGAACATTGTATGTATACCAGTCTGAAGAGATCCAAAATTCTCTTCTGACCACTATATACAAACATTTGGGACACACAAAAGCATGTGAGTAAAGCACCTGTTGTCACAAATAAACAAATTGGCAATAAATAAATAAAAAATAAATGCAAACATAAAAATTTAAAATCTTAAAACTGAATCTCATTTCACATAATGACTGCATCAGTCATATTTATTTTTTAGTGATAGGATGGCTTCAAACTCATTAGCTGAGGATGACTTTGAACTCTTTTTTTATTCCACTTTGAAGTTAAGCTTTTTTTTTTTTAAAGATTTTTATATTATGTATACAATACAGTGTGCTGCCTCCATGTATGATTGTATGCCAGAAGAGGGCACCAGATCTCACTGTAGATGGTTGTGAGCTACCATGTGGCCATGTGGTTACTGAGAATTGAACTGAGGACATCTGGAAGAACAGTCAGTGTCCTTAACCTCTGAGCCATCACTCCAGCCCGACTTTGAACTTCTTTCACTAAGATTTACTGATATTTTTTATTTTATGTATAGGTGAGCAATTTTCTGCTGTGTTGAGGTTCCAATTCAGGGCTCCCTGCATGTTAGTCAAGTTCTCTACCACCAGAGCTGGTGTCAAGACCCAAGCTTTGGTCAGGATTCCTTAAACATGAGTCTGACATCAGTCCACAGTGTCGTTCAAAGTGCATGAGACACAGATAGGAACTTACAGCAAGCTTCTTAAAGTCCTGCTTCCTGGGCTTGAGTCCAGGAGAAGGAACCCTGCCATTGCCTCATAGAGCAAGGAGCACAAAGCAGTTCAATTATCACTAAAAATTCCCATGTCTTTAAAAACAAAGATCTTTTAAAATTCTTTCCTTCTTTCCTTCTTTATTTATTTCTACTCTTTCTTCCTTCCTTCCCTCTTCCTTCTTTCCTTCTTTCCTTCATGTGTTTATGTTTCTAGGTAGAGATCCAGAGACAACGTGCAGGAATCAGTTTTTTCCTTACACCAAGGCTTGACAGCAAATGCGTTTTTCAGTGAGCCACCTTGCTAGTTCCATAAAACACATCTTGTCCACTTGCTTTGTAAGTGCACTGATATTCTAAAAACTTGTGTTCTAACAAAGATATGTGAATATTTAGTACCACAATGATTCCTATGTGGTCATTAGTAAGTTTAAGAAAATTCATTTTTAATTTCCTTTAAATAAAAATACATATAAATCAAAAGTAAAATGTGACCACAGTTTAAACAGCATGTTTGTCTGTCTTTCAACTTTCCTCTTGCATAATTTCTTCTCCCACATTTCAGATGAAAGGCTTATTTCTCACCTTCTTCAATGTTCATTCCTTACTTTCACTTTATCAAAGAATTTGTTCTGCTTTTTCCCCAGGGAACATTCCATGAGTTCAGGATGTAGTAAGAGCCAAATACTTTAACTTTGTAGTTAATTTTCCTACAAGGGAGTTCATTACATTCTTAAACAGCATAATCCCTACCTGTTTATAGAAGGAAGACAAATGTTTTACAAGGCCATTGAAGTGGCAACACCCTTAAACCTTATTTACAAAGCTGTTTCCTTTGTTTAAGATGGATACTCCTGCTCACAGGATGATAAAATTTAATTTTTTCAACACTAATGAATCCTGAAGAAAATGTCTCATCAATCTTGATACAAAACTCTCTCAAACCTATTTTTATTTAATCTTGAATATGTGTTGAAGCATCTCAGAGTCTTCCAGGTTAAAAAATTTAGAAGTTTATAGGAATAAATATACCTTCTTTTAACTTCTTAGGGAGCAGGGAAGTTCCACATTAGACATACCCAACTAATTATTTGGTTAGAGTTGGTATCATCAAACTGGAATAGATGTAGTCACTAATCCTTTCATAAATCCAGATAATGTATTTCCAAATATTTCTCAGAAATTACCAAATAACAAATCTCTTGGAAGGGAGGTCATCTGCACCTCCCTGTATGTGTAATCAGTACAGAACATACGGAACACCGAATTCTTACCACAAAGGGGATTTATAACCTGGCAGGAAAGTAGGGTTGTAAGTGGAAGGCAGCAAACGTAGTAGCAGCAGCAGCAGCAAGTAAACAAGGAAATCAATGGAAAAAGAAAGTTATCTCTGCAGGAGAGAGCGTTTAAGGGAGGGGAGGAGAGTCTGTGCTAGGGTGAGTTGGTAAATACTGATTGAGTATATTAGCCAATTAGTGAATTCTGATTGATAGACCTTGGTGCTTTTTCTCAGGAATGAGTCAGTGGTCAAATAAATGAGTAGACTTTGAGGGCTAGTTTGTAGCAAGGGAAACAAAAATGAAAATGATGAATGGAAACAAGGGAATATACATCAGATTCCACTTTCCGTCTGTCTTTTCTCACTGTGAAAAATTTTAAATAAACTCCCATACATTCTACTCATCTGAGGAAGATAATTATTTTTCTTTGAACCCTAACGACATTTTTCTAACTACAGCTTTTAGTTGAGAAGTTTTATTCCCCACCCCCAACACTGTGAATGCATCACTCTACCTCTTTTTAAACTGAATGTTCAACTGAGAAAAGAAAAGAGTAGGCAACTTCAACAACAGAAATTCATTTTGTATTTCACTGGAAGCTGGGAGACTGAAGCCAAGCTTCCTTCAGAGCCAGGTAGTGATAACTTTCTCTATGAATGTGCAGGGGGACTATTTACAGCATCCTTGCATGATAGAGCAAGAGAAGCAAGTACTCTGCTTTCTCTTAAGTCACTCATCCCAGTGTGAAAGTTAAACTCTCAAGAACCAACAATCTCCTAATTGCCCCCAGCAGTATGTATGACTAATGATTCAACATGGTGATTTGGGGAGACACAAACTCATATTCCATAATGTGGTCACATTTTAATATTAGAACAAAGAATTGCTTTTTGATGTAGCTGTGGATTGAAAGAAAAAAAGATGAATCAAAAAAAGGAAAGAGGGATTAACAGGATTTGTTAGAATAAAAGGCATTTCATATATTGTGATAACCTTTTAACCTGTGGTAGTTTGTGTGAGAATGGCCCCCATTGGCTCATATTTGAATGTTTGGTCACAAGTTGATGGAACTTTTTGGAAAGAATAAGGAGTTATGACCTCGTTAGAGGAGATATGTCACTGGGAGTGAGCTTTGAAGTTTCTAAAAGTACATGCCATTCTCATATTCTTAAAGTGAATGCAAGTCATATATGCGGATGTGTTTTTGGATGGAGATCATGTTTTGTGGGATAGGGGAAACACCATCAGGGCCCCTTTCTTTGTAAAAGAAAGTCACTCCTCTGTGTACTTAGGTAATGTAAAATTCATCCCTTAATTTCTTAATTTCTCTGGGTCTAACCTTAAAAAGGCAACATTACTAAATTAATTATTGCAAATTTGTTTTAGATTTGCTTATTATATGTGTATTTATATGTTTTATTTGCTGTATTCATGTCAGTGCATAACCTGTATGCAGTGCCCAAGGGTACAAGAAGAGGGTGTCAGATTTCCTAGATTCAGAGTTACACATGGTTATGAGCTACATTTGGGTGCTGGAAAGTGAACCAGAACCTCTCAAAGAGCTGACAATGCTTTTAAACTGGAAACTATGTCCCCAGCTCTCTAAGTAAATTCATGTACTTAGAAAAACTTACTTGGAGAAATGTGCTGTATATTATTATACTTTTAAACATGCTGCACAAAAACCATTAATTTACAAGTTCAAGATGACAAAACCATAGCTTCATGATGGGAGGTAGATAGTAAGTTCCATCACTAAGTAAGGAGCTACTAGCCATTGATAGCTACTAGGACAGGGAGAACATATGGGTGGCACAAATTAAAGTTGATGAGCTTTACAAAGATGAGAGGACACAAATTTGGATTGGTAAGGAAGTGGACATGGGTCTGGGGTCAGTAAAAGTGGGGAATACGATCAAAATTTGTGTGAGGAAAAATAAATATGTTTAATTGGACTCTGATCAAAGGGTTTTGAGATGTTGCTGGTATTCTGAATATAGTGACAACGACAGCTTTAATCGTTAGATTTATTGTGTCATCTATGTTTACTTGGATGTATGTAGACATTGGATACATAGACCTAAGTAAGCAGAATCAGAAAAGGCAGCAAGAGAGTCATCTTACAGATACAAGTCACCATGCCTCCAAGTTATTGATATAATTCTTTCAAAAGTTCTTTGATTTCATGCTTTCAAAAATCGTAAGTGGAGGGGCTCGAGAGATGGCTCAGTGGTTAAGAGCATTGCCTGCTCTTCCAAAGGTCCTGAGTTCAATTTCGGGCAACCACATGGTGACTCACAACCATCTGTAATGAAGTGCCTTCTTCTGGTCTGTGAATATTGTATTCATAATAAATAAATAAGTATTTTAATTAAAAAATTGTAAGTGGAAAGGATGCATTCATATTTAAAACAGAGCTTATCTCTTGCCTAAAGCAACCTTTTGCAATTATAGGTCTGTTTAATTTGCTTATCTGGTCTTGATTTAATTTTGGTAAGTGATATTTATCCAGAAAGTTGTCCATTTCCTTTAAGTGTTCCAATTTTGTGCAGTAAATGTTTTCTAAATATGACCTGATGATTTTCTGTATTTCCTCCATGTCTGTTGTTATGTCCCCCTTTTCATTTCTGATTTTGTTAATTTGGATATTCTCTCTCTCTGCGTTTTGGTTTGTTTGGATAAAGGTTTGTCTATTTTGTTGATTTTCTCAAAGAACCAACTCTTTGTCTCATTGATTCTTTGTTTTGTTTTCTTTGCTTCTATTTTGTTGATTTCAGCTTTCAATTTGATTATTTCTTGTCATGTAGTTCTCTTAGGTGAGTTTGATTCTTTTTGTTCTAAAGTTTTAAAATGTTCTGTTAATTTACTAGTGTGGGATTTTTCCAGCTTCTTTATGTAGATGTTTATTGCTATGAACTTTCCTCTTAATATTGCTTTCATTGTGTTCTATAAATTTGGGTATGTTTTGTGGTCATTTTCATTGAATTTTAGGAAGTCTTTAATTTCTCCCTTTATTTCTTCTTTCACCCATTGATGATTAGGTGAGCATTGTTTAATTTCTATGTGTTTGTGGGCTTTCTGGAATTAGTATTGCTGTTGACTTCTAGTTTTAAATCATGATGATCTGATCAGATACATTGGGTTATACCAATTTTTTTTTGTATTTGTTGAGGTTTGTTTTGTTAATGAGTATGTGGTCAGTTTTTGAGGAGCTTCCATGAGGTGCTGAGTAGAAGGTATATTCTTTTCTGTTGGGATGGAATATTCTATAGGTATCTCTCCCTCTCTTTTGTGGTCACCAAAGCCTTATCACAGCTTCCAATTCTCCCAGGGCAGACAACCATGGTGACTTTTTACTTTATTGTTATTCAAGAGTGCTCTCCAATAAATATTTGATATCCCCTTGTTTCATGAACTCACTTACCCATGCTTACAATCCTAGAAAATGATTGTGTGCTTTGAACGTGTAAAGATGGAAAGGTCTGCATAGCTAGATCTGCAAGGCAGAGTGCTGAGACAGAAAGGAGAACATTTTAAATTTTAAGTAGTCTTGATTGTATTGAGGCCAGAGGAAAAGAGTGTAAATGGACCACTCAGTTTAAAGTGAGATGTTTATGTGTTGGGTTGAGAGATAATTGAAGATTGGTGACTTGGGGAGTGGAGATTTGAGCTTTGGGAGGTGAGATTTGGTAATGCCTGGAGCTGGAGAAATAGAGGAGTGGAATGGTATCTGATTGGCTATGAGAAGGGGGAGGTCTGTAAATGAGGAGATTCTCTATATACTGAAGCAGGATGAAGGGAAAAAGAGGAGGGAAGGTCAGGTCTATGGTGAGTGCCTGGAAAAGGACCATAGGGTAGAAAAGTATTATACCAGTGCTAATTGAGTGAAGGTGTTAAACCAAACAAAAGTTTCCATTAGGTTTTGACTATTTGTACAGGAGTATTATAGGGTGAAGAAATGGGACATAGAAAGAGGTTATATAAAAAGCATTGGATGATGTGTTTGAGGCCTCAGAAACTGATTAAAATAGGGAGTATTCAGGTTGGTAGATGTAGGCAGAAAAGTATTTTACTGTAACAGATATGACTTTATGAAGGGCAACAAAGGAAGGAGAGGTGCTATCCTATAAAATAGAACTAATTAAAGATGGAGGCAAGAATATGAGTAGTTTTGAAATTTTGAAGAGTGAGAGAGTATACAACTAGAGACCTACAAAAAGAAGAGGAGGGATGTAAAAAGGTATTTGGAGAGCTGTTGCTGGGGAAGAAAGTAAAAATATTTGACAGCTTTGGAAATAATAGTTTTTTCTTAGTAAGGGAAAGAGGAGAATGGGGAGGACATTATTAGGGGATTTGGAGAAAGGAAGGCTAAAAGGAACTGCATTGAAAGAAGAAATTTGAGGGTGGAGTTTGCAAGAGTCTAATGGATTGGATGTGTACTCTGACTATGGGTGAGGAAGAGAAGCGAGAGAAGTGAGCAAGGAATGTGAGGAGGCAAATTTACATAAGTAGTGACTGCCTAGGCTCATGTACAGTGTTTGGTGTGAATTTGGGCTGTCAATATCATCAGAGATCTTAGAAAGATTAATTATAATAGGAGGTATCCTGTAAATGGTCAGAATTTCAGATAAGCCTTACCCACTACTGAGAGACTAGCTACAAATGTCACAGCTAGTCCTCTTGAGACTTAACCATTGTCTTAGTTTTATATACAGGACCACATAGAGATACTGTCACTCCTAAGACAGTTTGAAGTAATTGTCAGAAAATTATGTCCCCTCTCCCAACAGATGGGATGATTGGTGTTTTTTTTCAGGGTTGGTTATATGTTATTATGGCATTGATGGCATAATAATAATAATTAGACTAAGGAATCTCATTTGGTATATACAAAAAATGGGACTAGGTAGAATAGGATAATAATGTAGATTAGTGTATGTACTTGTAAACTATTTTAGCAACTCTTAGTTATAGACTAAGGCCTAGAATAACTGATAGATTATTTTTAAAGACAAGAGATTTTTCAAAACCATCTTACCCAGTCTTGGCAAGATTTGACAGTTCTGTTATCCATTTCCAGATACTAAGCATTTTTTCAGTAGTTGAGGTATGGACAGTTCCTTGCCCAGAGGCCGGTTTTGCCAAGAAGAAGATGGGCTCCAAGTGGAACGTCTTTGGCGCTCAACAATCTCTCAGGAATATATCGGTGTTGCCAGGAATGATTGTGTCTCACTACCACAGAACTCTAAGATTAAATTAAATGCAATTTTCTACAGCTCTTTGAAGAGGTTGAAGATTATACAGAATATAATCTCTATGTATCTAAAGAGCATGATTAGTCTAACTATAAATATGACAGACATAGATGACTATTGATCTATAATTCTTAATACCTATCTAACTTAAAGAATAAGAGAATAAACAACTTGCAATAAATGAGGACAATGACCTTCAAATGTAAACAATGAATATCAATTCATAAACAATATATAAGTATCTTAATCAGAGTTAGAAATGTACACTGCAATATTGTAAATATATATCAATACAATATATATATCAATACATAAAAATGTTTTAAACAGAGGTAGAAGCATGCATTATATTCAATATAATTTAACTTTGCATCCATGTACAAAAATTTATCAATGTAATAATCTTTAAACAGTAACTCACAAATACCATTATTTATTATCCCATCATCCAATTTTCCCTCTTTTTTTTCAAAAAGATCCCTGAGCTTATAAAATTCCTCTCCCAACCCTCAACTGTATACTGATTACAATCAACTCCTAAATAATATCCCTAAACCCGAGGATAAACTTTGCTGGGAGAGGGGCCGTCCTCCTCTAGAATTACTTCCAGCTGTCATGGGGGTGACGTTTTTTCCTGGGGGATCCTGTGAAAGTAAAACGATGGTTAAATTTCAAGATCAGTGTCTTTTAAAATTGCAAATAGTCTTTGAGTATTTTGTGGAGGTCTGGCCAGAATGTTGTACAAGATGTGCACCATTTCAGCTAACCAAATTGGAACCATCTGTGCAGCTGATACCCGAAAAATGACTTGTAGTAGCGCTATCAGTATCATGTCGTCATATCAACCAGGTGGAGTTGTTGTTATGGGGGCCCCATCTTCTTCCTGGAAACTTCAAATGTCAGTGCAGAAAAAAACTCTTTGTTCATTGTGGAAAACTTAAACATTAATTATAGAAACATATACAGACATACATATATTCAATGAAAGGTATGATAGATAAATTCAATGAAAAGTATGATAGATATGAAGAAAAGCAAAGATGTTTTCTAAACTCATATTTCTTTCTATCCCTTATCATGGCTCTTGATATAAGACAGAAACTCCAAAAACTCTGGGTTTTTCTCTTAACAACAGACTTGGAATTAGAGAGGGACTGAAACAGAATCTAACTCCAAAACCAGCTCTATAAATATAGAAATAGGATTTAGTATATCTTACTTACAGAACCTATTCAGTTTTCTTGATAGTCCATCTTAGATAGTTATTTTTTTCATCTGTCAGTATTCAAACATCCAGGGTCCCTTGAATTTTTCAAAGATGAGTGTTTCCCTGCAGAGATAAGAACAGAACCCTGCCCCCATTCTATATGTTTTTCTTACCACCTGAATGATTATTATCATTGTGGATGAGCTGTCATATCTCCTTTCTAAGATGTTTCTCCTCTTCAAATTAAACCTTTATTAATTTTGATGGTATCCACAATTTTTCTTCTCCTGTGGAAACAAGAACAAAGCCCTTTCCCCAACGTAGCACATCTCGGGCTTCCATTGAGAGGTCAGCACATCCTTGAAATAAACCAGTTGATTTAGTTCAGCAGACTTTTCCATTATCCAGTGTCTTTCTGCCACTGTTGGTCCTTTCTCGTTACCGTTAAGAAAATTCAAGGTTAATAAGGCATTATGTAATCTATTTCTGGGGGCATTTTCCACCCCTTTCTGTTTATTTAACATATCCTTTATAGTTCCATTTGATTTTTCTATGACTGCTTGACCTGTAGGATTGTATGGTATACCCGTAACATGCTTAATATTAAAATAAGCAAAAAGCTGTTTCATTTTCCTAGAGACATAAGCAGGACCATTATCTGTTTTTATTTGTGCTGGTATACCCATGATGGCCATAACTTCTAATAAATGTGTGATTACTGAGTCAGCTTTTTCTGAATTTAGAGCAGTTGCCCACTGAAAGCCTGAATAAATGTCAATGGTGTAATGTACATATTTTAATTTTCCAAATTCTGCAAAATGGAGCAATCCATCTATTAGATTCCATTCCTTTGAGTACCCTTTGGGTTAGTCCCTGCAGGTAGTGGTGTTTGGTCATATAAAGAGCAAGTAGGACATCTCTTTACACTCTCCTTAGCTTGTTGCCATGTAATAGAAAACTCTTTCTTTAAACCTTTGCTATTGATGTGATTTTTTATGAAATTCTGAGGCCTACAACATACTTCCAATCAATAATTGATCAATTTTTGCATTATCTTGTGCTAGAGGACCTGGCAGACCCATATGGGACTGGATGTGTGTTATGTACATCGGACAAAACCTATTCCCGATTATGTCTTGTACCTGGATAAACAATAAAGTCAACTCTGTGTCATCTGGTACAAATTCAGCGGTTTCAAAGAGCAAGATAACTCTTTCTGCATATTGAGGATCTGTTAACTATATTAAGAGGTTCTTTAAAATCCCTTAGCACCATAAGAATAGCATATAATTTTGCCTTCTGGACAGAAGTATAAGGGCATTGTTCCACCTTACTCAATTCATCTGATTTGTAACCAGCCTTCCCTGATTTATTAGCATCAGTATAAAACGTATGGGCTCCAGTTATTGAAGCATCATGTACTATTCGAGGAAGAATCCAAGAAGTTCTCTTTATGAGGTTAAGTCTACCGCTTTTGGGATAGTTGCTATTAATTTCTCCCCCAAAATTAGTGCAAGCTCTTTGCCACGGTTCATTGTCTTCCCATAACTTTTTTATTTCATCATTAGTGAAAGACACTTTAATTTCTGCTGGGTCTATACCTGCTAGTTGATGAAGTCTCAGTATACCTTTTTTAATTAATTCAGAGACCTTTTCTACATAAGTTTTCAATTTTTTACTTGGTTTGTGTGGTAAAAAGATCCATTCTAAAATAGTATCTTCCCTCTGCATTAAAATCCCTGTAGGAGAAATTCTGGAAGGCAATATGACTAGAATACAACTAAGATTTGGATCCACCCTATTCACATGTGTCTCCTGTAATTTTTCCTCAACTATCATCAGTACCTTTTCTGCTTCAGCTGTTAACTCTCTGGGACTATTCAAATCTTTGTCACCATCTAAGTTTTTGTTCAAATGAATTATTAGATCAGGTGTTATTCCAACAGCCGGTCATAGACTGAAAATGTCTCCTAACAATCTTTGAAAGTCATTAAGAATTCATAACCAGTCTCTCCTAATTTGTGTATTTTGTGTCCTTTTTTTTGTAAATCTATTCTGTAACCTAGGTAATTAACAGAATCTCCTCTTTGAATCTTTTCAGGAGCAATTTGTAATCCCCATTTAGGCAAAATTATCTTTACATCCTCAAACATTTTTTCTAAAGTATCTATGTTTGAATCGGATAGCAAAATGTCATCCATGTAATGGTATATTATAGATTTAGGGAATTGCTTACATATTATTTCCAATGGCTGACTTACAAAGTATTGACACAGGATGGGGCTATTGAGCATTCCCTGTTGGAGGATAGTCCACTGGTATCTCCTACTAGGCTGGGAGTTATTATAAGTAGGCACTGTGAAGGCAAATTATTCTCGATCCCTTTCTTGTAATGGTATGGTGAAGAAGCAGTCCTTCAAGTCAATAACTATAAGAGGCCATCCTTTGGGTAACAGAGAAGGCAGAGGAAGTTCAGACTGTAAAGAGCCCATAGGTTAAATTACCTTGTTGACAGCCCTTGGATCTGTCACCATTCTCCATTTGCCATATTTCATTTTTACAACAAGCACAGGAGAATTCCAAGGGCTAGTTGACACCTCAATATGTCAAGCATCTAGGAGCTCATGTACCAATTGTTCTGAAGCCTGCAATTTATCTTCAGCTAAAAGCCACTGTTTAACCCATATTGACTTTTCAGTTAGCCATTTTAAAGCTAGAGCTGTTGGTACCTCTAAAATTTAGTTAGTTGCTATATGTTCTTGTACAGCCTGAATGTCTGGTGACCTTTGTGCATAGTACTTTATTACATCCTTCCCAGAATTACAAGTTACTGGGGCTGCAGAAATGCTAATCTGGGTATTTCTTTGTTGTAGCTGGTCTCAACCCCATAAATTTATTGCAATATCAGCTACATATGGGCTTAGCTTTCCTCTTTGACCTTCTGGCTCAATACAGTCAACCCATCTTGTGCTTTGTTTAGCTCGAGATATGGTTCCAATTCCTAGTAATTGAACATCTGCTTCTTGAAGAGGCCAATTTGTATGTCAAGTTCTGGAGTGATGAACTATCTGTATGGATACTCACATCTGCTCCTGTGTCTATCAAGCCAACAATCACAATTCCATTTATATGTACTCTCAGCTTTGGTCTCTGATCATTTATAGAGGTTTGCCAAAATATACGCTTCTTATTTCCTAATTATATTTCTGACTTAGCCTCCAAATTTGCATCATTTAGAACTTTATGATCTTGTACAGAATCATCTAGAGTTTTTAATTTTCCTGGTGCTACACGTCCTCCATGGTTACTGGGAATGACTGGGCATCTTTTGGCTTTGAGGCCTGCGAGAGGCCCCTCAGGGAGTTTCCCAATGGTATCGGGTTGCCTTGTCTGTCTGTTGTTGATCTACATTCATTCGTCCAATATCATCCTTTCCCACACCTCCTACATATAACTGAAGGCCAAGGTTTCCTATTCCTGCCATTCCCAGATGAAGTGTTGTTGCTAAATATACCTTGCCCGCAATCCCTTTTTAGATGTCCAAATTTACCACAATTAAAACATTTGGCATGTTGATGTCCCCATATCACTTCGGAAATCGCTTCTCCTACCCAAGATTTGTCATTGTGATTAAAGGTCTGAAAATTCATGGTATGCTGGATTCATTCATCCTTAGGTGCTGATCTAGATATTAAAGGCCCAATTATCTTTCTGTAGTCTAAGTTTGCATTTTCAAAAGCCAGCGATTCAAGAATGAGTTGTCTAGCTCCTGGGTCTGTTACTCCTGTGTTTAGAGCCTTAATTATGCTTTGCAAAAAGTCAGTATAGGGTTCTCCTTGTCCCTGCCTAACCCTAGTATATCATTAGTTGCTGAAAAAGCATTTGAGAAATTTCAGCACCCCTTTGTGATAAAGGTCTTGGATAGATTAGTGGTAAAAGTTCATCCCTAAATATAATAAAAGAAAATAAAGCAAAACGACAGCTAACATCAAATTTAATGAAGAGAAACTCAAAACCATTCGACTAAAATAAGGAACAAGACAAAGCTGTCCACTCTCTCCAAACATCTTCAATATAGTGCCTGAAGTTCTAGCAATAGCAATAAGACAACATAAGGAGATCAAGGGGTATCAAATTGGAAAGGAAGAAGTCAAACTTTTGTTGTTTGCAGATGATATGATACTGTACATAAACGACCCCAAAAACTCTACCAAAGAACTCCTATGGCTGATAAACACCTTTAGTAATGTGGCAGGATACAAGATCAACTCCAAAAAATCAGATGCCCTCCTCTACACAAAGAACAAAAAAGCAGAGAGGGAAATCGGAGAAACATCACCTTTCACGATAGCCACAAATAGCATAAAGTATCTTGGGGTACTCTAACCAAGGAAGTAAAAGATCTATTTGACAAAAACTTTAAGTTTTTGAAGAAAGAAATTGAAGAGGATACGAGAAAATGGAAGGATCTCCCATGTTCTTGGATTAGGAGGATCAACATAGTAAAAATGGCAATTCTACCAAAAGCAATCTATAGATTTAATGCAATCCCCAACAAAATTCCAACAAAATTCTTCACAGATCTTGAGAGAACAACAATCAACTTTATATGGAAAAAAAAACCCCAGGATAGCCAAAACAATCCCATGCAATAAAAGTACTTCCGGAGGCATTACCATCCCTGACTTCAAACTATATTACAGAACTACAGTATTGAAAACAGCTTGGTATTGGCACAGAAACAGAGATGATGACCAATGGAATCAAATCAAAGACCCCGATATTAACCCACAAACCTATGAACACCTGATTTTTGACAAAGGAGCTAAAATTATGCAATGGAAGAAAGAAAGCATCTTTAGCAAATCGTGCTGGAATAACTGGATGTCAACCTGTAGATGAATGAAAATAGATACACATCTATCACCATGCACAAAACACAAATCCAAATAGATTAAAGTCCCCAGTATAAATCTGACCACACTGAACCTGACAGAAGAGAAAGTGAGAAGTAGTCTGCAACTGCACGGGCACAAGAGACCACTTCCTACATATAACCTCAGTAGCACAGACAATAAGAGCAACAATGAATAAATGGGACCTCCTGAAACTGAGAAGCTTCTGTAATGCAAAGGACACTGTCATTAAGACAAAAAGGCAACCTACTGAATGGTAGAAGATCTTTACCAAGCCTGCATCAAACAAATGTCTGATCTCCAAATTACGTGAAGAATTAAAGAAACTAGACATTAAAACTCTAATTAACTCAATTAAAAAATGGGGTACTGAACTGAACAGAGAATTCTCAACAGAAGAAGTTCAAAAGGCCAAAAGACAATTTAGGTCATGCTCAACCTCCTTAGCAATCAGAGAAATGCAAATCAAAACAACTTTGAGGTATGATCTTACACCTGTCAGAATAGCTACAATCAAAAACACCAATGATAGCCTATGCTGGAGAGGATGTGGAGTGAGGGGAACACTCATCCATTGTTGGTAGGAATGCAAACTTGTGCAACCACTTTGCAAATCAGTGTGGTGGTTTCTCAGGAAACTGGGAGTCAACCTCCCTCAGGACCCAGCAATTCCAATCTTGGGAATATACCCAAGAGTTGCCCGATCATACTACTAAAGCATTTGTTCAACTATGTTCTTAGCAGCACTATTTGTAATAGCCAGAACCTGGAAACAACCTAGGTGCCCCTCAATAGAAGAATGGATAAAGAAGGTGTGGCAATATACACTTTAGAGTTCTACTCAGCGGTAAAAAACAAGGACATTTTGAATTTTGCATGCAAATGGATGGAAATAGAAAACACTTTACTGAGTGAGATAACCCAAACCCTAAAAGATGAATATGGTATGTACTCACTCATAAGTGGATTCTAGCCATAAACAAAGGACATTGAGCATATAATTCCTGATCCTAGAGAAGCTAAATAAGAAGATGAACCCTCTCAAAACATATAGTTATCCTCCTGGATATTGGAAGTAGACAAGATTACCAGTCAAAAGTTTGGAGCACGGAGGTGGGGTTGGGGTGGTGGTAAAGGGAGATGGGGAGAGAGAAGGGAGAAGGGGAGAATTGGGTTGAGCTTGGAGGAATGGGATGATTGAGATGGAGGAAGGGTGAATATGGGAACAGGGAAATAGATATCTTAATTAAGAGAGACATTTTATGGTTGGCAAGAACCTTGACTCTAAAGAGGTTCCCAGGTATTCAAGGAGATGTCCTCAGCTTCTTCATTGGGCAGCAGAGGAGAGGGTGCCTGAAATGGCCTTGTCCCATAGCCACACTGATGAATATCTTGCATTTCACCATAGAATCTTTATCTGGAGATAGAGACAGAGACCAACATTGGAGCATTGGATTGAGCTCCCAAGGTCAAAATGAAGAGCAGAAGGAGGGAGAACATGAGTAAGGAAGTCAGGACCATGAGGGGTGCATCCACCCATTGAGGTGGTGGCACTGATCTAATGGGAGCTTACCAAGGCCAGCTAGAATGGGACTTAACAAGCATGTGATCAAACCGGACTCTCTGAATGTGGCTGACAATGAAGGCTGACTATGAAGCCAAGGACAATGGCAATTGGGTTTTGATTCTCCTGCATGTACTGGGTTTGTGGGAGCCTAGTCTTTTAGAATGCTCACTTCCTAGACCTAGAAGGAGTTGGGAGGACCTTGGACTTCCCACAGGGCAGTTTACTCTGACTGCTCTTAGGACTGGAGAGGAAGGGGTAGGGGAAATGGGCAGAGTGGGAGGGAAATGGGAGGAGGTGGAAATTTTTAATAAATACAAAAAATTAAAAAATGGATTAGAATTACAACCAGCATAAACAATATTAAGCAAGGAACATATGCTAAATGTTTTAATAAACATCCTATCCTAAAGAGTCTAAGTCTTCTATTGGAAATGGCTTGGCTAGATCATATGAAAATGGTAACTATCTAATCTTCAACCCATTCGAAGGCCTGAGAAGGGAGATAATATTACATGAGTAGGTAGAATGTGCAGTCAAGCAGCTTTTAAAATGTACAGTAGATGACAGACACAACTGGCTGCCTGAGTAATCACTCAAAGTCTCATTTGAAATGTTGAAGCAACCAACTTTGGCTAAAGCCTAGAGTAACTGACAGACCATTTTCAGAGACAGGAAAAAATTTCAAAACCATATTACCCTGTCTTGGAAACATTTGACAGTCTTTTTTTATGTATCCTGCTTGTTCAGTCCAGACATTGTGCAATTTGTCAGTGGTCGAGGCCAGTTGTGCTAAGACAAACCCCCAAGTGGAGTGTCTTTGGTGCTCAATACTCTCAGATATAGATCAGTGCTTCCAGGAGCAATAATGTCTCACACCAACAGAATCCTCAGTTTTTTAAAATGCCATATTCTACAGATCTTTGAAGTGGTTGAAGATTACCTATTTATGCATGTAATAAGAAGGACACTAGTTAGTTTCCAGCCACTTAGCCCTGAAATAATCACACAGAAATTGTGTTATTTAAATCACTGCTTGGCCCATTAGCTCTAGCTTCTTATTAGCTCACTCTTACTTCTTAATTTAACCAATCTTCATTAATCTGTGCACCACCATGAAGTCTTAGCTTACCAGCAAAGTTTCAGCACATCATCTCCAGCAGCAGATCCATGGCTTCTCTCTGACTCTGCATTCCTTCTCCCAGTATTCTGTTTAGTTTTCCCCACCTATCTAAGGTCTGCCCCATCAACAGGACAATGCAGTTTTTGTTATTATTGACCAATTGACCAATCATATTTACAGTGTACAGAGGGGAATTCCACATTATATGCATGATACAATCTCTCTGTATTTAAAGAACCTAATTAGTCTGACTAAAGTATAACAAGCACAAATAACTATACCAACAATTATTATTATTAGAATGAATAAGTTCACACTAATCTACCTATTATTCCATTCAGTTTCTCCTCCTTTTTTGATCTCTAGGATTACATAATTTCCACCCCAACCACTGACTCTATGCAAGTAATAATCAACAACTAATGGTGTCCCTAACCATGAGGACAAAATTTGTTTAGAGTGCGGACATCATCTTCTAGAATTGCTTCCTGCTGTCATGGGGATAATGTCTTTTTATATGGGAACCTATAAAAGTAAACTAATGGTTAGATTTCAAGATTACAGTTTAGCTGTTTTGTATAATTGCAAAATGGTCTCTGAATAGTTGATAGTTTTTTTGTTTGTTTGTTTTTCAAGTTCTGGTGAGAACACAGAACGTTGTAAGAAGGTGTATCATTTCTACAGTTCGTGTCCAAAAACTGATCTCATAGTAGTGCCATCACTATCATGACATCATATCAACCAGGTGGAGTCAATGTTGTAGGGCGCCATCTTTTTCCTGGAAGCTTTAAAGATTACTGCAGGAAAATCTACTGCTCATTGTTGAAAACTTAAACATTATTCATATAGACATATATTCAATGAAAAATACAATACAGACAAAATGTGCTTGGAGAAAAGTAAAATATTTCCTTAAAACTTATCTTCTCTATGTCCTATACCAGATGGCTCCTGACATGAGACAGAAATTCTGAATTTTTCTTTTAACAACAAACTTGGATTTAGAGAAGGATAGCCATTATCCAACTCCAAAGCCAGCTTTTATTTTTA
This sequence comes from Myodes glareolus, assembly GCF_982192425.1. NCBI lineage: Eukaryota > Metazoa > Chordata > Mammalia > Rodentia > Cricetidae > Myodes > Myodes glareolus. Next base: position 10,662,353 of record NC_142028.1, read on the forward strand.
AGTAGAGATATATACATGTCCAAATAATCAAATTTTACCATGTAGATAATACAGTATCATAAGTCAGATTTCTCTTTGCTTGTTGATTTTTTCTGGGTAACTATCTTTTCATCTTTAGGCATCTAGATATCCAAGATCTCTTTGGATTAAAATTTTCCTGCAATGACAAAAACAGAACCCTGCCACAACCCTTATGAGGCTTTCTTACCACTTGTATGGGTGTCACCTCTGTGGAAGAGCTGTCATTTTTCTTTCTCAAGAGGTTTAACTTTTTCAAACCGAATCTTTACTAATCTTAATGGCATCCATAGTTTTTTTCTCTTGTGGAAACAAGAACAAAACCCTTTCCCCAACATAGCACATGTCCTGGTTTCCATTGTGAAGTCAACAAATCCTTGAACTACAGTGGCTGATTTAATTCAAAAGTTTTTTTCTATTATCAAATGTCTCTCTGCTGCCATTGTTCCTTTTCATTAGGGTTAAGAAAATTTAAGGTTAATAAAGTATTATGCAATCATTTCTGGGGGCATTTTCCATCCCTTTCTGTTTTTATATGTGGGGTGATCAGGTAGGAAGTAGAGGCAGGGTGATGAGAACAGGAAAATCCCGGGAAGAGGACAGGATCAGTCTGCAGTCATCACCCAGATGCAGAGGATACAAGACGAGAAAGACTTACTGATAAAACATACCAAGCCACATGGCTAACACAGACAAGAATTATGGGTTAATGTTAGACATAAGAATTAGTTAATAAGAAAGCCTGAACTAATAGGCCAACCAGTTTCTAATTAATGTAGGCCTCTGTGTGTTTCTTTGAGACTGAATGACTGTGGGGTCAGGTGGGACAGAAATCTCTGTCAACATTCCCCATCACCAATGAGGATACCGATATAAAGAAATGCATTAACTGACATTCTACAGTTTTCTTGTGAGTATGCACAAGACAAATAATTATGAGAAAACACAAAAATAATATGACAGATAATAATTGTGAATTATTCTATTTTAAAGTTCACTGTATAAAATGTGAGCATCCACAGACAAACTCAGTAGAGGTGCTAAGGCAATCTCTCTGATGTACTGGAAGGAAGAAAAATCATGATACTAGCAGACACATTAGGTAATGCTGTTAAGTATTCTGTCATGATTCAATTGTTCTGCTTCTTAGAAACTTCATATTAGTTTTACAGTTATCTTTAGCCATTAAAATTCCTATTGAAAATTACAGTTAGTTCAGAGAACAATGTTTGAAACCATTAAGTCTTAAAATGACAAAAGTCACTTTCTGATGATTCCTGCTATTAATCACAACTGGTGCTATAGAAATGTCTGTGCACTGACACAGACCTTCAGTCAAGAACACATATTCCAGAGAATAAAAAGAGATGATGATGATACTTCCAATGAGAGATTAAATCACATGCATTTTCAAAAGTATATTTAATTCTTTGTGTTGTCCAAGAGTGGGTAAGTTTGTTCTCCTAGAATATATTGAACAAAACTGATTTAGGCACAAATTTTCATTACATAATTTAAATCAGATTCAGGATTTGGTCTCAAAAATCTATTAAATAGATGGAGAATTACAGTTTTTAGTGGTTTCCCTCTGAGAGTTGTAATTATTACTATTCTGTCAGCTGTCTTTACCATATATTTCCTCAAATCATCATTTAATTTTTTTGTTTACCTTTGATGGCTCCAATAAGCCTTCCTCAGAAATTATGATGATATATATGAACAATCTATACACTGGCAATATTTCAGGTATTACTAATTTACATCCACAGATACCCAGAGTCATCTTGTGTGAAATAACATCTTATAATTCTGTATAGCCATGACATGGGAATGACCTTCAAATAGCAAATGACTTTTAAACTAATTCTGAAGTTTAACTTCTTAAAATCTTTTATTTGCCTCCCATTTTATAGTTTCAATTTCCAGAAGGAGATGCAGAAGTTGGGTATTTCACATATCTTCTAAAGAAGAACAAACAAACACCCCTGAAACTGTGCACCAAAATTCCAGCGTACATGAAAACCATTGTTTTGTCAGTCCCTTCCATTTCTTTCAGTACTGGGCTCAAACTGTAGGACTGCCTGCCTGTCAGTTTTCCTGGCTTTTGCCAGATTTTACCCCTGTAAAATCTAATGAGTTTCCAGAAAAACGCCACCATCCATGCCCATCTTTAAGAAGTTCTTCCAGAAGTTGAACCCAAAGAAAATCATATAGTTATCCTCCTGGATATTTGAAGTAGACAAGATTGCCAGGCAAAAATTGGGTGCACAGGGGTGTAGGGGGTGGATGTAAGGGGAGATGGGTAGAGAGAAGGGGAGGATTCAGGAGAGCTTGGGGGTATGGAATGGGTGGGATGGAGGATGGGTGGATATGGGAGCAGAGAAGTAAATATCTTAATTAAGGGAGCTATTTTAGGGTTTGCAAGAGACTTGACTCTAGAGGAGTTCCCAGGTCCAAGGAAAGGTCCCCAGATTTTTCCTTGGGCAGCAGAGGAGAGGGTACCTGAACTGGCCTTGTCCCATAGCCACACTGATGAATATTTTGCATATCACCATTGAACCTTCATCTGGTGATGGATGAAGATAGAGACAGAGACCCACATTGGAGCACTGGACTGAGCTCCCAAGGTCCAAATGAGGAACAGCAGGAGGGAGCACTGGACTGAGCTTCCAAGGTCCAAATGAGGAGCAGCAGGAGGGAGAACATGAGCAAGGAAGTCAGGACCACGAGTGGTGCATCCACCCACTGAGATGGTGGGACTGATCTAATGGGAGCTCAACAAGGCCAGCTGGACTGGGAATGATGGAGCATGTGATCAAACCGCACTCTCTGAATGTGGCTAGCAATGAAGGCTGACTGCGAAGCCAAGGATAATGGCACTGGGTGTTGATTCTACTGCATGGATTGACTTTGTGTGAGCCTGGTTTGTTTGGATGCTCACCTTTATAGACCTGGATGGAGGGGGGAGGACCTTGGACTTCCCAGGGGCAGGGAACCCTGACTGCTCTTAGGACTAGAGAGGGAGGGGGAGGTGGGGTTGGGGAGGGAAAAGGGAAGTGGGGAGGAGGCAGAAATTTTTAATAAATAAATAAATAAGTAAATAAAAAAAAGAAGTCCTTCCAGTCAATCATCAATCACTGACTTTGTTTTTAAAGAATGCAGAATAAGGAAAACATTAAGCTTCAAGTACTGCACATGACTGCATTTTCCTAGAAACTGAAAGTGTAAGGGTAATTAGTCACATAGCAGTGCTCAGTTCTAATTTCCCCACCCTTTTCAAATGAAGTAGAGATGTTCAGGTGACCAGCCTTCTGACAGGTGTCGCTCTCACGTGGTTTAATGCCACAGGGAGGATGAGGCGAGCAGTTGGCAGCTCGGAGATGTGAACCGCTTCTCGAGTTTGCTGAAAAGAAAACAGCATTGAAGTCAAGCTACCTCATTCAGCTCTGATTGATGCTGTTTTAAATTAGAACCTTCAAAGAAATCTTATAGCGTATTTTACACGGATCTCTTTCTTCTTTTAGTGATGCGTGTCATGTTTGACTTTCAAAATCTTCAATTTCCTTTTTTAAAAATAACATGAAAATTTCTATTATAACATTTTACACTTTCCCTGAAATAAGTCCAACAAGTAAGATAGAGATTTCTTTTCTTTTACTAAGTAATGTCTTTCCAACCATAGCATGTTGTTTACCTTTAAGCGTCAACAATATCAGAAAATGCCTTGACAGCCAGAAACTTCAGGAACCACAGTGCAAGTCTTCATGCATGGCTTGGTAACTGAAAAGTTTTTTTTTTTTAATATATATTCTGTGCTTTGCTTAGCTCTGTCACTTTGGTGAATCTATCACTGATTTCCAACCTGTAGCTAGAAAGTGTTTCAAAGGCAGCTGGAACAAGAGGGTTACTATCACATTCACACTTGGGTAAATATTAACAGAGCACATACTGAGCAATGATGTGGTATAAATGGTGTGCCAGGGCCAGTAGAAGTTCAGAGTTTCCATTTTTGTGAAATACAAGTTAAATTTTCAACAACTAAGTATAATGGTAAAGAAGTGACTTATGAAGGAATTGTAGCCAAGGGCAGATGACCCACTCTCCCAATGCCATGGACACTGAGAAATAGTTTGTAATACCATGACAAGAACTGTTTTATCATCCACTTTAGGGACATTGGCAGAGCCGGACTGAGCCAGTGACATGGGCCAGAGCAACCTGAGACAGTGAACTTCACAGGAACAGGTACAGAGGAGCAACTGCTGAGCGAGTGAACCAGAGCTAGAGACCGCTGAGGGTACATATGTGAATCTGGGACCTTCAAGGGAGTAGAGCCAAGCCAGGACCCCTGTGGGTCTCAGCGTGAGCCTAGGACTTCTAGGAACTAGGCCTGAGTCAGGTCTCCTGCAGATCTGGGTGTGAATCTGGGACCTCCTAGGGAGTAGGCCTGAGCCAGAGACCTTTGTAGGTCCAACTCCAAGTCAGGGACTTATGCAAGAGTGTACATAGACCAGGATTTGCAGAAACAGGTCAAAGCTGTCAACCTAGGCTAGATCAGGCCTGAGACAGCAAACTCCAAGGGAATGAGGCAAAGCCCTGGAAAGCTGAGTGACCTCCAGGAACACGGAGTGACCAAAGGGGTAACTAGAACTGTGGCACTAACTATACCACGAGGAACAAACATCTGAGCATTGGATTCACTAGCACCTAGAAGATTAATCAACAGACTCACCGACAACCCCAAATACACTTATTAGAGGAAAGGATGAGTAGAAACACGCAACATCACAAAAAGCAACACAACACCAATAAAACCTAAAGACCCTACAGCAGTTAAGACTTGAACAACCAAATATAGATGGAGTGGAAGAAAATGACCTAAAAATCACTTCAGAAGAATGTTAGAAACTCTTAAAGAGGAAATGAGAAATTCCCTCAAAGAAATGGAGGAAAAGACAAACAAAATACTGGAAGACATCAGCAAATCCCTTAAAGAAAACCAAGTAAAACCAATCAAACATACGAAAGAAACTATTCAAGACCTGAAAACTGAAATAGAGACAATAAAGAAAACACAAGTTGAGAATTCCAGGCTGTAGAGAGCCCATTGGCTGAGTCACCTTATTGACAACTCTTAGATTTATTAATATTCTCTATTTTCTAGTTTTCTTTTTAATAACAAATACAGGAGAATTCCAAGGACTGGTTGATTCTTCAATATGCTGAGCATTTAGTTGCTTCTGTGCCAGCTATTCTAAGTCCTGTAATTTCTCTGATGTGAAAACCCATTACACAACCCAAACAGGTTTTTCTGTCAACCATTTTAAAGGTAGGGCTGTTGACACCTTTGAAAGATCATCAGCTGTTATGCTCTGTTCTTGTACAACTTGGTCAGTGACTGTGGTTTTTAATACATTTTAATATTTCCCTAGAAACACACATTAGTTTATGGTTTTTAATGTATTATTAATAATGGTTCTGAGGTTGGAGAAATGTTAATCTGGGTATTCCATAGCTGCAATAAATTATGTCCCTATAAACTTACTGCTATTTCAGCCACATATGGTTTTAATTTTCCTCTCTGTCATTCTGGCCCTATATATCACACCCATTTCATGCTTTGTTTTACCTGAGAGAAAGTTCCAGTCCCTAAAATTTGAACATTTATCTTCTGAGGACATCCAATTTAGATGTCAAGATTCTGGTGCAATTATCTTTGCATCTGTACCCATGTCTGCAATAATTTCGATGTCAATGTCATTTATTTGTATTTTAAATTTTATCTTTGATCATTTATAGAAGCTTACCAAAATATATACATTATGGTTTCTCCCATTTTTTTTAATCTTTTAAAGCTGTTCTAACATCAAGAGAAGTATAGGTTTTTTTTTTTTTAAATTGGCATTAGGTTCTTTAATAGATCAGAGAAGGAGTTTAATCCCTTAATTTCAGAGAATGAGAACCAAATTTGATGCAAGGTTTGCAAGAAATGCCCAAAGACATTTCTCAATTGCAAAGACTTACTTTGTCTGTCCTTTATTAACCTAAATTTATTGATCCAATACCTGCTATTCCATACCTTCTGCATACTCCAGAATGGAGAATTTGAGATTGGATTATTCCTAGAAATCATTGTTTGTAGGAGTACCCTATCTATAGTCCCTTTTTAGTTGACTTGTTTACTGCAATTAAAACTCCTAATATTTTTATTTTTCTTCAAGTCTCTGGAAATCAGCTCTCCTATCCAAGCATTAAAATGGTTATAAGATTCAATATTGACTGTATCTTGGATTCATTCACTTATGGGTAGTGATCTTGCCTTTAAAGGCCTAACTATCCTTTATCACTGTGAATTAGCATTTTCAAAAGCAAGGGATTCAATTATTATTTGCCTAGTTTCTGAATTTGGTTTCATTCTATTCACTGCTGAAGACAATCTTTGTAAAAATATCAGTGAATACTTCTTTTGGGCCCCTATAGACTGTCTTTGCAGACAGCATACTCTCCCTTTCCAAGAAGTAGGTCTTGAGAGATTTCAATACCTCCAGCCCTACTGTTCATCTTTTCACCAGGTCCTCTATGGAAATTGATTACCAGGCTTCAATACTGCTGTAACTAAGTCTTTCCAGTCTTGTTGAATAATTCTATTCCTAATTGATCATAAATTTATCATCTGCCCCACAAAAGGTAAATGCATACCATATGAGACTATCACATCCTTAAGTCTCCTCAAATCTAACATTTCCCTAGGAGTCTGGTCAGCTCCTGCTTAGCCTTGAAGATACCTGTCATTTGGGAGTTCCTGTGAGGTGACTGGGAAAATTAAGTTTGGTTGTTTGAAAACCTTGAGCTGTTCCTCCTTAACTTTATGATGTAGTGTTGAGATTGGTTTGCTTTTTAAATTTCTCTTTTTGGATCTAAATATCCCTATGGTCTACTTCAATAAGTTTTTCTAAGATTTGTATCTTGGCACTCATATCAACAAGCTACTTTTAGGAATAAAGCAAGAGTGATCAAATTGATAGTGTTTATAAATGACATTATGCTAATCCATATAAGTTAATTATCCCCTCATTTAATTGATCCATTTTTAAACCATTCATTGTGTAATCGTAAAGAGACCTAACTCCCTCCATTGTAAGAGTGTTTCCCATTTTTTTAATGTGGCAAAACTCTCTCTCTCCCTCTCTTTTACACTAATCCCTCTTAAAGAATTTCCAATTGCCTCACCAAATTTGGTGATGATGACAGTGAAAAGTGTGAGGAGGGAATGAAGAAAACATGGTTTTGCAAACTAGAGAACTAGTGATCCCACCCTGCCTGTTGACTAGAACAACAGGTGATTTCCAACAGCCTGCAGGTGCTTCCCTGTCTTTCAACCCAGGCCTTTGACATAACCAATCATAGTAAATGCCCTTAAAATGAGCCAATCCCTGCTTTTGACAAACAACCCCCTCCTTGAAAATGTGGTTTTTGCCTTTAAAAGCAGCCTATGCTAGTGGGGCTGAGAAAAAAATTCCTTTTGCTTTTGCATCAACTGGACTGGTGAGTGGTTTCTTGGGGCGATCCTCCTGAGGAGTTAGCATCCCAGAATGGGGTCTAACAATGGTGTTGTAACTGTTTGGTATACTGATATCAATTCAATTCACTCTCAAAGTTAAAGAAAGATGGTAACTACCTACAAACTATTGGCAAAAACAGCTGGTTTAAATGTTTCAGATGGAGGCCTGAATTAGTGTAGGACACAGATGGCAGCCCCCTCCCCAGATACTTTTTTAATCTGTGGGTTAACAATCAACCAGAAGCCCAACTGGTGCAGGCCTGTTGGGCACCATTGTGGTACCAGAGTATAGAGTGTGGAAGTAAAAGGAAGGAAGGGGGTGACAGAATGGTTTATGGGTTGGGGAGAGAGGTAGATCTGGAGAGGTGAGGGTGATGAGAGAATGGACTGACAGGAATTGCCAGCTGGTCACCTGATCCAGAGGGATGCTGGGCCTGGGTTTTGGCTAGTGACTAGGGACCAGGTCTTGGTCTGGGGTCCTGGAGCATCTGAGGGGCCCTGTGTTGATGATTGTGGTTCCTTTGGCTTCTTGGTATCTGCAGATCCCTGTGGTCTGGGCCACCAACTGGGATCACATTCGAATCCAAGAACCTTGCTGCTGCTGAAACCTTGCCGATCTGGATGGTGTGAATGACCACCTAGGGGCATAGTGACATTCTGGTCTGGGCTTCTGCCAAGGAGCATTTCTGAGTCCATAGTCCTGCCACAGTCACCGTCTGTATTGATGTTCCTGACCCGTTTTTCTGTCAAGGGCCTTGTGATTGCTTCAGATCTGGGCAGCAATCGATGATCATGCTGATAGTGTTACACTGTGATCAGGATGAGTTAGGTGGCCAATGACGTCAAATGGGGTCAGGGTATCATCCGGACCAGGGCTGTGGCTAAGGGCTATGTCTGGGTCTGTGGAGCTGCTGCACCCAGGGTTTGAGTTGATGTTGGCAGCTCCTGAGAACATGGAAGGCCATGCAGAGCCATGTTGATATCTGAGGACCACACTCTCCCAGGGTCAAGCCAGTCTGAGTAGCCTGCAGTCCCACCTTGATGTCTCTTGCCTATGTTGCCACAAAAGACCACAGATATACCTGGGATCTGAGCCGAAACTGGGAGTCATGAGAGTGTCCCAGAGTTGTGCTGTCACCAGAGACACGGTGATCTGTGTGGTCCTCCCCTTGGACCATAATGTTATCCAGACCAGGGCTGCGACCAAAGTCCCTGTCTTGGTCCATGGCTCTATAGCAACCAGGGTCTGAGTTGATGTCTAGAGCTCCTGTTACTAATGAGGGCTGTGAAGATGACTGGCGTCTAGTCCGCCATCTCAGGCCATGCTGGTGTCCAAGGACTGTGCGGCTGCTGGGATCATACTGATCTGTTGGCCAGTGCTGCCCCCTGGAGCCACAGAGGCATATGGGCATGGGCTGCTACCTAGGGTAATGTCTAGGACCATGACCCCTGCAGTGGCAGGGATCTGGGGTGGTATCTATGACTCCTGTCACTAAAGATGCCTCTGCAGATGCCCAGGGTGTTTTCAGCCACCAGAGATCAGGTGCCTGAGGGCGCTGCTGACATCCAGCGCATACTGATCTGGGTGGGTGGCCTGTGCTACTGCTGGGGTTGTGGTGACATCAGGACCCTAGCTCCTGCCAGGGACTATGTTCATGGTTCTGCTGTAGCTGGGGTCTATGATAATGTCCATGACCCATGTTATATCACAGGGGGTCATTGGAGCCATGTTGTGCTGAGCCAGCACCATGTTTCACTGGCTCTGATATAGATTGTCCTGTCCTTCACCTGATGAAGGCGTAAGTCACAAACAATCCCACACCAGTTTGGAATTATGATTAATAGAATAGTTATTTATTCAAAGGGGAAAAACTTACAGATCACCGTTCCAGACAGCAGCCCCTCTGTCTAGGAGTCTAGGAGCCGGAAGTGGAGCCAGAAGCCAGAGAGAGAACGGAGGACAGCTGCTGCTTTTTTTTTTTCTTAAAGAGAGAGACCACGCCCCAATGGGCTGGTATATCAGCGGCTATTAGCTGAAGGAGTGGAAGGAGCTCCCGCAGCACCTCCCCCTTTTATTTAAGTAAGAGAGTTCTAAGCCTACTACGAAATTATAAACAATAAGTACAAATATCCTATTCGAACTAGCTTAAGTCTTGTATAATAAGTAACTTGGCCAAGTCATGAGAGGAAAGTAACTACATTTAGTCTTCAACCCCATCGAAGATCTGAGAAGGGAAATAATGTTACCTGAATAATTAGGAAGTGCAATCAAACAACTTCCAAAACATGCAACAAATCACAGACAACTGGCTACCTGGGCAACCACCCAAAGTCACGTTTGCAGCGTTGAAGCAACCAACTTTGGCTAAGGCCTAATGTAACTGACATACCATTTTCAAAGGCAAGAAACTTTTCAAAACTATCTTACCCTGTCTTGGCAGGATATGACAGTTCTGTTTTATCCATTTACGGATACTCTATATCTCAGACAATGGTTGAAGTATGTGCATTTCTTTACCCAAAGGTCAGTTCTGCCAAGAAGAAAAGCTCCAGGTGTGGTGTCTTTGGTGCTCAACATTCTCTTGGGAAAAGATCGGTGTTGCCAGGAGCGATTGTGTCTCACTACCACGGAACTCTGAGTTAGATTAAAGGTCATTTTCTACAGCTCTTTGAAGAGGTTGAAGATTATCTATCTATACTGAATATAATCTCTATGCATCTAAAGAACCTGATTAGTCTAATTATAAATGACAAACAGATGACTATTGATCTATATAATTCTCAATACATATCTAACTTAAAGACTAAGACAATAAACAACTGTGCAATAAATGAGGAAAATATGACCTCCAAATGTAAACAATGTACAAGTATACATTGCAATATGGTAAATATATATATATCAATACATAAACAATATATAAGTATCTTAATCAGAGGTAGAAATGTACACTGCAATATGATAAATATACATATATCAATATAATATATATCAATACATAAATAATGTTTTAAACAGAGGTAGAAGCGTTCATGCATACAATAGTCAATATAATTTAACTTTGTATCAATATACAAGAATCGATACCAATATATTTGTCTAAAAACAATAACTCACAAGTACCAATCTATTATCCCATCATCCAATTATGATACTACAGAAGGATAATTCACTCCTACACTAGGGAAAGACAGTCCCACCCCTCAGCACAGATGTGTACTTCATCTGCACAGCACACTAGAGTTGATGTTGTTGCCAGGACTGCTGGTGAGTCAGCACTGCGGGTGTAAGAGTAGGACAGCTGACCATACCCCTACCCTCATATGCCCCCTGCAATAATCATGAGATAAGGCCCTGTACCTTGCCTGGGCAAAAGAGTAGAGCTGGCTCTGGTGATATGAGTGTGGGAGACTTAGATCTGAAGATCTGAGATCAGGAGAACTGGCCCTCCTCCTTGCTGTAGACTACATTGAGTGAGCTAGCCACGGCAGTGCTGGACAAGTTGCAGGGGAAGTGAATATTAGGGAAAGCTGGTGGGCTGACCAACACAGCTACCACCCAGGCTCAGAACCAGGGCTATGAGTTGGCCCAGCGCAACCTTCACCAAATCTAGGAACTATTGAAGCATGTAAACTTACAGATACTAAACAGCAGTATCTCCATGACATAGGACAACTACACGTTATTTAAGAGGAGCCCCAGTAAGAACCCATTATTGGTCGTATACCAGAAACCAGAGGTTTAGAGTCAAACCAATGACTCATGACAACACTTGCTAGTAAAGATGAATGAACTAAAGGGCATACTGTGTGACTCAATGGATCACACTACAGCTTCTGTAACAAGATTCTTTTTTTTTGTTTTTGTTGTTTGTTGTTTCTTTTTTTTGGTTTGGTTTTTGGTTTTTAAATTTGGTTTTGGTTGGGGGTGAAGGTTGCAAGGGCAGAGGGTGATTGCAAGGTGATGGGTGAGATAAGTGGGATCAGAATGCATGATGTGAGGATCTCAAAGAATGAATAAAAGTTAAAAAGTGTTTCAGAGGAATTTTTCTGTTGCTGTTTAATTTTCATTTGGCTTCCTCAGAAGCTAAGCACTGCCATTCTGGTTGGACCTATTTCCCTTATTTGGGGGTATTCATTGGTCTTTGTTGACTCATTTATCCATTCCTAATAGTGTTACCCTCAACTGGGTGGCACAAATAAGTTCTCTGGTTTTGTCAACACCAACAAATGACCCCAGTGAGAGGCTGCAAGGTCACTTGCTTGTTGGTTTCAGAAACCATTGACTCATGGAGGATAGCTTAGACTATGAAACTTGGGTTATTAACTTGTGGTGTTCATATTATAATTCATGTTTGCTCATTTGTAAACATGTAGAAATCCATGTGTCCATATACAGACTTGAATCTTGTTGGCTGTTAACTGATCAAAGACCCATCCTGAATATGGGCAGCCTCATTCCATTGGCTGTAGTCCTGAACAGAATAAAATAGGAGGAAGTGAGCTGAATGTTAATCTTTATTACTTCCTCTTCCTGACTGAGAGTGTGATGTGATGGGCTGCCTTGAATTCTCAACACTATGTCTTTTCACTATAATTATAGTAATCTCACAGGAATACAAAAGATTATAAGAAATTGCACACTAAAACACTGGAAAGAGAGAAATGAATAAATTTCTAAAAACAATCGACTCACCAAAATTTAATTTAAATAGATTGAAGACTGAAGATAGCTCAGAGATAGAGTACTTGCCTCTCAGGCACAAGGGTCTAGGTTTGATCCTCAGTGCAATCATGCAAAGCCAAAGTGAATTAATTAGAATGAAATAGTAACGAATAATCTTACATCTAAAAACACATACAAAACAAAACAAAAGCTTAGAACCTGATGTATATTCAGCTGGTCTCCTGTGTGCATGCACACACACATATATACATCCACACACAAACACACACGCACACACAAACACACCCATGTACATGTATTTGACATTGAGGTGTCAGTGTCTGCAGACCAAAAAACAAAATGTTCCACTGGGATGGAAAAGTATGGGGAAGACAAGCTAATGATGATAGAATTGGATATGGGCCATGCATGCTAATGCATCCCTTGAGCTCTTCCATTGCTGCTTATGAATCTTCAGCATTGATACTGCCCTAGAGTTACACTCAGTGGGACCACTTGTCTTTACATATCAAGCAGATGACCAGGTGAATTGATGCTGTTCTGGAAGACTGTTTGCCACCTCTAACACAGGCAGCCAGGAGGGCATTCTGAGTGGTGATTCAGGGCACCTCTTGATCATTCAGTGTCTGCTTAGAAATTTAGGATGGCCTTGGACTGCCTCATTATACTCAAATCTATATAAAGCAAAAGAAGGGAGCAAATGAGGAAACTGAACGGATATACTGAGTAAAAAAATATTTAGATAATAATTAACAAAATAGTTACAATATAACATTAGTCTGGCTCAGAAGTGCATAGTATTCTGGTTAATACTAAAGGGTCAATTCCAGTAATTCTGATTAATCTTACAACTGTCTTCAAATTATTTTTTTTAGAGTACACCATGAAGACAAGGCTCACTTTGAACTTAACAACCATCATTCTGCCTCTCCCTCTGAAGTCCTAAATCTGGATTATAAGACTTTCCATTGATATCTCTTAATCAACCGCGTGTTATTACAAGTAGGCACACGGAAGGCAAAATTTTCCCTATATTTTTCTTGTAAAGGTATAATGAAGAAACAGTCTTTTAAATTAATAACTATAATAGTGCATTCTTTAGGTAACAGAGAAGGCAAACATATTCTAGGCCATCGAGATCCCATCACCTGAATTGCTTTACTTATGGCTCCCAAGTTTGTCCCCTTTCTCCATTTTCTAGATTTCTTTTTAATAATGAATACAGGATAACTCCAAGGACTGGTATATTCTTCAATATGTCCAGCACTTAGCTGCTTCTGAATCAGCTGTTCTAAAGCAACTAAAGTTAAAAATGTATATGTCTCAAGTAGGTCATGTATCTCTTCTAAAATTCTATCCATAGCAGAAACAATGTTTTTAAATTCCTAAATGGTGACATTATGTTCTAGGCTTGTTTGTTCCTGGCTGTTCAGCCCCCAAATCATCACACAGAAACCATAGTATTTGCAATACCGTTTGGCCAATAGCTTAAGCGAATTTCTGGCTAACTCATATCTTAAATTAACCCATCTCCATTAATCTGTGTATTGCCATAAGGCTGTGGCTTACTGGATAAAGTTCTGGTATCTGTCTCTAGCGGGACAACATGACTTCTCTCTAAACCCTGCCTTCTTTCTCCCAGCATTCAGTTTATTTTTCCCTTCCTAGCTCTAATACTTTGCCCTACTATAGGTAAAGATAATTTCTTTATTAACCAATGGAATTCACAGCATACAGAGGGAAATCCCACATTACCTTCCCTTTCTGTTTATAAAAATGAAGGTTTTAACTTTAACATAGTAAAATCACATATAATAAAACAGTTATCAAGCAAAATTATAGGTACAATATTCATATCTCCTTTTTCTTTTATCGTAACTAAGGAGAACTATAATTATAATTATCTATTCTTCAACTCCATGAAAGACTCCAGAAGGATATAATATTACTTAAGTAAAAAGGAAGTGCATTATAAGCAACTTCCAAAACTCTGGAAATGTCAGAGACATCTCACTGCCTGGACAGTCATTCAAAGTTCTTTTGTTTCATTGGAGAATCCATCTTCAGTCTACAGGCCCATAGGGCCCATAGTGTCTTGCAGACTTTTCCATAAAGCAGGAAATTTCGAAGACAGTTCCATCTATATTGGCAGTTTGTCAGTCACTTTTTTCTGTGTCCTGCAGAATGTCTTGCAGACTTTTTCATGAAGCAGGAACCCTGAAGGACTGTCTCACCTTCTTTAGGTAACTTTAGCAGTCATTTCTCTATGGGTCCAGCTCATCAAGCAGTCCAGGCAAGAGCAGTTTCTAGCCAGTGGTTAACCAACTTTATAAGGAGCCTCTTCAATGCCCATCATCCTCTTGAAGTTCATTGGTGTTGCCAGGAGCAGATGTGTCTCATTGTCATGAAAAGTCCTAAGTTCTTAAAACATTTTTAATGACATATTCTGAAGGTCTCTGAAATATTTGAAGAATATCTATTTAGCTGAAATATATCTCTACATACCTAGAAAACCTAACTAATATGACTTCAAGCTTGACTATTATAGATGACTCTCTATTAATCTATGTTTCTTAATTATACATTACATTTTTAAGTGAGCTACACAAACGCAATACCTTAATCAAGAGCAGAAATATACATATATAACAAAACTTATCTTAAATTTCTATCAATAAATCAAGATCCACACCAATGCAAATCTCTATAGCGTATCTTCTTTAAATGTAAACAAATATTTATAAACAATATTTGCAAATCTAGGTGTCATTCTCTCCAAACTGCTTTCTGATTTTTCTTGGGTGAAGTAATTTTTTGGGGGTGTTCATGGGGGCCTTTCAGGGGATCTTGGTCCATCAAACCACATTGGCCTGGAAGGATTCCACAGGTTCTTATCCTCTGTGGAAACAAAAGAAGATCTTCTTTTCCAAAGCAACATGTCCTTAGACCCAAATTCTGGAATTAAGATACCTTTATAATATACATGCTGGTTTAGCTTAGCAGTCCATACAATGAAATGTCTCTCTGTACTTAGCTCCTTCACAGTCAAAAAATTCAAAGAAAATACAATAATATATAATCCAGGCTCTCTGTGTATATTCCATCTTTATGTGTTTATGTGACTTCTTTTTCTTTATTCCTTTAAATATATGACTGTTTGTACTCTGTCTCTTTAAAGACTTTTTTTTTTAAAAAAAATTTACTTCTTTTAAACAATTCTCTATACTATTTTTCTTCTCTCTCCCAAGCCTGTGTGCATTTATCTCACATTGAGACCCATTTAGAGGTCGTTTTCATCTGAATTTGTCTTTATTGTGCATCTGTAATCTTTTTATGACCAGAACTGCTTTTATGTCAAGACACACTAATCAGTTTGTAACACACTGCTTACAAATCCATTGAAATGTTTGGCTTCCTGATTAACCAGAGTTAGACCTGGCAGAATGGCCCAGAAAGCTGCCGTTTTAGGTAGTTTTTTTCTGTTATCACTAAATTAGGAAAATCTCTCTTAAAGGAGCCATGACGTTAAATTGTGCTCAACTCTTTTTTTTTTTTTAAATTTTTGCCTGGAATTCCTTCCCATGCTCTCTCAGGTTTTAAGTGGATTTTAGTCAACCATGGTTGTGAACAAGTGGCCTTATACAACAATATTATTCACTAATGGTTTGGAAAATTTGTTTATTAATTCATTTATCAATCTATATTTAGTTGTCAAACAATTTGCCATAGAAATCCTCAGAAAATTGTTGTAGGTGTGATAATCTTTATTTGCCAGCAGGCAGAGTCACTCTCCTGGTGGCTGCTGAGATTTTATGGTGTAATAACAATGATTAGGAGGCAGGTATCACAGGTGAGGTATTAAAGCAGATTGCCCCAGGCTGACCCAGGTCTGAGTCATGATGCCAGAACTGACAAGTTACTTTCTTAATTAAAGCTCCATGTCTTCACAGCTTTCTGTAAACTGTCAGTGCCCTTGTAAGTGTTTCTCTTCTTGAAACTTCTGGGAACTCTTAGAATGTAAAGAACTCAATAAGGAAACCTGGTCCAACAGCCTTTGTGGCCTCCATGAGGCAGAGGTTGAGGACAAAAATAACGGATGTCTGCATGTTCTTGAAGGCAACAACCTTCAAGTGAGTTCAAAAGGCATCACCTGGGTCTCATTTGCTTCGGTAAAGAATTGGAAAGCTTTATTTTAATTACACTATCCTTAATTTAAGGTTGGAACCTAACAAGCTTTGAGACTATCTTTCATATCATCAAAGATTCAGTATAGTTATTTGCATTGGGTTTTTCAATAGAAATAAAACAAAGCAAATCTTTTCTTAAGGCCTTATTTTCAAGATCTTTCATAGTAAAATACTTCCTAGATAATTTTATAATATTCATAGTACTGGTTAAATTATTCCTATTCAAGTACTTGTGTGTATGTGTGTATGCAGTGTATATATACATTTGTGTATATACAATGTTATGTGTGCAGGTACAGGTGTACAAATGCAGGTGTGTATATTATGGAGTCCATAGTCAATACTGAATGTCTTCCTCTGGAGTGCTCCACCTTAGGTTTTATAATGAATCCTCTTCAATGAACTTGTCAGTTGTTCATTTGGTTAGTGTACCAGGTTGGCACACTGTTTTCTGGGTCCTCCCAGTGTTGGGTTACAAGCAGGTGCAGAGAAGTTCACATTTTCACGTGGTTACTAAGCATCCAAACTGAATGCCACAAGCCTAGGAATCAAACATGTTCCCCACTGAACCACCTCCACAGCTGTGTTGAACAGTTTTGTATCAACTTGACACCAGGCTATCATCATTTGGGGAGAGGGAACCTCAACTGAGAAAATGTCCCAAGGAGACTGACTGATGGTCTAGGCTGTGTTGCAGTTTCTTGATTGATGCCTGCTATTGGGGGGCCCAGCTCACTGTGAATATACCCTTCCTGGGTTGTTTAAGAAAGCAGGCAGTGCAAGCCATGTGGAGCAAAGCAGCAAGCAGCTTCAAGACCTCCGCATCCGCTCCTGCATCCAGGTTGCTGCCATGGGTTTCTGCCCTGACTTCCATCAGCAATGAACCATGACATATAAAGAACTGTGAGCGGAAATAAACTCTTTATCCTCTGAATTGCTTTCAGCCCTGGTATTTTATCACAGCCGTAGAAGCCCTGAGTAAGACTCCCCAGCCCTAAGAGAGGCTTTTCATAAGCATGCCTTGCTGCAGTTCAGTAAATAGTTAAAAACCTGTCTGTTTCAATGTTTTAATATTTAACAACCATCTTACTACTAGGTTGCCTTGTAGAGCATATGCGGGTTTGTGTCTATTTTTTGTGATTTATTATGCCACATTTAGTTTATATTCCTGGAATAGCAGCTCTTTTATTTTTTTTTTCTTAAAGGAAATGGAAAAGACATGGATCTGGGGGAAGGGGAGGTGGGCGGAGGGTCTATTATGAGTGGAGGGAGGGGAAACTGCAGTCAGGTTATAATGTAAGAGAGAAAAAAGAAAGAAAAACAATTCAAGCTCAGAAGTCTAAAAAAATGACTTATTATGATTCAGTAAATAATTTAATTAACAACTCTCTGTTACCTTGGAAAGACAGCAGTAAGATACTCAATGCATAAGCATCTGGAAACCATCAGAAGAACAACATGGTCAAACCTGGGAATAGGATTGCAACTCATGGGGCAAGAAGCTTTTCCAAGATCAAGGTATGGAGTATTTGGATGCATGCATGTACGTATGCATGCAATCCTTGATAGTTCTTGTAACATTGCTACATTGCTCAGCTTACATGACATTTTCTAGCAGAAGAGCCATTTTACCCAATTTGTTGTTAATTTCTTGCTTTAAAGAACTTGGATTTATAATTAGGGATGTCTGACCAGGATAATCCATCCAGGATGATTTAGAGGATCTCAAAGGAAGATGGTGTTTCAAATGTTTAGGTGTGTATTAAGTTGTGGATTTTAGTCTGAGTTCAGAGGTGAGAATCCCAGAGCCCAGTCCTCAGAGGTTCTTGATAGAAGGTCAGAGGTTACAAGTACTCTATTAATTGATATGCAAAGATGACTTCATGACCTAATCAGACAAATATTTTCTGCAAGTTTTGGCAATACTATAATCCTTGTTTTGTAATATAAAATAGTATAGCTTGTTAGCTGATGATTTTCAGTATTTCAGAGACAGATTGTCACACTCATAGCTCTAAAAGCATCTTTGCATCACCAAATGTGAATGTGCATTAATCCAGGGAATCTGAGCACTGCCCTAATCTCTGCAGAGCCCCTCCCAGGGGCTCCTTTCTAAACTTCTGCCTCCTAAATCATCCAATCACAAGCTCACTTACCGTATTCACCTGTAGTGGACTCAATACACTAATGTAAAAGAGAGGAGGACTCAGACTCAGCCCTGGGAAGTGTTTTTACCTGCAGTGATGCATGAAATACTGACACCCAACCCCTCAAGTTCTCCTTCAGTTCTCACATTCTGAGGAGCCCAGGGCCCTTAGATGCTGGCCTTTTCCAGATGAGTACTTGATGTGTCACTTTGGACAACTTGTGCAGCATGTTTTTGATTCAGTATATTTTATCTGAAAAAGATAATGTTATCCTACGTTTTAAGATAAAACCTCCCTCCCTCCCTCCCTCCCTCCCTCTCTCTCTCTCTCTCTCTCTCTCTCTCTCTCTCTCTCTCTCTCTCTCTCTGTGTGTGTGTGTGTGTGTGGCCACCATTCAGTGCTATCCTATATAACTGGTCTGAGGGATTAGACCCAGATGCTCATATACACCAGGCAATTCCTCTATCCCTGTTCTATGCTTCCTGTTCTACTTTAAGATGTATTAATTTCTTTAAATTGCTGTTTTATTTATCTGTGGGTCTGCTGTCATTGGAGGCTAGAAGAAAGTGCTGGATTCCCTGGAACTGGAGTTACAGATTGTTTTGAACCACTGTGTGGGTGATAGGAATTGAATCCAGGTCCTCAGCAAGAGTAGAGAGTGATCTTAATTGCTCAGCCCCAACTACAACTTCAAAAAGCTAAGGCTAATGATAAACATTATGATTATTAATTGCTAGAATTAATAGTATTTATAGAGAAAAGTCACCACTTATCATTATAAATATTGGTTCTCAAATTTCACCTTGGTTACTTTCTTAGGGTTTCTATTGCTTTGAAGACACACCATGACCACTACAAGTCTTATAAAGGAAAACATTTAATTGGAGCTGGCTTACAGGGTCAGAGGTTTAGTCCATTATTGTCATGGCAGGAGGCAAGGCAGCCTGTAGGCAGATATAGCTCTGGAGAAGGAGCCAAGATTCTATATCCTTTTAAGAACTTTTCAGGAAGTAAGTGATATTAGGCCCGGCTTGATTGTCTGAAACCTGAAATCCCATGCCCAGTGACACTTTCTCCAACAATGCTAAACCTCTTGATAATGCCACTCCCTGGAGGTCAGGAAGTTATTGCTATTAAAAAAAACTACCACTGTTACTTTGGAGATTAACTATAGTAGGTATTGGTGTGAAGGTTATGAAAAAAAATTAAAATCATGACTTTACAGCACAAAATCTAGAGGTAATAGTTCAAAAATAGTTTTCTCTCTTTAGAACTATCTTAAATGCTAGGGTAGTCAAATATTCTATAGTGCCAAATTGGAAGCTCTGCTTCCTAAAGTTAGAAATAAAATCATTAACAAAGATGTTCCTAGCCAGGGTAAACCATGGCCCTCATAGACTTTGATCATGCACACACTGGCGACCTCATTAGATTCCAGTGGTTAGTTCTAACCCAGTGGCTCCACAGATGACCCTAGTTAATGTATATGGAACAACAACAACAAAAAAAAAACAACCCTAACCTCATGAACCTTAGAAAAGGACTGCAAGTAATGAAGGTGTTGGTGGAGAGGGCGAAGAGAGTAGGAAAGTAATCATCAAAATGGACCATGTATATAGAAAATCACCAAGCAGTGACTTAGTCAATAAAATTTATTAATGAAAACAAAGGAAATTTTCTCAAGGGGGTGGGGAGATATCTCAATCAGTAAAGTGCTTGCCTAAGAAGCAGGAGGACCTGAGTTCATTCCCCAAGCTGACATATAACCTAGGCACGGTGACACTACCTGCAATTCCAATGTGGGGGAGATGGACTCAGCAGATACTTGGTGGTCCCTGATACCCAGCCTTGCCACCTGGCTGAATTCTAGGCAGGTGAGAGTCCCTGTTACTAAAAGTATTTACAAAGATTGAGGAATTGCACCTACACTTGTCTTCTGTCTCCTCATGTGCATATACATACATAAACTCATCCCTCACAAGCATACACACACTTACACAAAGAAATGAAAGAAAATACAAAAAAGAACTCCCTTCAGAGGAAGGAAAGGACTGCTCTAGGAGCATTTGCTTCAGACTCTAGCACGCTGAGGTGAACAGTCAGCAGGGTTGGCTTTATAAATGCAGACATTATGTAGCAGTAGACTAGAGCCACGTGGACACTGATTTCTTTTACTTTCTGTCCACAATCGAGTACTTTAGAGAAAGAGAAATTTGTTCATTACCTGCTTAGTTTTCTTCTTTAAATCTTAAATCAAATAAATGATCCCCCAAGCCTGATTATTTTCTTTTTAATTTTGTAGACCTTGCTTTAAAATATAGGACCTGAATTATGAAACTCATGAGAAAATAATCACGTATCAATTACATCCTCTCAAAGATTTGCAGTGGGAAGGGGAAACGTCTCTGCCAATGTCATTTAGAGTTAGAAGACAAGCTTCTAACTCAAGCTGAAACTGCATTATTTTAAAGTCATAGAGTACTTTTGAGCTATACTGAAGTTGGTGTTCATATTTCCTAGTTCTTCATTTTGCATATATTTTTTGCTTCAGTTTATCCAAATTAATTGGTAGTAGTGACAATTATTTTATAAACAGTATATCCTAACCTAACACAGGATGATCTGCCTATTAGTTTAGATGTGATTGTACAGAAGTTTCAGAAGCTGGGATGATGACATTTGTCATCAACCTACTGCAGGAAGATAAGTTAAGGGAAACAGTAATCTCATTCACTACATCATTCAATTTAAGGATATTAGTCACAGGCTGGTGATGAGGAGTCTTATTGGTATATAGCCACATTTTATCCTGCACAGGAGGGACCCCAAAATGTTCTGTCCTGGGTTTACATGCCACAAACTCCACTTGGACTACTGAGGTAAAGGGTTATAGGACCTATGGACTCAGAAAGAAAAACAAGACAGGTCACTTTACTGTAACTATTGATCCCAGTAGTGAGAACGTGGTTTATTTTTTCTCAGGAATGTAGACAAAGTGGACAAAGGCTTGAACTGGTCAAAGATACCCAGAGACCTGTCATTCCTTTGGAGAGAACATAAGAGGCTTGCTTCAGGAGCAATGCTGTGGTGCAGTTCTGTGTTCTATTTTGCATATCACCATAGAACCTTCATCTGGCGATGGTTGGAGATTGAGACAGAGACCCACATTGGAACACTGGACTTAACTCCCTAGGTCCAAACGAGAAGCAGAAGGAAAGAGAATGTGAGCAAAGAAGCAAAGACCAGAGGGAACCTTCACCCGTTGATGGATGGAGATTGAGACAGAGACACACATTGGAGCACTGGACTGAGCCCCCAAGGTCTAAATGAGGAGAAGAAGGAGGGAGAACATGAACAAGAAAGGCAGGACCGCGAGGAGTGCGTTCACCCACTGATACAAGGGGACTGATCTAATGAGAGTTCACCAAGGCCAGTTGGACTGGGACTGAACGAGCACGTGATACAACCAGATTCTCTGAATGTGGCCGGATTCTCTGAATGTGGCTGGCACGGGGTCTTTCTGAAATGCCATTGACAGTGACACTGGGACTTGTTTCCTCTGCATATACTGGATTTTTGGGATCCAGTCTGTTTGGACGCTCACCTTCCTGGACCTGGAGGGAGGGGGGGAGGAACTTGAACTTCCCACAGGGCAGGAAACCCTGACTGCTCCTAAGGATGGAGAGGGAGGAGGAAAGGGAGTGGGGGGAGTGGGAGGGTGTTGGGAGAAGGGGCGGAAATGGAAATTTTTATGAATTAATAAACTTTTATAAAAAATTATATCACTTAATTTGATAAAAAAATGGGGTACTGAGCTGAACAGAGAATTCTCAACAGAAGTTCCAATGACCAAAAGACACTTTAGGTCATGCTCAACCTCCTTAGTGATCAGGGAAATGCATATCTAAACAACTTTGAGATACCATCTTACACCTGTCAGAATGGCTAAAATCCAAAACACCAATGATTCCTTATGCTGGAGAGGATGTGGAGTGAGGGGAACACACATCCATTGTTGGTGGGAATGCAAACTTGTGCAACCACTTTGCAAATCAGTGTGGTGGTTTCTCAGGAAACTGGGAGTCAACCTCCCTCAGGACCCAGCAATTCCACTCTTGGGAATATACCCAAGAGTTGCCCAATCATACTACAAAAACATTTGTTCAGATATGTTCATAGCAGCACTATTTGTAATATCTGGAACCTGGAAACCACCTAGGTGCCCCTCAATAGAAGAATGGATAAAGAAGGTGTGGCACATATAAAAGTTAAAATTCTACTCAGTGGTATAAAAACAATGACTTCTTAAATTTTGCATGCAAATGGATGGAAATAGAAAATACTTTACTGAGTAAGCTAACCCAGACCCCAAAAGATAAATATGGTATGTACTCACTCATAAGTGGATTCTAGCCATAAACAA
The DNA here is from genome assembly GCF_982192425.1 of Myodes glareolus. Lineage (NCBI taxonomy): Eukaryota > Metazoa > Chordata > Mammalia > Rodentia > Cricetidae > Myodes > Myodes glareolus. The sequence goes on from NC_142028.1 coordinate 10,685,376, forward strand.
AGCACATTGAGCCTATAATTCATGATCCTTGAGAAACTAAATAAGAAGGTGAACCCAAAGAAAAACATATATTTATCCTCACAGATATTGGAAGTAGACAAGATTGCTGGGCAAAAGTTGAGAGCAAGGGGGTGGGGGTGGGTTGGGGTAAGGGGAGATGGGGAGAGAGAAGGGAGAAGGGAAGCGTTGGGAAGAGCTTGGGGGAATGGGATGGTTGAGATGGAGGAAGGGTAGAAATGGGGCAGGGAAGAAGACATTTTAACTAAGGGAGCTTTTTTAGGTTGGTAAGAGACTTGGCTCTAGAGGGGTTCCCAGGTATCCAAGGGAATTTCCCCAGCTAGGTCCTTTGACAGCAGAGGAGAGGGTGCCTGAACTGGCCTTATCCCATAGCCATTCTGATGAATATCTTGCATATCACCATAGAACCTTCATCTGGCAATGGATGGAGATATAGACAGAGACCCACACTGGAGCACTGGACTGAGCCCCCCCAAGGCCCAGATGAAGAGCAAAAGGAGGGAGAAGATTAGCAAGGAAGTCAGGACCGCGAGGGGTGCATCTACTCATGGAGATGGTGTGACTAATCCAATGGGTGTTCACCAAAGCCAGCTGGACTGGGACTGAATGAGCATGTGATCAAACTGGACTCTCTGAATGTGTCTGATACTGAGGGCGGACTGAGAAGCCAAGGATAATGACACCGGGTTTTGATTCTACTCCATATACTGGCTTTTTGGGAGCCTAGTCTGTTTGGATGCACACATTCCTAGACCTGAATGGAGGGGGGCGTGCCTTGTACCTCTCACAGGCAGGGCACCCTGACATCTCTTTGGACTGGAGAGCAAGGGGGACAGGGAGGGAGAGGAGGAAGAGTGGGAGGGAAATGGGAGGATTGGAGGAGGTGGAAGTTTTTAATAAATAAATATATATATAAAATAAATGTGAGAACGCACACCCTCCAAAAAAAGAATCTGCCTTGGACTGTTGATAGAACAGGACTTAGGTAGGCAGGGAGAACTGGACTGAATTCTGGGAGAAAGAAGGCAGAGGGAAAGAAGCAATAGAGCCTCTGTCAGAGTCAAACATGCTGAAATTTTGCTGGTAAGCAACTGCTACATGGTGATAAACACATCATCATCATCATCATCATCATCATCATCATCATCTGGCACTGTTTTAGATTTCAGTCAAACACATTAGAAAAAATTAAGATATTGAAGTTAGTCAGATTTTTAAAAGTTTGATAATAAATAGAAAATATTTTCTCTAATGCAAAGAAATAATTTTTAATGCAGATCATTGTGATTCATGGAGACAGATAGATGAGTGAAACAGTCTTAGAGTTACTAATACTCTACTTCTTTCTGTGAAATTGCCATCTTAGTCTTTTAAACAGTTTACAACTAATTGAATGTGTACTTTGTAGTGTGCTATGCCTTTCTTTAAAATTTATTATGTTTATCATGTTGAAGGGTACTGACATATATTGTGTGTGGTTTGTTTTGTGTGTGTTACATGGTATGTGATACATGGTATGAGTGAGAGTATGTGGGTTGGGGGCAACTGTTTGGAGTAGATTCTCTCCTGTCTTTATGTGGGTTCTGGGTCTCAAACTCAGACCACAATGCCATATACAGTCATTCTTAGCTTATTTTTGCTTTCTAAAGTGGTAATTAATTCTCCTCATATTATTTAAGATATGCACTAAGATGAAAATGATATTATCACTCAAAATAAGATTGTCCACAGGAAATCTGTCTCTCAAAAGGTAAATTTTCTATACATTGAGAGGACTGTGAGCTGCAAAGGTGTATTTCATTGGATGCTATACTTAATTTATGTTTCATTACGTGATAAGCTACAAGCAAATGTTGAATTCTTAGTAGGTTAGCTACTTAAAATGATGTTTACCAGCAATTCTGAAAATTCTTACCTGTTTTCCTATGCTGGAATAGATAAGCATAAAGATTGTTGATAATGGGTATTTATTTACTCTGACGAAAATGAAGTCTACAAGTACAGAAATAAAGACCATTGCTGGAACAGAACTAGAAGCATCAGTGTGTCCTCACTTTTATTATTTTTATTTTTATGTAAGTATATATGGACACATACATCTATTTCTTATCTATGTATGACCTTCTCTATATCTCTGTCTACATCTTGGTTACTATATATTAATTTTTAGCAATGGAAATCAATTTTCTGGAGGAAAGTTTGTCTTGAGAGATCTGCTGGGGAACGTAAGAATAAATAAATAAACCTAGATCATCTCATGAAGTGAAGAAGTTACCAGGGTTGTGACAGATAATGAAGAAGTAGCCATTAATAGGAACAAAGAATAAACAAGTGGATAGTAATAGCAACTTTCAAAATGATATAATATTTGAATGGCCAGCATCATTCACAAGGGCTCCTTTACATGCAGGACTGAAATTGACACAACTTCTACTAGAAAAAAATTGAACAAGACTTTGGTATAGTAATGGTTAAGTTTCATTGTCAACTTGATTGGATTTAAAAATTCCATGGAAACATGTACCTATGGGACAATTTGCAGAAAGTTTAAATGAGGTGGGAAAAGTATGGATGGAACTACCTTATGGACTAGGGTCTCCCAGACAAAGTCAAAAAGAGAAAAGTGAGCTAACACTTGCTTTTCAATAGTGACTGCAATAAGACACCTCTCAACCCTCTTATCCTTCCCTCTCTACCATGATGGACTGCACACTCAAGGTATGAGACAAAATAGTTTCTTTCTTATATAGCTTATATCGGTCATAGCAGGATCTTGAACTGTTCACCGCCAAATCATAACACAGAGACTTTTTTATTCATTGTGAATGTTCAGTCTTATCTTAGTTTCCCACTAGCTCTTATATCTTACATTAACCTCTTCCTCTTCATCTATGTTTTGCTTCAGGGCTTTTTACTTTTCTTCTATTCTGTATGTCCTATTTTTCCTGCTTATTATGTTTGTTTGGCTGCTTGTTTGGCTGGAACCAGGTGTCTCCCTCTCTTTCTCCCTCTGTCTCTCTTCTCTTTCAGTCTAAATTCTTCCTTCTACTTATTCTCCCTTCCAACAACCCTGAATATCCCTCAATTGCCTTGCTATTTATTATTCAACTTCTTACTTCACTGAGAAGGTGCTTTAGACAGCAAAGCAACACATATTTACATCATTAAACAAATGAAACATAAACAAATGTAGCAATCTTTTCATAGATAAATTCAATACAGCTTTACAAAGTTAAAGTAATATTCCACAACATAAACAAATGCAACACATTTTTGTATAGTTAAAGTAATATTCCTTTTTGTCTAAATAAAAAAAGATTTCAGCTTTAACATAGAAAGACAATATACAATAAGAACAATTATCAAGAATTTCATTTATAATATCTAGTACATATGTATATGACAAGTTCAGAGAGAAAACACTTTATTCTTTATTCTATCTTGATTAGTACTGTACCTAGTTTATCACCTATTATAACTAAGGGAAACTGTATAGATAACTATCTAGTTTTCAACTTAATAAAATACCCCAAGAAGATTTATATTACTTGAGTAAATAGGAAGTACAGAGCAAGTCACTGCCATTTCCAAAACTGTAGAAATGACAGAGACATCTTGCCACCTGGAGTGCCAACCAAACTTCTTTGTAATATTGGGATATCCAACTTCGCCATACAAGCCAAGCATATCTGGCAGAATTTTCTATGAAGCATGAATTTTAAATGACTGTCCCACCTGTCTGGTAAAGTTCTGATGCTTTTTTCGCTTGTATCCTGCTTTTCCAGTTTGGATGGAATACTGTCACCAGTTAAAGCAAGGACAGATTCTTGCCCAAACAGATAGCTTTGCCACAATGAAAGCAAACTCTCCATGGAGTTTCTTTGATGTCTATCATCGTTTTATGTAGTAGATTGGTGCTTCCAGGAGCAGATAATTCTCACTGATATAAAAAGCCTTAGGTTATTGAACATTTTAAATGTTATATTCTGTAGGTCTCTGATGCATTTGACAGTCACCTATTTGTGTAAAACATATCTGTTTAACCTTGAAAATGTACCTAATAAAACTATAAATTTGATTATTATATAACCAAAATTATATAGTTTACTTACTAATAATCTGTTTTTCCGAATTATACATTCCATATTTAAATGAACCTAATATACACAATACCCCAAACAACAGTAGTAACATACATACAACTTCTACATAACAAAAATAGCTTTAAATTTTTATCAATATACAAAAACCCTTACCAATGTAAAATTTTTGACATTAATAGTTATTTTTACATATTATATCCACATATCCCAAAGTGATGACAAACATCCGTAACACATCAAATGACTAAAACCCACCAACCTCCCCGCTTGGGAAAGTGAACCTTGTGTTCTCTAGACTGCTTCCTGTTGTCTGTGGGTGACAGCATCTCCAGGGGACCATGAGAAAATGAAGACAATGGTGAAGTCCTGGGAAAAGTAGTTGTAAACTTTGTTGTCCAGTCTGAAAAGTCTTCACATCTTGAGGGATGAGTCACCTTTCTTATAGTTTTTGTTTTTTATTTCTTGATGTCTGTAGTCAAGATTTTCAGCAGGTCTCCTCTGATCAAATCTGATCTTTGTTAACCTTTAAGGAATCCACAGGCTTTTGTTTCCACAGGAAAGAAGGCATAACCTCTCTCCTAATGCAATTACATTTCTTGAATTCCATTTTAAAGTTAAGGCATTGCTAAGGTACCTAGGCTGGTTTAATTCAGCATTCCCTTTTACAATCACATGTCTCTCAGAAACTGTTGTTTACTCAGCATTCAAAAGACTCAAAGTCAACACAATATACATACAGGATCCAGACTCCCTATGTATTTCCCATCTTTACATGTCTTTTTTACTTTATTTTTTTCTACTATTTCTTTAAAGACTTTATTATCTTTATACTATATATTTTTCCCTGTGAATGTTTATATCCATTTTCTTTTCTTTCTTAAACCAATGCACATTTTTAAACACACTACATTGTCGGAATTCATTCAGTCATTTACCTTTTGGAATACCGGACCTTTGGCATAGTCTGATGGGCTATGTATGCTCTATAAGATGCATGAACAAATATGCTCACTGTCTTGCTTAGTGTGAGGAGAGACATAAGACGACAGAGAGATAGCACAAGATCAGTGGCAATTTCAGCCCTTTCTCTGTATTTGTAAGTTCATTCCTTTCCATTGGAAACCCTTAGTAAATTGGTCTAGTTTACCTCTGTTTGATTCTGCAAAATCACTGTAACCTGTTACTGCATGTCTCGATTCTTTTCTGACTGCCTCAGCCAAACCTTAGCAGCACAGCTTTATGTTGGTGACTTGTTCTTCCCTGATGAAGAGGTGCATTGACTGGGAGCTGCTTCTCACCAGGAGCTCCATTCTACTGCCCTAAGCTCTAGAAAGTTTGTACTCCTCTCTGAGCATTTTTACTTAGTTCACTGTTTCTACCTAATGTACCAGCTGCTCGATAACTTGTTTGGCAGAGTCTTTTAAAGGAGCTGTATCCATTTGTCTTTCTTTTGTAAGCTTTCTTAGGCCCCATGTAGAAATTGGGTATCAAATGTGGTAGGCTTTCTAGAACTGCCAGCCCCCAAATCATGGCATGAAGACTTGTTATTAATTATGAATGTGCAACCTTAAATTATGCTTGTTTCATTAACTCTTTTAACTTCCTGTTTCTCTTTATCTACATTTTGCCTGGGGACATTTTACCTTCCTTTCATTCTGTATGTCCTACTTCTCTGCTTCCTCTGGGTGTGTCTGTGTGGTTGCTGCCTGTCTGTCTCTCTGGCCCAGGGCTTCTCCCTCATTATCTCCCCTTTTGCTTAGATTCATTCTCTTACTTAGTCACTTTGTTCACCATCCTCACCTATGGCTCTACTGCTTAGCTATTAGCTAAACAAATTTTTATTAGGCCAAGCAGGTGCTTTAGGCAGGTGAAGGAACACAATTTTTCATCATTTAAATTGAAACATAAACAAATGTAACTCTTTTAATAGTTAAATGCAGCATAAAATTTCAACAGACCTTACATCGTTGAAGTGACAGTCTGGAACATATACAAATGCAACTTAACTTTACATAGTTAAAGTAATATTCCACAATATTTTCTGTCAGATATTTTGTCTCAGAAATGGAAAAGGCAGCTAATGCAATGATTGAGGACGTAGACCTTAACCAATTTAGTGTAATAAAAATCTCTAAGTCCATACTGATTTGAGTTAGTAAATATTGAGAAAAAAGGGAAACAGTCTCCTAGCACAGAATATCAGCTGGGGCATTTAACACAAATGATGGAGTTTTAAATTGCAACTGAGTGCTAAAACTAGTGAATTAATGATATACAAGAGACTGTGTGATCTATAGAACTCTACACAAACATACTATGATTAAAATGAGGGAAAATACCTTGATACTAAGAGACCTGGAAGATACACATGGACTCATAATCAAAGCTCCCTTTACCAATACTGGAACAAATGAGTATTATGTACCAGGACACATTGAAAAGGCATCATATCATTCCCACAATATTCCCACACTAGCAGTGTAATGACAGCCTTATCATGAAGGGACTTTAGATATATTAGTATTGGCAGGTATTTTGAGCAGCTGACATTCTTAGAAATTTTAATGAAAAATTGATGTGTGTGAGTATGTGCGTCTGTCACATGGGTTTTGTTGTCAAAAGAGGCAAGAAGAGGGTGTTGAATTTCCTTGAGCTGGAGTTACAGGTAGTTCTGAACCACCTGATGTGTGCTCTGGGAAGAATAGCAAGTGCTCTTAACCAACAAGTCATCTCTCAGCCCCATGATGTTCTCTTTAAATGGTTAAGAATCCTCCTCTTTACAAGAAAAGGTCAAGACACTGGTTCTTATCTATAAACTACAGATAATCACCTAAACACAATGTCTGAGATTGGATTTGTGGTGCAGGAATTCCTTATGTATATGTGTTGTTTATATTGGTTAATGAATAAAGAATCTGGCTTGGCCTATGATAGGACAGAGTACAGCTAGGCAGGGAAAACTAAACTCAATACGGAGAGACAGAAGGCAGAGTTGTGAGAAATCATGGAGCCATCAGAGGGGAAAGACACGAACTGCTAACTGGAACCTTGCTGGTAGGTCACAAGCCTCATAGTAAAATATGAAATAATGCAAATGGGTTAATTTAATATATACGAGTAAGCCAGAAATATGCTTAAGCTATTGGCCAAACAGTAATGCAAATAATATATTTTCTGTGTGATTATTTAAAGTGAGGGCAGTCTGGAAATGAGCAAGTAGCCTCCAACAAGGATTGGGTCTTGGGACAGTGCTAGAAAACTTATGAAGTAGCCTTTTCAATGATTCAGTGGGTAAAAGTCAGTTGTTGCCATGGACCTGTACCTGCATCACATCCCCAAAACCCATGTGGTGGAAGGAGAGTACTGACTCCTGCAAGATTTCCTCTGACCTACGCATGTGTGCTACAGCACAAATTCAACACACACACACACACACACACACACACACACACACACACATATGCACACACAAAATTAATAACTGTGAGGATTTATTCCAAAAACTCTAAAAAGTATTTTTAGTACAGTGGTTCTAAATGGTATATAAAAAGTTTGTCATGTATTTGTTATTAAATTGATGTTAAATCTAAGATTTGAATGAAAGAAATAAAAAATTATGAAACAACACTGGTTTCTAAAACAGTTTAAATAGAGCTCTTTATATAAATTCTGTGTTCACAAAGTTTTCTGTGCCAAATTGTCTTATGTAAACAGGCATAAAGGCAAGCATTCAGCCAGATAGTGAATATATGCACTTCCAAAAAGATCAGAAATTTTAGTTTTTAACGTGTGTGTTGGAACGCTCTAGTAGGCCTCTGTATGCAAGGACTAGTACAGTATTGGTGCTTCAGTGTTACAAAAAAAGAGATTGTAATTGGATAAATGCTGTCAATTTTTTTTGTTCTTAAAGCTTGTCATTTCAAAAGAGCTAGATGCATTGAGTCCAATAATTGAGTTTGACTTTCAACTTTGTGTCTTAAAGGACATTCAGTTAGGGGCTTATGGGTTATTGTTTTGTGGTAGCTTTCAAAGGAACTTCCAATTTGGATTTTGGACTTCAAGTATGTGCTGACGATGCATTGAGATGAGACTATTGATTCAGCTGCTTGAATGTTTTGTAATTAAATACAGGGAAAGATGCCAGAATCACAAAATTAATCAACAGTACTCATATACACATCGTGCCTTCATGATATGCAATGCATTTATCATATCAGCTCAGATGCATTCGAGTCTGCTTATTATGATGACAGCAGAGAAAATCATTACCAGGGATACCTGAGTACAAATGCCCCCTAAATTAGTAATGTATTAAATAATCTCAAAACTGTAGCAATTGCAAAATAGAGAGGGTCAGAGATATTTGTCCCCCATGTGATTCACAGTGGAGCTGTGGATGCTGGGTACCCTCTGGTAATGATGTTCTAGCAACAGAATATATTTCCAGAAGAAAACCAGCTCTGGTGATGGAGTTTACAATATATCACATAAGCCTATGCTGCAAGAAGCTCTAAGATGAGAAGCTGGGGCAACTGCTTAGAGAGCAGTGTGCTTGCCATGAAAGTATAAGGATCTGAGTTCAGATCCCCAGAGCCCAAGTATAGCTGTAAGCAGCTGAAATCCTAGCATTCCCACAAAGAAATGGGAGGCAGAGCCAGACGAAACCTGGAAAGCTCACAAAACAGTTGACATCAGAAGGGAGCAGCAAAGAGAAGGATCCCTGTCTCAATTAAGTGAATGGTGAGGAGCAATACTTGAGGTTTTCCTCGGACTTCCACATGTGTACCTGCATAAATGGGTATGTGCACTTGCATGCATGCATATCTGTGTGCAAACACACACACACACATGCGTGCACCCACACCCACATCACACATGCACATACACTACACAGATATGCACCCACATGTGTACATGTGTTCTCACACACAGACATGTGCACATTCATGTATATACGCACAAACACAAAACCAAAGATGAAGAAAAGGCATTAGCATAAAAGTCATATGAACATTTCTGATCAAGTTACTGCCACTTCTTGGTATTTTGGCATCCCTTGCTAGGCTTCCAGGAATTTGACGGCTGTCTACTCTGGGTGCTAGGGTTCAATGTACCCAGTGTCCTCTACCCAGTGAGCAAGTGCTCCTAACAGTAGCTTTCTAGTTCATTTTCTATTTTTAATAGAAAATTATCTCCAATGATACTTATAGAAGCAGTAAAGAAATTAACATAGGATTTTAAAAACAAACTCTGTTGTAAACTCATTCAGAAGATTCTGACACAGGTCTTACACAGAGACACATGCACCTAAAAGGGGCAACTGGCTGCAATTGACAAGCATCTACAAGCATAAATAGTAATTTTACCACTTCTGACCTCTGTGACCTTAGATATCAACAAAATAGTTGTTTGATTCCCCTTTACTTTGAATCCTGTACCTCTAAAGGTGGGATGACAGTACTTTTGCTACAGGATTTTATCAGAACTGAATACACTAATGTGACAGGTTTCCAGGAACAATGGTTAAAATCTGTGAAGAGTACTTCAGGAGGATGTTTATTATTTATTGTCTGTAGTCTCCCATGATATTCAATTTTCTCAGGATAACATGTTATCTAAATGGTACCAGGGCTGTATCTTCCATTGTAGTAGCAGTTCTTCAGGAACAAAGATTTTCTTTTTTTTTTAATGTGGAATGGCAGTCTTTATTACAAAGCAGTATGATATGAGGGCTCCTTAAAAAATACAACTTGAAACAGAGCTACCATACATGGTCCAGCAATCCCACTACTTCACATATTCTCAAAGGGATTAAAATTAGCGTGTGGAGGACAGATTTTTACTTCTCATTTTTATTATAGCAGTAGTCTTAACAAGCAACTGCTCTTAGGGATGGAGAGGGAGGAGGAGAGGTGTTGGGAGGAGGGGCGGAAATGGAAACTTTTATAAATTAATAAACGTTTATAAATAAAAAAAGAGCAACAATTGGCTCCCTCCTATAACTTAGGGCTATCTTAGACACAGTTATTAGTCAGGTATATTAGTCAGTTACATATCAGACATAAATTCCTTTCTATGGAGCAAGCCATAAATACAGCCCAAAAGTTCTGGTTATACCCAAAATAGTCATATAACTATTGCACATATGCAACTTCTTAAATAGTGGGTCAGTGTTGTAGCACGCATGATTTAGTACAGACTATGACTTTTAGTGCCTTTTCTCCTCTAGAAGGCTACATAATACCTTCCAGAACTATTAAAAGTAGCCAGGAAGAAAGAGATGTTTGGTCAGGTCAAGATTAATTTTTCTCTGTGTACTTTAACCAAGTTGTAATTTTTTTCAACAGTACAGTTACCAGCTAGTTATGAGTGGCCACCAAGAGTAATAGAAATAGCTTTTGGGTTTTTTAATGTTACTGAGATTTCATTCAAAAATAACTTACAAGGAATTAACCAGTGCCTGACATTGATAGTTTTATGTAATAAGCCATGTTTTCTACAGTCAACACTGTCAACAGATTCAAAGTACTTCTGTTCAAACTCTATTTTGGTATATAGTCTTCCAATAGCTGAAGAAATATTCTATGATGTACATATGTTACATATGTCCCATCTATCCATCCATGATAGATGCCTGGGATGACTACATGATTGCTTGTTAAGACTACTGCTATAATAAAAATGAGAAGCAAAGATTCTTTAAAACTTTTCTTATGTGCTGTCACTCAACTGAACAACACATATCACACATGGAGTCCAAAATACCTCTGAGCACTAAATAAGCAGATATTTCAGAATGTGGTGGCTTGTCTCAGTTGGAAAATGGACGTCCTATCAGTAAGTCTCAAATAGTTGGTCATCTCCTTGTGGACACAACATACTCTGTGAAGACCTAGAGATTACGGCTCTTTTTACAGTGATGGAGAAGGGATAAGCCCATGTATTTGAGTCAATAAAGAAGTCAGTTGACTTGATGGCAAGCCTTGTGTTTGCTGTGGCTCAGAGACTTGAGTACAGGAAGTGAGGACTGCTGAAATATTCAAGGAACTGTTTCCTGACCCAGTTGGAACAGCACTGTAGACTTTAAATCTATTCTGCAGCAGCAAACAACTACCATTTTCTGACTCTTGTTTGTGTGGTCCTTTTATAATATGTGTTAAGATGTTTGATTTGGCAGTGAGGATTATGGTTATTTTGGTTAGTGTTCATCAGTTTTCACATCTGTTAACTCCCATGCTCTATTTATTCTATATCCCAGACTGAAGATTAAGGTTTCCTGTCTATCAGACTCTGTTAGTATGTGTTACTGGTAAATATTTGTGTGACCTTGCATTGTGGAGAAGTGGGAAATGCCAGGGCTTCCCTAGTTTCCAGTGGTGGCTTCCTGACATTGAGGACTCCAGCCTGTGCATCTCAGTTCCTTCACTTCCTGATTTAACCTGCTTCCCAGTTTCACTTTCTAACTCTTCTTGTGCCTTTGTGACTGTCTTCTCACATTAAATTCTTTTGGTTTTGTTTATAAACTCTGTTTTCTTCTCTGTACTTTGAGGACAATAGATGCTGTTTTTATTTGTGTTTAGAGAAACAGGCTGGTCTTTCACAAGTATGTGGACAGCTTGCAAACAGATCTTTAAACTTATAATTATTTTAAAGCATGAGCAGCTAAACTATTATACTGCACCCAGTTGATACAGGCATGAGAATGGCTCTCATTATTCTTTTCCCTCTGACACTGACTGCATCATGGCAATAGCTACCCTTTACCAGTTAATGGTCTGTCTGTCCCATAGCTTCTGAGACCTCTTGAGAGTAAGCACAAGGTTCATCTTCTTCATCTTTAGATCCCTAACACCTACAACTGTGCTGAGAATTTAGTAAACACTTAATAAATATTTGGAGAATGAATTAATAATATTCACTGCCATTGATAAGGTGACTGTTTAATTCCAGCCCCAAGTCAGGGTGTTGATGGGAAATGAACAGTTCATTCTTCATAACAGTCTTGCATGATAGACACAAATATTCTTGTGCTTCAATATAAACAGGCAAAAAATTTGTATAGGCAAGTCAACATATCTGGGATTAAAGTCACAATGGTGTCTCACATGTGGCACTCACCAGCTGTCTCCTCCTTTTTAGGATGTGAATGAGAAAATGCACACATAAATGGATTAGGGGGAAACCCTGGGGTTTTGCTGTATTTCCAGATATGAGGGGTACATGGAAAGATGTAAACTCTTTTTTTATTACGAGAAAAAGAAGTTCAACTATTTTCTTCCACAAGATTAAGATATCTACTTTTGTTCCTCAAACTTTGCCTGTGAAGATTAAAAAGTAGAATAATTTAGATCATATAAACATTATAATTTCCATTGCATTGCTCTCTGAGAAAAACCAGCATCGGATAGTGAGCAGAGTAAGGCAAACTTTCTTCAGGAACTGCAGTAACTGCAGGAAATGCTTCAGTCTAGACTGGGTACAGTTCGGGATTAAGTGAAAATCAGTGGGGACTCACAGACAAGGAGGGTGGAGGGATGCCATCAAGAGGAAACATCATGCCAGCTGCTTTAGTGGGTGTTAAGACAATCCTTAATGGTGATGAAGATGGGAGGCAATAATTGACCATAGAAGCAAGTGGATATCTGATATTATATAAAACAGATGTGTGTGTGTGTGTGTGTGTGTGTGTGTGTGTGTGTGTGTGTGTGTGTGTGTGTTCAAAGAGCCAGGGTTCATGACTCCTCCATGACACCCAGTTGTGTGCAGATGGGGGCTTGGATGATGCCTTTTGTACACACTTCCTATAAGGGTCAGGAAAAAGTCCTTGGTCTGTACTGCACCTTCATTCCACATAGTGTCTGTGGGCCATTCTGTCTCCAGACACCATACTGATCTGAGTGATCAGAACTGCCAGCTAAGGTCATGGTGATGTCTGGGGCTTTACTGCTGCAGAGAGCTGTGTCCAGGTCCTCCTGGGGTTGAACTCTGATTTATGTCCATGGTATGCATTGTCGCAATAGGCCATGGGGATGTCCATGATTGAGCTGCAGCCGGAAACCATGTTGATGTCTATAGGCCATGCTGCCACCATGGAAGCCATGTTGATGTATGTAGCCATCTCTGCCTTCTGAAGTCATGTTTGTGTCCATGATATGGACAGATTTCAAGAGCATTGTGTAGGTCTGTGAGCTTACTAAGGCTAGGGACCATGTTCATGGTTTATGTTGTAGACAAAAACCAGGTGGAGGCCCATGATCTGTGTTCTCACTGACTGAACAGTGAGGAGAGTATTGTTATATGATATTGATGACTACAGATGCGCAGTTGAGAGGGAGAGACATGGAAGGCTTCTGTGACAATCTGTAGCCCCCTAACTGCACCTCCCAAAAGTTACAACCTAGACAGGAAGCACCCAAGAGAACTTTTGAAAAGTGTGATGGAGATGTTGAAGGATAGTTTCCCACAATTGAAGGATTCTGTCAGAGGTTTGGAGGGATGGTGTGGGAGGTCCTTCTGTCTAGGTATTACTTTTATTGGTTAATCAATAAAGAAACTAGCTTGGCCTGATAGAGTAGAACAGATTTAGGTGGGGAAAACTAAATGAAATGCTGGGAGAAAGAAAGCAGAGTAAGATAGACACCATGTAGCCCCACTGGATCTGGAAAGCACTTTACCCAGTGAGCCACAGCCATGTGGAGACACACAGATTATATAAATGGGTTAAACTAAGATGTAAGGGTTAGCCAATAACAATCTAGAGCTAATGGGCCAAGCAATGTTTTAAATCATTCAGTTTCTGTGTGATTATTTTGGGGAAGCCAAGAACCAACAAGCGGCTTCCTCGAACAAAATGGCGCCCAATGTGGGGCTTGATCCATGACCCTGAGATTAAGAGTCTCCCAGTCTGAGCTAGCCAGGCAGCCAGGAACCAAATGGCCTCCCTTCACTAGGAGAGGGACACAGCTCAGTTCTATTTAATTTGACCATGTTCCACTGAGCATATAGGTAACACAAAGTGGACTTTTTTCTTTTTCTTATTTTTAATTCCTTTTGGGGGTGTCACAATGGGAGTGTGATCATGGGAAAACTGGTAAGGGATTGTGATGGGGTGCATGATGTGAAACTCTCAGAGAATCATTTAAAATGCAATGTTAAATAAAGAGAGCACTTTGTACAGTGACGTGGCCTGATTCCTACCTTAAATGGAAAGCTCAAGGTTCCACAGGGCTGTGTCTTAGAGAACTTGAAGCTGCCTGATAAGACCTAGATCAAAGCAAGTGTGGATACAAATTCCTGCAATCATCTCTTCATTCTCTTGATATGTTTCCTTCAGGAAGTGACACTGATGGCATTCAAAACTGGCTCTGATAAAGGCAGAGCTAAAGGCAGTTTTGAATTTCTAATTCTGTTTCTCAGTCTTAGAACACATCCAAAGTCACAAACTGGCATGATTGTTTGTGAAGTGTTTGTCTGTGTTTCAGACTTCTTTTGCATGGCAGAAACACATGAATGGGAAATGTGCTTGATGTTAAGGTTTCTCTAGAGCAGTACATTCCAGATATCTTCAATGTAGGATATAAAAATGTACCTGTATATGTCAGGCTCAATAATAGGAATTCAATATTGTTTTACTATAAATCTGACTAGAAAAGCTGACCAAGGTAAAATATTTTTCCTAGACTCAAACAAATCATTGTTGATTCTTCATGCCCTTTCGTTTGGTATTAGTTGAAAGCATTTCAGCTGAAGATACCCAATAGGCTCTCTCTAGCAGTTAGAGGCAGTTTGGGGATTTCAGAAAAAGGTGATTTTCACAAGATTTTGGCTGTTGTGACTTTTTTATTTTCCTCACCAGGGAGAAGGCCATCTCCTATGGCTTCTTCAAGAATGTATTATTTGCTTTGCCATAGTAAAACTAATCATTTGATTCATTTATTTAATAGTAGAGAGTAAAGTGGAAAAACAGAATATATGTACTGATAATCACAAACTGTTTGGATACTGAGCATGAGTGGGTGTGTTTATTCACCTTGTACAGAGTTGTATTCTCCTGGGATACAGATGCCATTAAAGACCATCAAGCAAAGAGTTCCCACTACTAGGGTTTCTGTTCAGTGTGTATACAGTGTCAGTACGGCAAGGTAGTTACTGTTCTAGAGATCTGCTATGTAGTATGTTCTTCTACTGACTTAGCAATTCAGCATTGTGCTCTTAAAATGTTTTAGAGAGCAGGCATTAAGTCATACATTTTAGAATGAAACAAACAGTGCAAAATCATTCAAAGCTGTAGACTCTTTTTCGTGAGAACAACAGTAGTGTGTTCCTATGCTTCATTTGGGTGCTAAAGAAGGGGAGACTTAACAGTGTTCTTTGTTTAATAAAAGTGTAACATTCTATTTTCATGAGCACAATGCTGAGCTAACAAAGGCACACTGTTCATGTGACTGCCACTTACTCAGTGCACATTTCTCATTTTGGTACAATGTACACAACAGGGGATTGTGACATGATTCAGTATTTGGTTTTGTAGGATTTTTGCCTCATTTCTTCTATGGACATTTTGAAAATGCATCTGAAAAGACACAATATTTTTCACAGACAGCATTGGCACAGTAGAGGAAGGTGTGTGTTAGTCTATTTACACTGAATCTGTTTTCAAGAGCTTGGCTATGCACACTTTATTTACAGTCAAGACACTTGTTTGTAAGACTTCTCTGATAGAGCAAAAGCATTTGGAAAGGAATCTCAAGGTGGTGATAAAACAAATATCTAGATGATTACTTAGTGTGCATGGGAAAAGCCATCCAAAGATCTGGATGACAACTCCAGTTCCTCTTGGCTAAAAATTGAAAGGAAGATATTGAGATAAGTTACATTTTGAGACACTAAGGAAGAAGAAGACAGCTTTGATATGGGAGAGGAGTAAGCTTTTTTTAGGGATGTGCAGGGAGGCCTTTCTGGAATTAGGAAGGGCAAGAAGGATGAGAAGCTAGAAAAGACTGATAAGAGACTGCATTAAGGATGAGGAGGAGAGGCAGGGAGGAGAGTCCAGAGATTGATGTTTCATCTGTCTTTGGTGTAGATTTAAATCATGAATATTTTCTCTACTGAATATTGCCACTATCTACCATTTTTTTATCAATCAGTATTAGGTCCTCTCAGGAAGTTAATGGACCTGAAATTTTATGTGGGAGCCTTCAATCTAAGATTTCATTTCTATGTCTGATCATAACTGCCGAGACAGTCGCTATAATTTTCTTCTAGATCTTATGAATTTTCTTTCTTATTTAAATAGTAAGGAAGATGTACCTCAGCCTATGTGACCCCATTCTATCCAAGTGGATCTCTATTTTTTTTTTAAAAAAAAAAGAAAGAAGTTGTATCTTTTTCAGAAGAAGCCTAGGTTCTTAGGGATTTGAGACTAACAATTTACTCTGGTAATTGAATTGTCTCAAACAACTTCACTCCTCTATAGAATAGCAAGTTTGTCTTGTTCTTTGTTCAAGCTTGATGCTTCATGAATAGTACATTTTCAGTAAATATTTGATATAACTTCAAGGTATTAAAAAGTACTAGTGCTATACATAATTATTCTGTTGTGAATGGGATTTGAAACTCTGGCAAATGGTTTAAATGTTTGATAAATTTAAAATCATTCTGAATTCCATGCTGAATGAATGCTTTTTAGAGGACTTTCATAAATTAGTTTTGTTGACATGGGTGAGAAATAATACTGGTATGTTGAAATGAGCTTTCTAGAATAGGGGTAAAATTAAAATAGTGATGAAAATATCCTACTTCCAAGAAACAAAATAGTTTGATGAGGCTGATACAGTTAAATAGACCTCAAGTCACCTTTCTGCATTGTATATTAATACTTGCACCCATATAAAACCTATACAGAGAGGTACATGTTTGTCCATACTTAAGATGCAGGTGATAAACAACCATGTAAGATGTATCTTTGGGTTTCTGGTATTTTCATATCTCTACATTTTGAAACTTTGATGATAGGGGAGTTCAGCCAATCACATTCTGTTTTGGGGGCATGCCGCCCTCAGGCAAAAGCCTGCCTATAAACCTAGCAAGCTTTTCCGCTTGGCTCCTGCAAGCAGACAGATCGTTTGGATTCTGGTGTAAGCTGTTGTAAGTCTTACTTCTGTTTATTAAAGCTGTATATTTTGTATCAAGATAGTCTGGGGACTTTTCATTCCCAATCGCCCTGTGGCTACACTTTGAACTTTTAGATGTATCTGTTTATATACATAATTTTTTTGAGTAAAGTTTTATGTCTCCCTAGGTTTCTGTGAGCCAAAGTGCCTCAAATAGTTTTTCTCATATTGAGACTCAAGGAAAGAGGGGAATGTAAAAACCTCAAGAAGGAAGCCTGGAAAATAGACTTTGTGAACTCAGTTAGGCAGAGGTTGAGAACAAACACAAAAGATATCTTCAAGTTCTTAAAGGCAGCAGCCTTCAAGTAAGTTCAAAGGGCATCATCTGGGTTTATTTTGCTTTGCTAAAGAATTGGAAATTTTTTTTTACAACATTGTCATTAGCTTAACAGCAGAGCCTAACAAGCTCTGAGACATGCTTTAATAACACCAAAGTCTAATTAAAGAAATTTGCATTGATTTTTCATTAGAAATCAACAAACTGTAGATTGAGACTATAAAATAGTCCCACACTAGCTCAGAGTTGAATATAAAAAAGGTATAGACTCACAGATCACAGTCCACTGCACAAGCAGGGAATAGGAAATGAATCCAGCAGCTGATAGAGAAAGAGAGAGAGAGAGAGAGAAAGAGAGAGAGAGAGAGAGAGAGAGAGAGAGAGAGAGAGAGAGAGAGAGAATGAAAGAGAATGAGAGAATGAATGAATGAATTATGGCTGTATTTATAGGATAAGAGACCATGACCAAGTGGGCTGGTATCTTAAAGGCTGAAGATGGTCCCACAGCAAACCAAAACATATCTTATAACATTATTTTCAAGATCAATCAAAATAAAAAATTTCCAAGTTAATGGTATAATATTCAAGGTATTAGTTACATTTTTCCTACTCAAATGGTTATCTGTACATGTATGTGAATGCAGTGAATATATACATATTGATATGTATGTATATGTAGGTATGTGTGCAGGTGCAGATGAGTCAATACTGAATGCTTTCCTCTACCTTAGGTTTTATAATGGAGTTTTTTCACAAATTTGTCGATTGTTCATTTGGTTAGAGTACCAGATTGGCACACTACAGTGATCTTGCCATCTGGGTCCTTCCAGGTAGTTGACCAGAAGTTCTGCTGATTGCTAAGAATTTAAACTGAGGTCCTCAGCCATAGAACTCAAACACGTTACAAACTGAACCACCTCCACGGCTGTGCTGAACAGCTTTATATCAACTTGACACAGACTAGGGATGTTTGGGAAGGGGGAATATTAATTGAAAAACAGTCCCAAGGAGACATGGTCTTTTCTGTGGTATATTTCTTGATTGAAAATTAATGTGTGATGGCCCAGCTCAATGTGAGTGGACCATGACTGGGAAGGCAGTCGTGGGTTGTCTAAAAAAGCAGGCAGTGCTAGCCATGAGGAAAAAAACAGGAACCAGTGTTTCTCCATGGCTCTGCACCTGCACCTGTATTCAGGGTGCTGCCATGAGTTTATACCCTGACTTCCAACAGTGATGAACTGTCATTGAAACCTTGTAAGTTAAAATAAAACCTTTCCACTTAAGTTGACTTTGTTTTGGTATTTTATCACAACAATAGTAATCATGACCAAGAGACCTATGAAATTTTTTATTTGTCATTTTTAGAATGACTCGTTACAGCTCAGTAAATAATTTAACAATTGTTTGCTTTTTTGAAAAAGAAGCAGTAACACATCTAAAACATAAACATTTGGAAACCATCAGAAGAAGATGGGAGATCCTGGGAAAAGGGTTGCAACCCATGGGGTGACATGCTTTTCGAAAATGAAGGTATGAATTGTTTAGATATATGTGCATGTATATATGCATGACAATCTTTTAGAGCAAGCATTGAAAATCATTGGAACATGGCTCAGCTTATATGAAGTCTTCCAAAATAAAAACTATTTTGCCTAATGTATTCTTAATTTATTGCCTGAAAGAAGTTGACTTTATTGTTATGGTTTTCTAACTAGGCTTATTTAAATAGAAAGATTTTTTAGACTAACTTAGAGGACAGATTCTCAGCCTGTGATTGGAGATTCCTAGGGGTTGAAGATCCTTTCACAGGGGTCACTTAGGATCATTGGAAAGCACAGCTATTTACTTTACAATTCATAACAGTAGGAAAATTGAAGCTATGATGTAGCAAAGAAAAATAATTTCATGGTTGGGTCCCACTGAACATCAGGAACTGTATTAACGTGTGCATCATTATGAAGGTTGAGGATCATTGTTTTAGGAAGTCTTAAAGGAACATGAGGCTTAAAATGTTTTATATGTGTACTATACTGTGCTGGAATGTGGCCTGAGGTCAGAGGTTCAGCCAGTGCTCAGTTTTCATGGATTTTTGACAAAAGATCAAGTTTCAGCTAGGAAAAGGTTCCCCGAGTAGAAGTGCTTTATTAATTAATATGCAAAGATCTAGTCAGATGCATATATTCTATGAGCTTTGACAATATTCCAATGATTTTGTAAGAGAAAATATCTATTCTCTTTACTGTTTGGGTGATTTTCAGTAGTTTTGTCCATTTCACAGTTCCAAAGGCATCACTAAATGCAAGCTTAGATTAACTCAAGGATCTGAACATGGTCCTAGTCTCTGCAGAGCCCCTCCTAACTTCCTCTCTAAGCTGCTGCCTCCTAAATCATCCTATCACAAGCTCATTTACCTTATTCACCTGTAATGGACTCCATACACTAATGTAAAAGAGAGGAGGCCTCAGACTCAGCCCTGGGAAGTGTTTTTATGTGCAGCGATGTATGAATATTGAAGCCCAGCCCCTCAAGTTATCCTTCAATTCTCACATTCTGAGGAGCTTAGGGCACCTGGATCTGAACCTTTGAAAGATGTCTACTGGATGTGTCACATTGGACTACTTGTGCAACGTGTTTGTATTTCATCTGAAAAGAATAGTGGTAGTCCTACATTCAAAACAGAACCATAATTCTGAGACCTCTTTGTATGTGTATCCCTCTCTGTGTCTATCTCTGTATGTGTTTAAGTGCTCACCATTTGGTGCCATCATATTTTAGTGGTATGGGGGATTAGATCCAGATGCTCAACCCAATGGGCAATTCCTCTATCACTGATCTATACCTCCTTTTCACTGTTAAATATGTTAATTACCTTCAATTTATGTTTTTTAAGTATGTGACTCTTTTGCCCCCATTTTTGTTGGTGTACCACTTGTGTGTCTTGTATCCTTGGAGGCCAGAAGAAGTTTTTAAAGTCCCTGGAACTGAAGATAGAGGTACTTTTGAAACACAATGTGGGTGCTAAGAACTGAACCCAGGTCCTCAGAAAGAACAGCCAGTGGTCTTGACTGCTGAGCCACATCTCCATCTTCAAAGCTAAGGGTATTGATGATCAGTTACCAACATTAGTAGCATTTATAGTGAAATATCATCAGGTATCATAAACATTTCCCAATGCTCATCTTTGATTACTGTCTCAGGGTTTCTATTGCTATGAAGAAACACTATAACCACTGCAACACTTATAAAGGAAAACATTTATTTGGGGCTGGCTTACAACTTTTGAGGTTTAGTCCATAACTATCATGGTTCAAAGCATGGCAGCCCAAGGGAGAAACAGTTCTTGAGAAGGATCAAATGTTCTACACCAAGATCAACAGGCAACAGGAATAGAGTGGTACTGGGCCCACCTAGAGCTCCTGAAACCTCAGAGCCACCCTCATTGACAGTTCCTCCTTCAAAGCCAGAGCTCCTCAAGCCACTACTCGGTGACCAGACATTCAAATCAATGATCATATTGGGGCATTCTTAATCAAGCCACCACAGTTACTTCAGAGTTTAACAACAGTAGATACTGGTGTGCATTTTATGGGAAAATGTTAAAGCCATATGTTTACAAGCCAAAATTTAGAGATGACTGTTTAAAAAGAATTAAACTTCTCTGACTTTAGAACTGTCTAGAATGTTAGGGTGGTCAAACAGTCTGCAGTGCCAGAGTGGAGCTTCTGCTTCTTAAGTTTAGGAAACAATCATTAAAGTGTCCCAGGACAGGGGAACTCATGCCTTAATGACATTTAATCATGCATAGGACCTGAATTATGAAATTCATGTGAAATGATCAATTATCAATTGCATTCCCTGAAAGATTTGTAGTGGGAAGAGGGAATATTTCTGCAAATACTATTTAGTGTTAGACAAACTTCTAGAACACTGTTAAAGTATCCTGAACTCAGTGTTCACTCTTACCATTTTTTTATGTAAATCCTGCTTAGATTAATTGGTACTGGTGAAAAAAATTTTCCAAGCAGTAAATACTAACCTAATACAGGGTGGTTTGGCTATTATTTCAGATGAGATAGTACAGAAATTCCAGAAACTGGTATGATGACATTACCAACAACCTAGTGTTAGAATATAAGTTAAGGGAAACAGAAAGCTCATTCACTACATCATTCAAAATGAGTTCATTAGTAACAGGAAAGAAGTGAGGAGTCTTTTCCAGAAACAGACACATTTTATCCTGCATCTGAGAGACCCCCAAAATATTCTTCCCTGGGTTTATATGCCATGAACACCACTTAGACTACTATGATAAAGGGTTTAGTGAATATTGCCCCAGCAAAAATAAATAGATAAATAAATAAATAAATAAATAAAACACGTCACTTTGCTGTGACTATTGCCTCCAGAAGTGAGACTGTACATTCTCAAGAATGTAAGGAGGACAAATTGTTGAACTAGCCAAGGACAGCACGAATTCTAATAGTTCTTAATAATAAAAACGCAGAGTCAGAGATCTATTAAGGGGTGAATACTGAGAGATCAGAGAAGTAGTGCAGCTGGCTACTAGAGAGAACCTTTACCAAATCATCAGACTGTAGTGTGATCCTGAATGCCCTGTCTACAAGCCTCAAACTTCATCCTCTGACTGAATCCTCAAACTGTATCTGTCTCTCTGAAACCTCAGACTGACAGTGAGCTCCCATGTCCTCCCTTCATCTAATTGTTCCAGTAGTAGTCAGAGTAGGGGGTGCAGAAAAGTCTACCAAGAGAGAAGAAAGGAAAACCTAGTCAGTGAGGTGGTGACTCTGGTTGTGTATAGCTGCAGCCTATGTTGCTGGCTACAAATCCATGAGCAAGCAGCTTTTTCCTAATTCTCACTCCAAAAGTTGGTCACCAGATGTAGCACAAACTCTTATTATTCTTAATAATAAAATTTCTGAGTCAGATACTAGAGGGTGAATTCTGAGAGATCAGATAAGCAGTGCATCCAGCTACTAGAGAGACCTTTTATCTCTATCAAATCTGCACTCTGGTCTTCAGGCAAACTTTATGATTATATTACATACAAAATATCACTATTATTAAGGACATCCTGAAAACATGAGCAGAAATATGCTTTATTTTAATTCTATATTCTATTTCTTACATTCATTAAAGTGAACAGCACTTGTCTTGGAGATAACCATATAATGCTGTAGACCCATCAATGACTGTGTTTTACATTGAATATCTCTGTGTGTTTCTGTATGAATCAGGTACACTGATAAAAAAGCAAAGACATACCTTTCTACAAAACTCACTGAAGTTAACCTACTATCCTAACTGCATTTCCAGAGTGAGGATACTATGGTAGAAGGGAGATTGCAGTTTAAAGTTCCTTCCATGTTCAAGGACTGTTTAATTTGGAAACAAACCTCATGGTAGAGGATGTTTTGTCAGTAGGTGGCAGATATATAATTGGAAAACAAAGTTTTCACTTTTTCTTAAATGTTTTTCTTCCTAGATGTTTCTGTTGGCATTAACAATGGCATATCTAGCCAAAGCATTATCAGGAGTTTACATGGTTTCCATGCTCACACAAATAGAGAGACAATTCAATATCCCGACATCTATAGTTGGATTTATCAATGGGAGTTTTGAGATTGGTGAGTTACATTTACTTATTATTGCGTATTGACATTCTCTCTTAATTTCTTGCATAAGATTTTCTAAACTGACTGAATTACATGCTTCCTGATGTGATTGAAAGGCCTGATTTGGGTGTGTAGAAACTATTTTTCTAAAATATCTCTATAATATTTTTGACATATACCCTGATAGGGCTTCTTTTTCTGAAAACTGGAATAAGATTGAGAGTATTAATATCTAATTCCATCACTTGATAACTCAGGCAGACACTAAGGCCTTTTTCACGGCATTTTAGAAGGTTGTTGTGGGAGCCTGGAGGAACTGGTGTTCTGAAGGAAGGAGCAAATGCTTCTCTGCCCCCACTGTGCCTGTGAAGTTGGCAGCTCTCCACTCGTAGATACTGAAGAAGATGTGGATGCTTTCCTGTCTCTGAATTGTGTCAGACATAATTCCAAAGATTTGGGTAATGAGGGTAATGAACTGGAATATCACAGTAAAAAGAGGATGAAGGAGGGTAAGGTGTTCTCTGTAAACAAGGTGACCTGGAAGCCTTTTGTTCTTAGTTTTTATTTCCTTCAATGTGAAATTGTTTTTAATGTATTCAACCAAAACAGCCATGAAAATCAAGACTGTGAAGTAACTAACCCACATTGCGGTTGTTCCATCTTGTCTCTCAGGATAAAACATCCTACATGTGTGCTAGGTTTTTCCAGTGCAGTCAGGATCAATGCCTCATTACTGACTTTTCATAGATTCAGTCATGTTCTAGTGTGTTAGATGGAACAAGTGCTGTTCATTAATTATCCAAGGTCCTAAAGAACATATTGTGCTAGGGAAGACAGTCTCTTAAAGGGGTAAAGGTGATCTGGGAATAGAATCGACAGGTAAATGTGAAGGGGAGATGTGTACAGAGGGTGAATCATTAAAGAGTTTTCATGAGGATCAAGTCAGTCCTGTATTGTTGTTGGGGTTTCCATCCTGCCTGGTTTCTGCAGTCATTAAAAGTACCAAAGAAATTATACAGAAGTCTACATTAGTTATAAACTGATTGGCCCATTAGCTCAGGCTTCTTATTAACTCTTATAACTTATATTAGCCCATTATTTTTGTCTATGCTATCCACTGGCTCGATACCTTTTTCAGCGAGGCAGTCACATCTTGCTTCTTCTGTGGCCAGGTCACACTGCATAGGAATGTGCTTCCTTCTTCCCAGAATTCTCCTGTCCTCATTGACCTGCCTCTACTTCCTATCTGGTTGTCCTGCATATATTTCCTGCCTGGCTACTGGCCAATCAGAGATTATTGTAAATGTCATTGACAGAAAAAAAACCATCCTCCCACATCACTTTCCCCTCATTTGTTTTAAAAATCCAAGAACTCTGAATCTAATATCCTTTGTTTAGCTATTCTCCTGACCATTAACCATAACAACTTGTAACCAACATTCTTCACAAAGGAAAATATCCATAGTTCATTTTTGGGAATGTGGGTGTAGTTTTCCAGGCAACGTCCTGCTTTTGGGGGGTGCTCATAATCTTATGGGTAACTAAAGAAAATTTACAATGATGATAAAGTCCTGACTCGAGTATCCTCTGAAGCCTGATCCTCCCAGGCAGCAGTCTTGAATCAGTTCTGGGTGTAGAACTCAGACATCTGGACCATCTGATCCCATCAGAGATTTCTCAGGTGGTCTTCCTTGATCATCCCTGATTTTTCTTAACTAAGAATAAATCCATATTCTCTCATTTTTGGTGGAAACAAAAGTAAAACCTCTTCTACAAAGTAACATACCTTTTGTCTTCAATTTTAAAGTCGAGGTATTTTCAAAATATCTATCGTGGATTAATTCAGCAGCATTTATAATTAAATATCTTTTAACAGCTGTTGCTCTTTCTTCTGCATTTTTAATTTCAAAGAGAACATAATAACATACAGTATTCAGACTCTCTGTGTATTTTTCATTTTTACACGACTATATTTTAACCTCTATTTCTTTTATTTTTACTTTTAATTTTTGGCTTTTGAGACAGGTTCTCTGTGTGCCTTTGGCTGTTCTGGAACTCCATCCATAGACAGCCTCCACAGGCTGTCTTTGAACAGAGATCTTCCTACCTCTGCCTCCTAAGTGCTGGGATTAAATGTGTGTATCACCACACCTTTAATTCACAGAGATCTGTCTGCTTCTGCCTTCAAGCACTGGGATGAAAGATTGTGTGCCAGCACACCTTGAACCTGCAGAGGTCTGTCTACTTCTGCCTCCCAAAGTTTGGATTTAAGGTGTGTAACACCACACCCAACTACTCTCTTTTTTCTTTTTTTCTCCCAAGTCTACATATATTTTTAAACACATAGTAAACCATTTAGAGGGTTTTTTCTTTGAATCTATTTTACTGAATGTATCTCTCTTTTTCTGACCACTTGAGTTTTTAATTTGCTAAGCAATATGGTTAGGATTAAAGCCATGGCTTTGACAGTTTGATCCAGCCCATTCCTTAGCTTTCTGAGATTCCAGCCTCATGGCTGAGGTACCAGCTGGAGCCATGTTTATTGCCACAACTCTATGGTGTTTCAAGGTTCCTGAAACCAACAGAAAGCTTGTGGTCAGTTTTCATCAACACTCAACACCATTTAAGTGTTTTGTGGCAGAACCTCTTTAAAGAGCCGCAAGGTGTTGCACCTAAAGCTGAGTCAGGAAGCCTCTCTTAAATGAGAGCACTTGCCTCTAACAAGTGGAGCCCAACTGAGAAAATGCTGCTGTCAATAAGCCATGTTTAACTCTACTCTTTTCTGTCTAGAATTACTTCCCAAGCTTTGTCAGGCTTTATGTGGATGCAGTTGTCCCATGTTGGGTGCCATTTGTTGTTGGAGTTTCTGTCCACCTTGGTTCTTGTAGTCATTAAGTCCCAAAGAAATCACACAGAAGTCTACAGGAATTATAAACTAATTGGCCCATTATCCCAGACTTCTTATTAACTCTTATGACTTAAATTAGCCCATTTTTCTTGTCTGTGTTAGCCACTGGCTCAGTATCTTTTTCAGTGAGGCAGTCAGGTCTTGCTTCTTCTGTGGCCAGGTCAAAACTGCAGAGGAATGTGCTTCCTACTTCCCAGAATTCTTCTGTCCTCACTGTATTATGGGAAGGTGGAAGTTGTTAGAACATGAACCTGGAGAAGTGTGCAAAGGTGAAATATGGGTAGAGACTGTAGCTTGCTCTGTAGTATATCTTTTATCCCTCTGGTTGCAGAAAAAAAGAATGGGGTTGGAAGAGGGTCCTGATCTTTTTATGCTGAGGACTCATATTGAAAACCCAATGCCAAGTGAATTCAGGATAATGCTTTAGTTATACAAAATCAAATTGTATAAGTCAAAAGGAATGCAGTTACACTAAACTATAATTGTCAGAACATCTAAACATCTTATCAGGAAGGAATATTCATGCTTTTTAACAAAGCAAAGATTATCTACATCTGATTATCTAGTAATTATTGACTGCATGATCTTTTTCAGTATTTACAACAACCACAAGGTTATAAGCATTTTGGAGACAGAATGATGACTCCTCAAGAGACTACTGGTTTCTACACTACCATGAACACAAATGCTAATATCCAGTTAACAATTATTGAAAAAAATTTCTACCCAAGTTCTAATTTCTGTGAAATCTGTGGTTTTCCAACTAATGGTTAAAAAGTCATAATTAAAGTAGAAAATGACAATACCACTACTGAGGGACAGGTGACTTAAGGGAAGTCTTAAATGTAATAATTGACCAGTGAATGCTGCATTTTGTAAGCTTTTCCCTACCAAATGGTAGTTTTGTTCATTTTGCAAGCAACCTTCCTAGAGCCTAGACAACACCTTACCTTTTCCCATACACCTTTCCACAAATTATTTGAGGGGGATCACAAGGCAATGTAAAGGCCATCTAAGCCTAATATGAAGAAGGGATGATTTTCCTTTCAAACAATGGAGATTTCAGACAAGATTCCGTGCATTCATGGTTGTTCATCAATAGACTAGAAAGATACTCAGAGGACATTACCTTCTGCATAATCATCTTAATGACAGATCTTTGAGAGACCTATACAAACAAGGTGGGGCACATATGATTTAAAATAATGCACCACCTCTTCTATGTAGATAGCAGACTATAGAGAAATAGAATTGGAAGAAAAACAGTCCTCAAACATCTTTGAAATATTTAAGATGACTGAGAGATTTTCTAAGTCATTAAAGAAGTGTGCATGAGTTTTCTGAATATTCCTTTATATATAGTATGAGGAGGGTAAATATTCATCAAACTAAGAGTATGTGATCTCTATATATTTGTTTCTTTCTAATTCCTCTTTTTTCCATGAATAATACTGATTAATTGACCGAGGTCTCACAAATATTAGACACAACATTTGACCAATCTATGTCCCTTTATTTACTTTTTATTTTTAGGGAGTTCACAGTAAGATTCTCAGACTGGTCTTGATCTCACTCTGTAACTGAGGCCACCTTTGATATTTCAGTCTTCCTGTCTTAGCGCACCCTGTGACTGGGGATGGCAGCTCTGTGCCACCAGGACACAATTTTTCTTTCATTTCTTAAGCATATTTATCAAAGGCCTCTAAGTCAAAATGGGGCTCCCTACTGAGTTTTAAACCCAATTTTCTCCTAAACCACAGAGATAAATTTTTGGTTTGAACTTTTGACTCCTGCAATCTAGACCTAAGACACAGTTGGAGGATTAGGTCTCTGACTTTTCTATTAACAGTATTGCCTGGTCTAAGGACGGATGTGGCAGTAGAAGCAGACATGCTGATTGGGCATGTTGAACAATTAAGGAGTTTTTGACTACTAATTTAAAAAACATGAATCCACTTGATTCTGCATAGAATTAGAGTAGGCATGAGAAAAGAAGTCAGAGATGATGTGTAGATTAACACCTGCATTTTTATGCTTTACCAAGAGCTGGATACTCCTAAATAGAGCATTTAATATTCTTCAGAATGGAAGAGAACTTTTCATCAGGGTCACAACTGACATATATGTGTGTGTGTGTGTGTGTGTATACACACATATATAGAGTGAATATATATATATTATTCTTAAGGTGGTTATTTAAACAATGGAGCAATGGAAAGGCTGTTGACTATGGTCTGCTAATACTATACTGAACCAACATTCTCATTCCCCTCTCCTAGGAAACCTTTTGTTGATTATATTCGTGAGTTACTTTGGATCAAAACTGCACAGGCCTATCATGATTGGTGCTGGTTGTGTGGTTATGGGCCTAGGGTGTTTCTTAATATCAGTACCTCATTTCCTGATGGGTCGGTGAGTATTCCAGTCTCTGATTATATTTTAGGTTCAACTCATCCCTACATGAAATGAGGCTCAGAATTTCCTTCCTGGGAAGAGCAATGCTCCTCCAAAGTACAGAAGGCTAAAATGGAAATTAGAAGATATGGTCTCCACTCTACCAATATGATTTGTGAATCTTGTGACCTTTGGTCTCCTTAAGGTTCAATCCAGTCCACTGTTAAGTGGGGATTTGAAGCACTGCTTTCAGAAAGTTGAGACACCTGAATGGATTCTCTGAGTCTGCCTAAACATGTGCTGCATCATTCATCAGGAGTGTTTAGACACTCCAGATACAAGGAGTCTACTGTTTGATATAAGCACAGATGAGCAAGAGATAAACTAGCGTGAATATTTATTCTTATTTTCATGCTTAGCAAAGTGTCTTACACAGAATATTTTTAAATTTAAGTTATGTACAACTATCTCTTTCCCTGTTTTCTGCATTCTAGGGATAGTTTTCAGTTTTAGTTGTTTTTGTTTTAGCTTTTCTGGGTATCTTGTAAGTTTTTAATACTTTAACTCTATTTTTTTCTAGGTTTAATATTTAGTCATTTTTCCTTAATTTGATTGAGTTTCTTTGAGTCTTTCACTATTTCACAAGCCTCTCATTGACTGGCAGAATGAAAGACCTTCAACACAAGTCAGGGACTTCATTGTTGTTCCAAGCATGCCCTTTTGATGTTCTCTGCTGTGTTTCACTTGCCTCTAAACTGTAAGCCTCTAAGCCAGCTCAGGACAATTTCCTTGTAATTCTCAAAAACTCTTTTCCTAATGAATTTGTTTGTCTTCCTTCTCTCATCTTCGTTTACCTCCTGACTCCCCTCTATTCTTTTTGTTTTTTTTCTTTTTAATTTCATTTTAAAGATCTTTAATCAATTTTCTTTGTGTAAGTGTTTCACTTGCATGTACATCTGCATACCATGTGTGTGTTTGGTGACTGCAGTGATCAGAAGAGTGTGTATTTTCCCCCAGGAACTGGAGTTAGAGATGATTGTCTGCTACTATGTGGGTGCTAAAAAATGAACCTAGATCCTCTTCAAGAGCAACAAGTGCTCTTAAACACTGAGTCATATCCCTAGTGTTGCTCTGCTTTTTTTTGTGATAAGATCTTGTTATGAAGTCCAGGTTAGAATTCATTATGTAGCTTAGGCTGGATTCAAACTCTTCATGATCTTCTTGATTCAGTCTTCCAAGTTTTGGCATTACAAGAATGAACCATCACAACAAATGTTCTTTGCCTTTTTCTTATGCTTAATTACTCACTAGAGGAAATTCCTACCCTCTGATTTCCTGTTTACTTTCTTTCACATTTTTCTGTAGAGAAAAAAATTCCCTATAGCCTTTAAAGACATTGCCTCAAAGTTTGTGCATCTTGAAATTAGAATTGATATTCTAAATACTGGGACTCATTTGTCTTTTATTTCCATAGTTTGACACTGATGATGATTGGTTTAAGTCTTTTGCCATCTCTACTCTACCAGCTGCTTTTGTTAGGGACATTTTAGAATATTTTTGTACTCTTTCTGGTGTAGGAGGTCTTGCTGTTTTTGTGTTGCTTTCATTGATTAACAAAGAAACTGCTTTGGGCCTAGTGTTAGGGCAGAACTTAGGTAGGTGGGGAGACAGAACTGAATTCTGGGAGGAAGAAAGCAGAGTGAGAGAACTGCCATGGAGATGCCAGGTCAGACATGAGAACTCTTTCCTGGCAATCGACAACCTGTGGTGAACATAGATTAATAGAAATGGGTTAAATCAAGATGTGAGAGGTAGGAAATAGAAGGCTAGAGCTAATGGCCAAGCCTTGTTTTAGCTAATAGAATTTCTGTGTGATTTTTTTTTTTTTTTAGTGTAAGCTAGCCGGGCAGCTGGAACTAGGGGTCCCACTCCCTGTAACACTTTCCTCTTTGATGATATCATCCTCCTCCTCTTCTGCAGCCACTATTTGATCACTGGAATCCTATCTTCCATTCATATCTTGCCAAATTTCTAGCTCCATGTCTTTGAATCTCTTAGCTACTTTCTGGGAAATTTAGCTTCGTCATCCCAGCTCTTCAATCCAGGGCATGTCACTGGCATTAGGTTATTTCTAAATTTTTATTGTCAGGGACACCTCGCTACCTTGAGTATTTCCTCTGTGAGAACATCTTGTAAGTTTGTCAAGAATGCAATATCTTTTCCTCTGTAATTCACTTCTCCTGTATTTGTGCCTCTGGCTTCTTCAAGTGTAGCTTTTGTTTGTCTTTGACTTACTGTAATAGTGTCCCCTATAGATGATATTTGATTATTTGTAAATACTTAAGAAAGTATAACAACAAAAAGCTAAATAGAAATTCTGTATATAGAATAGACTTGGTTAATGTGAGTATTTGTAGTTTTCATTAGGATGAGTGAACAGCTGATTGAGACAGGACTAGCTGGTGATAGAGTTGGACAGGGTGGTGATTGATCTGGACTGGGTGATGACTGGTCAGGACTGGGCAGTTTTTGATATTAACTGAGTGGTGATTGATCTGGACTGGGTGGTGACTGATCTGGACTGGGTGGTGTTTGATATTAACTGAGTGGTGATTGATCTGGACTGGGTGGTGACTGATCTGGACTGGGTGGTGACTGATCTGGACTGAGTGGTGGTTGAGGTGGACCGGGTTCTGTCTGAGTTGGACTGGCAGGTGAATGAGCTGGACTGGCTGATGTTAAGCTATCTCATAAACGTAAGCTGTGACCTTAGGCAGAAATTATTTGCATTTTTGGAAGGTAGAAACTTGGCTACCAGAGAGCAAGGAATGGGAGCATCATCTTTTAGGGCATGGAGTTTTAAAACAAAGTGATTCTTCACTTGTCTTTTGTGTCCTCATTGTAGCAGTTTGGATCTTTTCCTACCTGTTAGCTTTTCCATCTGGAGTGACGGAGGACGAATCTGAGGATCTTTATATTCCTTATGTACACTTTACCCCTCACTTTAGACTTTGCTTCATGTACTCAGCTGGGCTCTGAGCTCAGAGTCTCTTCATGCAGTTTTCAGTAGAGACCTGAAACATTCCCTATTGCTTCCTGAAGCATTATAGTTATATTTCCCTTACCTTCTGATTCAGGGGCCATTCTTACATCCATATCCCAATCTCAAGATTTTATTGAGCTTAAATGACCACATTTTTAAATTCCTCATTCAGACTTTTTTTTGCTTTTTTTTGTTTATTTTTATTTTCACCTATTTTGTTCTGGTGGGGCAGTGTGTGTGCTTTCATAAGAGGTCAGGAAACAACTCCCAGGAGTAGTGTCTCTCTGCCTACTCTGTGGGACTTGACATGCAATCTAGGTTTTCAGGCTTGCACACAGGCATCTGCATCCATGGAGGAATCTGGTATTTCACAAGTCACAAACACACACACACACACACACACACACACTTCATTTTTGAAAGAAAATCTCATGTAGCTCAGAGTGGCCTTGAATTTGCTCTGTATTTAAGGACAATCATGAACTTCTTATTTTTTTGTTTCATCTCCTGAGTGCTAGAATTACAGGCCTGGTCCATCATGCTTGGTTTTATTAAGTGCTTAGGATCAAACCCAGGATTGGTGTTTGCCCGGCACTAATGTACCAACTGAACAACATTCACATCTTTAGATTTCTCTATCTGTGAGGATATGGCCATTCCTTTTTTCATTTTGACCTTTTTCTGCCTTTTTATTGTCAGTTGGGAATAAATAGATGTTGAGTGCACAACCTCACGTTAAGTGGATAATGAGTGAAATGAAGGATATTTTGGCGTCTCAGTGTTTTTGCGGGGAACTGAAAGTATGCACATAGAATTAAAATTATTTTTTACTTCTATTTTATTCAAATTAATGTCAAGAAATATTTGGCTATTATTAAGTTTTCCCACTTTCTTTCAAAGGTAGTAATTCTTTGAAGCTGGCCTGTCCTTACTGGGTCATGAGAAGAGAGACGCACATACTTGTCCACACTTCACTGGCAACTTCTGTGGGGACGTCCAGGCAGCAGTTCTTGGAGAAGTGGTTCTGACTTCTGTGCAATAGTATGCAGCTTAAAAATTAGAATGTTGAACACTTATAAATAGATAGACAGACAGACAGACAGATAGACAGACAGACAGACAGACAGACAGACAGACAGATAGATAGATAAAAAGAAACAAAGGAAATCCAGCATACATACAATTGGAAGAGTCTTAGCTGAACACACTACTGTTGCAGTCTGTCATTTTCTGACTAAAGTACATTAACACTTTTTTTCTCATGACACCGCCTTGTCACGAGATGGATTCTGTCACCGCTTGTCATGACACATGAACTCTTTTTCATGTTGAAATTAACGAGTGCATTGTGAGAATGATTGTTTGAATTCTCAGAAAGGGAGGATATGACCACAGCTCAGAAAATGCAGAGCAACTGTCTTGATTTGTTGTGTTGTTTTGTGTTTCTCTAAAGCTTTTATCTTCACAATGATACTTTAGTGAGTCTCTTTCTCATTCTTGCTTTTGTTATTTATTTCTCCCCCCTGATTTCTGGGATACAGTCATTTAGAAATCACAGAAGGTTGGTATTAGAGAACCTGAAAACTACATCATCTACATGTAGAGGCTTGAGAGCTAACTATAAAGAAGGGACAATTTTTTGGTGATAATCAATTTCTTTTTATGATATTTATGATTTTTATTCATTCAAGTTTTTAATATTGAGTTTTGCTTTTTATTTGCTTGTTGGTTTTTATTATGTTTTGTTTTTATTTTCAGATAGGCTCTTGTAAAGCCCAGTCTCTCCTCAAACTAACTGCATAGCTGAGGGGAACCTTGAACTTCTTCCTCTCCAGTGCTAGGGTGGCAGGCAAGGACCACCACACCCTGATAATGCATTATGGAGTTCAGTCTTACAACTGCATGTCCATCTTCACGAGACAGATTTCTGTTTCTATTTATGTGTGTGTGTGTGTGTGTGTGTGTGTGTGTGTGTGTATGTGTGTGTGTGTGTGCCTGTGTTCCTGTGTCTGAGGATGCATGGTGGGTATAGATATTCACATGTAGAGATCAGAGGAGTACTTTATGGAGTCACCCCTCCCCCTCCACCTTTATGTGATTTCCATGAATGAACGCAGGTCATTAGGCTGTAAAGACAGTTCTTTACCTGCTGAGTCGTCTCTCTGGCCCAGAAATGGGATTCATGATGGTCAGAATGACTGGTCTGGAGAAATACCTGTGCGGCCTCTGGATACTGTTTTTGTTTTGTTTTGTTTTGTTTTGTTTTTACGGAAGCAGGAATCAGTGATCTATAGATGCTCTCATTGCCCTCAGGTCTTCAAACTGAATGTTTTCTGTGTCCACACAGATACGAATATGAAAAAACGATCTCACCTTCAAGCAACTTGTCTTCAAACAGCTTCTTATGTTTGAAAAATAGAAGCCAGACCTTAATGCCAACACCAGACCCAGGAGGTGACTCAAACTTCTTATTGCTTTCTACTCAGAGACTCAGTCACTGAACACTCATTTATGAAGGAGTTTGAATGTGAAGTAGGCACCTAGGACAAATGAACAATTTTTATTTCCCTCTTCAGGGAAGGGAACTATGCCATAACATGAAATACTCTGCTCCCTGAGTTTGAGTCTATTCAATAAGACTCATTTGTTTATTAATGTGACTATTTTAAAAAATAAGTAAAAGATATCCAATCCAGCACCATTGAAGAATTAGTCCCACAAGGGAAAATGACTTATAAGGACAGATCTAGACTATGTGATTGGTCTAGTTTGGTTTTCTGTTGCTGTAATAGAACATGGACTAAAACCAACTCAGGAAGGAAAGAGGTAATCAAGGTTACAAATTTTACCCAATCATGAGGGAACCTGGAGGGAGATAACAAAGCAGAGAGCACTAAGGAGAGCCTCATTCTGGCTAGGTTGTCTGGCTTCCTCAGCTACCTCTCTCATATAGCCTAGACCCAGCTACACAAGGATGGTATGACCCACAGGGTTCTGTGAAATCTCACATTAATTAGCCAGGAAGAAAATGTCTCATATACATGCCCACAAGCCAATCTGATGGAGGCAGTTCCTCAAATGAGATACTTTCTTTCAGGTATTTCTAGACTTGTGTCAAATTGATAAAAACTAGCCATCACAGTGATTATACTATAAGATTTACTGACAAAAACTTTCCCAGATCTGTACTGTATGCCTGAAGCACCATGGAAATGCAGGTGCATTGTCAAGGTTCACAACTCATAGATTACACAGAAACTTGTCTTTCAGTCTCCTTTTCTGTCTTTAAGAGAAGCATAGCTTTACAGTTGAACCAAACAGTAGTCGTTCCCTTACTTCCTATGGGCTCATGCACTGTGATCCTGGCTTCTGCCATTTGTAAGTTGTATTAGTAACTTTCACATCACTGTGATCAAAATCCCAAAAAACTCAAGGGAGGACAAATTTGTTTTCACTTACTGTTTTGGAGGGTTCATTCCATTGTCATTTGTCCCAAGTTAATGTGCAGAATATTATGGTGAGATGATCTTTGGTTCATGCTGTTCTTCACTTCTTGGTGGGTAGAAAGAATGGAAAACAAGATACAGGAATTGGTGAGATATAACCTCTGTAGACATACCAACACGATGACCAACTTCTTTCAATTAACATCACCTGTTTCCTGTCAGTCCTTCTCAATACTGCCAGTCTTATGACTCCATCAACAGACCTTATGACTTTTTTTTAGCAGATCAATCCAATGAATATGTCAGTGCATTGTGACCTGTCTCTATACATGCCCCACAGACACAGCCAGATGCCATTTTAAAGTACTTATTGCATTTATTAATTAGTTTTCTTTTACTTTGATAGACTGCCATGGGCAAGGGACCTTATACACAGAAGAATATATTTGTGCTTATAATTCTAAAGCAGTGGTTTTCAATCGTCCTGATGCTTTAACTCTTTAATTATGGAGATTACAATCCATTAAATTATTTTGTTATTCCCTCATAGCTGTAATTTTGCTACAGTAATAAATCATATATATATCCATGTTGTCAAGTAGTCGTCACCCCTGTGAAAGGGTCATCCCCAAAAGAGTCACAAATCGGAGGTGAAGAATCTAGAGTGTAAGAGGAAGGCTGCTTGCTTGTCCTGGCTGCATAAAACCAAAATAATCACACAGAAACCATATTCATTAAAACACTGCTTGGCCCATTGGCTCTAGCTTCTTATTGGATAACTCTTATATTAATTTAACCCATTTCCATTAAGCTTTATATTGCCGCATGGCAGTAGCTTGTTGGCAAAGATTTGGCATGTCTGACTCTGGCGTCTTCACAGCGTCTCTCTGACTCCACTCTTCTTTCTCCCAGCATTCACTTCTGTCTTCCTCACCAACCTAAGTTCTGCCCTATCAATAAGCCAAGGCAGTTTCTTTATTCATTAATGGTAATGACAGCACATTGAGCTGACTCCCACATCACCGGAGAAATGAGAATCAATCATGGCACGGAAAGTGGCAGCAGGAGCATAAAATTAGGAACTCACATCTCAACTATAAATATAAGGGAGAGGGAACAAACTGGAAGTAAAGTGAGGCTCCAAGCTCTTTAAGGCTATCTGCAGTGACATTCTCCCTCCACTTCCCCAAATACCACTTACTGGAGACTAAGTATTTAATATCTGAGCCTCTGAAGGGGGACATTTCCATTCAGAGGACCACACCATGCTTACAGAGAGCCTGATTTGTTCCCAGCACTGTCATCAGATTTTTCTGAAACCCCTGTCATTCCAGTTCTTTGGAATTGGGTGTTTTCTTCTGTCCTTCTTGGGCATCTGCACACACCTGGTGCACATATTCTCTTTAAGGTAACACATTTTAAAGAGTATTTTTGAAGTCATATATGCTAAAGGACCCAACACATCTCCTGGACACATAGTCTGGTACTGTCTCAGCAGGATTGCCTTGGGCCAAAACTTCTCCCTCTTATACTAGATCCATGCCACAGAATTTGCAGCAGTTTCCAAGGCATGGAATGCCACTCTTATCAGGGAGTTTGTGGAGATCAAAATAACTTGAGAATCAAAGAGTAGGCATCTCGGATCTCTGAGCTACAGAAAGCTTCTAGGCAAAGCAAGGTAAAATAGTGACCCCAATGCTAGCTCATTTTTGCATTTTGAACTGACCTTTGAAAATCCATCCATTGTGCTCCTTACATTTTGGTAAATAAATTAAAATCTTCTTTGTGCAGTGCCCCAAGAAATCACTTGAGCCTCCAAAGTCTGATACTTTTAGTTCTGCCCTATAAGAGGGTTGAGAGTAATCCTGTGATCTATAGACAGAAATCATCGTGTTCATGAAAGATAAGAATTTGAATACACAGAGATGGAAACAGATTTTACTTTAATTAGGAATAAGTACGAGTTAGACCTCAGGACCCAGTTGTGCTCAGGACACTTACGGGCTTCCACTGAGTAGTCCAAAAAACAGAGTACATTGTCTACCTCCCTGAAAACACCAAGGCAAGCTTCCCTACAGAGTGACAGTGCATTAGCCTAAAACAAACTTGGAAGGTGCATACAAGGAGTCAATGATTTTATCTTTTACCTTTTAAGTCCATTTGGCATTGTTTATGTTACTACAGTGCTCACCAATTGTTGGAGTATTATGTTGATAGTAAAAGTTAAGATCTATATGGAAATATATGTTTACTAATCAGGTAAATATTTATTTTCTACAAAGTAATTGAGGCTGTGCGGAATGCAGACTTCCATCAATATTCTCTCTGTATTATATCAGTACAACATAAACTGTTAGAGACATATGCCCATGTGTGTTTCCTTTTCCATCCTCAAAGTTGTGCAGAAATTATGCAGTAAACATATTAAATAACTGGGTCTACTATGTGGATTACTGAGTCCCTAGAGGTGAGCAAAATCTTGGATTTTACTGCTTTATATGTGTGTGTGTGTGTGTGTGTGTGTGTGTGTGTGTGTGTGTTAATTCTTACAATCAATGTGTTGTCACTAAACACTGAATTGGAAAGAGATGTAAAGTCATCTCTCCCATAAAGTGGTAGTTAGCATAGCAGTTATATCCCATTGCTAAGTATTCCTTCAAAATACATAATAGGGGTGACTCAATGATTCACTGCTAGCATAGTTATATAAGTTACTTGATGGTCATCATAGGCTTTTGGCCTTAAGAAACAGACAAATTTGAATTAACTGTCAGTAATACTTGACTGTCAAATGCTCATGTAATTTTCTGTTGTTTTAATGTAGACTGTGAAAAAGAAATTAAATCCTTAATGTGGATATATGTACTGGTAGGAAATCTTATTCGTGGAATTGGTGAAACTCCCATTGTGCCCTTGGGCATTTCCTACATAGAAGATTTTGCCAAATCTGAAAACTCCCCTTTATACATTGGTAAGTTTGAAAATCAGACTTGGGGTCATTTCTAACAAAGCAAGTTTTGGGATGGTAGAAAAGAGTTATTGATTTGAGTACCTGTGGTTTCTAGAACCATGCACAGAATGCTACGGCACCATTGCTTGTATAATTGTTCAATGGAAGAATTAATCATCAGTTCCTGACAAGCTGCTTCAGCAAGCAGCTTTTCACATTGGAGATCTTTCTT
The DNA here is from genome assembly GCF_982192425.1 of Myodes glareolus. Classification (NCBI taxonomy): domain Eukaryota; kingdom Metazoa; phylum Chordata; class Mammalia; order Rodentia; family Cricetidae; genus Myodes; species Myodes glareolus. The sequence goes on from NC_142028.1 coordinate 10,723,552, forward strand.
AGTTGCTGATTCTACAGTCCTCTGATGCTGCCATACTATCTCTAACACCTGAGAGATTCACCAATATTTCTTGGATGTCACTGGTGCCAAGAAAGTCTTAGAATCAGGAAACATCTGAGCACAATGAGAGTTGTGAAGTCGAGGAGCACGGTGAAGGGCAGGAAAAAAGAATGGAACTTGGAGATCTTGTAGGAATCATTATCTACTGCATAGGGAATGGTGGTGCACACAGTGGGCTGGGTCTTCTCACATCAACCAACTTAATTAAGACAGTCTTCTATGGACATGTCCACAGGTAAACCCAGTATAGACAATATCTCATTAAGACTCTTCTAGAGAGTTCTAGGTTGTATCAAGTTGACAATCAAAGATAACTATCAGAGTCCCTTTGAAAGCATGGCTATGGAAGCATTCTAAGGCACTTGCTAACATCATGGCTTTGGTGGGACTGTGTGTGACTGTTCATGCCTTTGACCTTAACTCAGGATAAAAAAGAATTTGGAATATGGCTTTATGTAATAAAACTTCTTTGTCAATCAATTTTTATATAACTTTAATAAACCCCTGATATAATGATTGATAATTAGAAAGGATTCATTTGGCTCACAGCTCTGGAAATTTTGGTCTATGCTGCTGGATTATGTGTTTTAGAAGCCTGTCATGAGGCAGCTCATTATGATGGAAGGATGAGTAGAGTGAAATCATTAATTCTGAGACCGAGAAGCAAAATAGAATGAGTAAAAGTCTATGGTTAAACTCAAGATGACCTGAAGACCCCACACCATTCCCTGCCTTGGTAGAATCCCATTAGATTCCAGTGGTGCCCCTGCAAAACAAGTCTGTCACACATGAGTTTCTGGGAAACACTATATTGAAACAATGGTAGCTTCCTTCTCAATATTATAGAAACCAGTGCCTGTGAATGCAATACACATATGTACTTCTAACATATATGTGTACATATAACATACATACAAAGCTTAATTTTGTGTATGTTGAATATATAAGAATATCTGAAGTAATAGGGTATAACTCACCCGTTGACAGCCATTTCTGCCCCACCCAGTTCTACAGCAGTTTGGTCCCAAAGAAATACAGAAAGGCTTACATTAACTATAAATTGGTTTGCCTATTAACTCAGACTTCTTATTAACTAACTCTTACATCTCAAATTACCCCATAATTCTTGTCTTTGTTAGCCATGTGGCTTGGTACATTTTATCAGTGAGGCATTCTCATCTTGCTTCCTGTGTCTGGGTGATGACAGAAGACTGAGCCTTTCCTCTTCCAAGAATTCTCCTATTCTCATTGCCCTGCCTATACTTCCTACCTGGTCACCTCACCTACACTTCTTACCTGTCTACTAGCCAATCATTGTTTTAGTAAAGCAATATATGTGACAAATATTTACAGGGTATAAGACCATTGTCCCACAACATCTTTCCACTTTTTTTCCAAAACAAAATCTCTGCATCTAGTCTCCTTTGTTTAGCATTCTTCCTGATCATTATCCAAAACAACTTGAAATCAAAGCACTCTAAACAAAGACAAACATCCATCATTCATTTCTGAGGGTGGGGGGCAGAATGTGGGTGTAGTTTTTTAGGCTACCTTCTGCTGATTGAGGGTGCTGAAAGCTTACGGGGCCCTAAAGAAAATTTAGGATTAATATAAACACCTTACTGGAATATTCTCTGAGACCTGATCATCTCAGCCAGCAGTCTTGAGGTTGTTCTTGGTGTAGAACTCAGAGGAAACTCCAACAGAGGTCTTCTGAAATGCTTGATCATCTGGGCCATCTGCTTCTATTGGAGATTTTTCAGAGGGTCTTTCTTAATCAAACCTAATTTTTCTCAACCCAGAATGAATCCACAGCCTCTCATTTTCTGTAAAAACAAGCAAAACCTCTTCTCCAAAGTAATATGACTTTTAGTTAAATTTTGAAGTCAAGGCATTTACAACATACACATGTTGAATTAATCTAGGAGCATTTATAATCAAGTTTCTTTTTGCAGCTATTGGCCCAACCTTAGCCGTCAAACAATTCAAAGATAATACAATAACAGAATATCCAGATTCTCTGCGTATTTTCCATCTTTACATGGTTTTATTTTAAACTCTATTTCTTTTTTATATTTTATTTTTTTTGAGACAGGGTTTCTCTGTATATCTTTGGCCCTCCTTCAACTTACTCTGTAGACTAGGCTGTCCTTGAATTCACAGAGATCCTCCTGCCTCTGCCTCCCAAGTCCTATGATTAAAGGTATGTGCCACCAAACCCAACCACTCTTCCTTCCTTCCTTCCTTCCTTCCTTCCTTCCTTCCTTCCTTCCTTCCTTCCTTCCTTCCTTTCTTTCTTTCTTTCTTTCTTTCTTTCTTTCTTTCTTTCTGGACTTTATCCTTTTTCTTTTCTCTGCCAAGCCTACATACATAGTTTTTAAACACACTGTTAACTGTTTAGAGGATGTTTGTGTATCTGAACCTATCTTTAGTGTATATCTTTCTCTTTCTGATCACATGAATATTTAATTTGCTAAGTGATATGGCTAGGATTAAAACTGTGGCTTTGAAGGCTGGATCCACTCATTCCTTAGCTTTCTGAGAGCCTAGCTTCACGGTGGAGGTACCATTTGGAACCATGTTTATTGCTACAACCCTATGAAAATTCAAAGTCCCTGTCACCACCAAAAAGCATGCTGTTGGCAATTCATAAGCACCGTTTTAAGTGTTTGAGAGTGGGGCCTCTTAAAATGACTACAAAGTTTTTGCAGCTAAAGCTGAGTCAGGAAGCCTCCTCTCTTAAATGAGATGCGCTTGGCTCTAGCAAACAGTGCCAACCCGAGAAAATGTTTCTACAAAGAAACCATGTTTAACCATGTTCTTTTGTGTCTAGAATTACTTCCCAAGCTCTCTCAGGTTTTATGTGGATGTAGTTGTCCCCATTGGCACCACTTGTTCACAGAGGTTTCTATCTATTGTAGGGAGAGGCTGCTTGTGTGTCCTGGGTGCCCAGTTAGCTTAGCCCCAAAATAAGCACACAGAAATTGTATTAACTGCTTGGCTCATTTGTTCTAACCTCTTATTGGCTAACTCTCACATCTTGATTTAACCCATTTCTATTAATCTGTATATTGTCACATGGCAGTGGCTTACTGGGAGAGATTCTAGCCAGTGTTTGTCTAAGGTGAAGGATCCATGGCATCTCTATCTTTCTGCTTTCTTCCTCCCAGAATTCAGTTCTGTCTTCTCCACCTACCTAAGTTCTGCCCTATCAGGTCAAAGCAGTTTTCTTTATTCATTAACCAATACAAGCAACACAAAGAGGGGACTCTCACATCATCTATCCTGCCCAGTTCTGCAGCCATTCAGTCCCAAAGAAACACACAGAGGCTTACATTAATTATAAACTGTTTGGCCTTTTAGCTCAGTGTTCTTATTAACTTAGTCTTACATCCTAAATTACCCCATAATTCTTGTCTGTGTTAGCCATGTGGCTTGGTACATTTGTCAGTGAGGCATTCTCATCTTGCTTCCTGTGTCTGGGTGATGACTGAAGACTGAACATTTTGTCTTCCCAGAATTCTCCTAATCTGGTTCCTCTGCTTATATTTCCTGCCTTTTTGCCTCCCCTATACTTCCTGCCTGTCTACTGGCCAATCAGTGCTTTATTAAAGCAATACAAGTGACAAATCTTTACAGGGTACAAGACCATTGTCCCACAGCACTTACCAAGTTTGCCAGATTTGATACCAACTTTACAAAGCAAGTAAAAGAAATCTAATATTAAAAAGTATTCAATCTCAAGGCTTCTTTTTTTATTGTGCAAGTAAACTTTTTGTGTGGTTGTGTGACTTCCTATCTTTTTTTTTGCAACCAGGGATTTTAGAAGCAGGAAAAATTGCTGGCCCTATGATTGGACTTTTGTTGGCATCTTTTTGTGCAAACATCTATGTAGACATTGGGTCTGTGAATACAGGTAAAATACGTTTTATTTATAAGGTCTAGAGTGTAGGAGACTGCTCCAGATTGCTATACTGCTGCCTCCTTTGATCTTTAGTTAGGCATATTATCATTACTTATGGTCTTCAGACCTAAAAGGAACAAAGGTAAGGATAAACTTCCACCGTGTGATCAAGAATTCACCATTCTCCCACCACAATGAAGCCACACCTTTGGTATCAGTGGATTTACTCACATAGATTTTTTCTCCATGAGACAGTCACTGTGGATAATGAAAGAGATCTTTCTGTTATGTCATAAGTACCAATTTAAAAGGTTTTAAGTATCAGATTCATTAACTGCTAGAAAATATATTGCCACAAGGTTCCTAACCCCCAGAACATCAGAGAAACTGTGAACTACTGGACATATGCACAGACACTCATGGGCCCTTTATCTGAGAGCCAAAGTTTAGTTCTTTAGCTCTCTGCTGGTTGTTCTTATTCAGTCTATGTCTGTTTTGTTCTTTTACCCTATCATTTTTCTTTTACTTCCTCTTCCAGTTGTTTTTCTGCTGCATCTTTCCTTCTGTTACACTTTTGCTTCTTCCCTGATGCTTTTCCTTCTATGTGTCCCCTTCTCCTTTGTCTCATGTTTTTGTTATACATTTTATACCTCATAATAAAAAGGATATCTATGTAAGGAAAGATTATCACACTAACCACATGTTACATATTTTTTAAAAAAGTAAAATATTTACAGAAAAAGAAATTGCATTAAGATCATGAGTTAGTTGTTTTCCTTAGAAGCCCACAACTAAACAATTTTCTTTGTATTAATTTTCCTACCAGATTATCTTCACCCCAAAGCAAAGGCATTTTTATTATGGAATAACTAACATTGAAGCAAGTTAAACATATTTCAGCTAGTTTCTTTTGTACTGACAGACCCCTGTGTGCAGGTTCAGTGTAGCAAATTTCCATTTTTAACTCTGCTCTGGAGAAACTTTAAATGAGATGTCAGCTAAACTATCTATTTTTCTTTACACACAATAGGGTCAATACATTTCCTTTTATACCTTTGTTTTTTTTAAGATGCATATGGGGCCTGTGACTAATTCTGTAACTTATATTACCAAGAAACTCAGGCCTAACTTCGTGTGCAGTAAAATAATTATTTTCTTTAATCATCTGTTTTTACACAGGAGAATTCATGGGTCTATAATTCATGAAGATTTCCTGCTCTTATTTTCCATCCTCTGAAAATCTCTTATCTAACAAAAAGCAAGGTAGCTACTAGACTCTTTTTGCCCTTTTTGTATGTTTTATTGGAGCAGCTGGCAGAATAGCTTAAATCTTGTCCCTAATCACCTTTACTAATAGTCCTAACTACCAGCATCTTTTATGCTAACTCAGAAAGTCCAATTAATCATTGATTCAACTGAGCACCATTACTCTTTTGAAAATCATCTTTATTACAATCTACAAAGATATTGTCTAGTGAGGAGTGGTATTTTTCTCAAGAAACAATCACAGTATACTAGTTTCAGTGAGGTTCTATCATGCAAATTATACCATGCCAATACAGCAGAAACATGGAAGCAGTAAACATAATGATGTACAGAAAATATAAGTCGTATTCTGGAAACAATCCTCCAGGGGCTCTGGCTCTCCGGTATGTACCCAGGTACTTTTGTCATCCTCTGGGCTATATGCCATAAGATTAATTTCTCTCTGCTGCACTTATGACATGGCCTCTGGCAATATATCAATAGATAAATCTAGATTAAACTGTTTAATTTTCTTAAAGAATACACAAAACAAAAATAATGCATATCATGTGATGTTTTACTACCTTAATTTTTGTACATGTGTATATCTGTGCACTATGTGTATGGGTGCCTAATGAGTTTGAAAGAGAGATACAGATGTTGTAAAATCAGAATTATAGGCAGTAGTAAGTTTCCATGAGTGTGCTGGGAATAGAACCCAGAGACTCTGCAAGAGCAGCAGTAACTCTTAGTCACTGAACTCTCTCTCCACGCCCCTTTCTCACTCAATGTGATACTTTGAGATATAAACAGGTCAGGTTAAAACTGGTTCCTTAAATGTCTCAAATCATTTTTATGTCATTTTGAAATACAGTTTTAACTACTACACCTTATAGAAATCCAGAAACTTTCTTTCCTAGATAATTTTATCTCTACTCAATTGATTAAACTCAGATAGTTTTTCTATAGGTCTGAATTTGCCCAAAGGGGTAGAAGATATCTGTAATCATAGCATTTAGGAATAGAGGCAGGGACTGCAGTAAATAACTTCAAAAAGAACAAATGTAAATAATTTACAAACAATACACGAATATTGTAGTTGGATGGGATTATGATTCTTAACAATTTTCTACAATTTACCCCAGAAAGAATGAATCAAGCTAATAAAATATCTGTATTTCTCCACAGGTGACCTGACCATAACTCCCACTGATACGCGCTGGGTCGGTGCTTGGTGGGTCGGCTTTTTGATCTGTGCAGGAGTGAATATCCTGACCAGCATCCCCTTTTTCTTTCTTCCCAACAAGCTCCCAAAAGAAGGACTAGAGGATAATGCAGATGTGACTACAAGTGACAAAGAGAAACACCAAGGAAAAGCAAGAAAGGAAAAACGTGGAATCACTAAAGGCAAATTGACAAAGCTTAATCCCTGTGTTTGGTTTAGATGGGTCTGCAGGTAGTGGAGCATGTGTCTGCTGTGCTGAGTTAAGATGGTTTGTCACTAAGGGTCCCTACTCAGATGCCTTAAACTTCTTCCCAAGTTACCGCTTGGAAACAACTTATGTAATTTGTAAACAGCACATCTGAGATCAGACTTTATGGAAAATTCATCAATCTGGACACTCAATGAGCAAATATATTTTTCCCACCTGTTTTTAAAAGTCTATTTTACAGAAAATATTGTTCCAAGTTAAAAAAAAAAAAACAACCAGAAATTCAAGGTAAAGACAATGGGAGAGAATTACCTGTACTAAGGTAACACCATAGAGTGATAAGATAAATGACAGTTCAGCTAGGAGCCTGCTTGAAGTTAAGATTGGAGGAGAAAAACTTGAGGGGTGACTTAATCCTCTGTATTTGTAGGTGTGTGATAGATTACCTGAGAACTGTTCGCTAAGGAGCAGACTGCTGTAAAACAAGCAGGAATGTTAACCTCTGGTGCAGAGCAGTGGTGCATCTGTGAGAAGCTGAGTGGTGAAGACTGCCCATGCCTATATGTATGTATGTATGTATGTATGTGTGTGTGTGTGTATGTATGTATGTATGTGTGGGTGTGTGTATGTATGTATGTATGAATCAATCTTTCTTACTTTACATGCCAATCACACGTCCCAATCCCTCCTCTCCTCCTCCACCCCTGACCTCTATTCTACTCAACCGCAATTCACTCATCAGAGAGGGTAAGGTTCCCTATGCAGAATCAACGAAGGTGATCGCGTTGAGACGGGAACAAGGCCCTTCATCCTATATCTAGGTTGACCAGGGTATCCCTTCATAGAGAGTGGGTTCCAAAAATTAAGTGCAAGCACTAGGGATAAATCCTGCTCCCACTACCAGTGGCCTCACAGACTGCCCAAGCCACACAATTGTTATCCACATTCAGAGGGCCTGCTTTGGTGCTATGCAGGTTCCCCCACTGCCAGTCCAGAGTCAGGGAGCTCCCACTAGCTCAAGTCAGTTGTTTCTGGTCTTGACCTCTTGGCTCATATTGTTGCTCATCTGTCTCTTCACCTGGACTCTCAGAGCTCAGCCTAGTGCTTCCCTGTGGATCTCTGCATCTGCTTCCATCAGTTGCTGGATGAAAGTTCTATGATGACAATTAACATAGTCATCAATCTAAGTACAAGGAAACGACAGTTCAGGCATCCTCTCCACCATTGCTTAGGATCTTAGCTGAGTTCAACCATATGAATTCCTGGGAATTTCCCTACTGCGAGGTTTCCTGCTAGTGGCTCCCTCAATCAAGACAACTCTTCTTGCTTTACCTCTCTGGCTTCCGTTTTGACCATTACAGTCCCTCAGGTTCTTCTCTTCCCCTTTATCCTTCTACCTCCCCGTGTTCTTTCATTTTGCTCTCTATCCACCCTTCCCCCAACTCAACCATACCCTTCCTGTATGTTCTCATCCCTCATCTGCTTTCCTCTACTGCCCCGTCTACTCCCAGTTTACCCAGGAGACCTCACCTATTTCCTCAGGAGATCCTGTCTATTTTCCCTTCCTAGGGGGATTCATGTATGTCTCTCTTAGGGTTCTTGTTACCTAGTTTCTCTGGGGTGATGTACTATGGGTTCGTTTTCCTTTTCTCTACATTCAGTAGCCCCTTATGAGTGAGAACATACCACATTTGTCTTCCTGGATCTGGGTTACCTGAGTGGGGTAACAAATTTATGGATTTTTTTTGGTTCCATCCATTTGCCTGCAAATTTCAAGATGATATTGTTTTCTATTGCTGAGTAGTACTCCATTGTGTAAATGTACCACATTTTTTTTCTATTCTTTGGTGGAGGGACATCTAGGTTGCTTCCAGGTTCTGCCTATTATGAATAATGCTGCTGTGAACCCAACTGAACAAATATCCTTGTGGTATGAGTATGAATCCTTTGGGTTTATGCCCAAGAGTGGTATTGGTGGGTCTTGAGGTAGATTGATTCTCAATTTTCTGAGAAACTGCCATTCTGATTTCCAAAGTGGTTGTACAAGTTTGCACTCCCAACAGCAATGGAAAAGTGTTCCCCTTACTCCACATCCTCTCCAGCATAAGCTATCATCGGTGTTTTTGATCTTAGCCTCTTTGACTGGTATAAGGTGGTATAATAAGAGTCGTTTTGATTTGCTTTTCCCTGATGGCTAAGGATGTTGAGCAATTCCTTGGTGAAGATCTTTTCCCATTCTGTAGGCTGCTGTTTTGTCTTTTTGACTGTGTCTTTTGCCTTTGAGAAACTTCTGTTTTAGGAGGTCCCATTTATTGATTGTTGCTCTCAGTGTCCGCACTACTGATGTCGGATTAGGAAGTGGTCTTTTGTGCTGATGCATTCAAAGCTACTTCCCTATTTCTATTATGTGATGATCAGTGGGGCTGGATTTATGTTGAGGCATTCGATGCATTTGGACTTGAGTTTTGTGCATGAAGTAGATATAGATTTATTTGTGTCCTACATGCCAACATCTAGTTATGCCAGCATCATTTGTTGAAGATGCATTCTTTTTTTTAATTGTATAAATTTAGCTTCTTTGTTAAAATATCAGGTTTTCATAAGTGTATTGATTAATATCCAGATCTTAAATTTGATTTCATTGTTACTCATGCCAATTTTTATGCCAATACCAAGCTGTTTTTATTGCTATAGCTCTATAGTAGAGCTTGAAGTCAGGGATGATGATGCCTCCAGAAGGTTTTTTCCTGTGAAGGATTGTTTTGACTATCCTGGGTTTGTTGTTTTTCCATATGAACTTGAATATTGCTCTTTCAAGTTCTATGAAGAAGTGTGTTGGGATTTTGACGGGGATTGCATGGAATCTGTAGATTTCTTTTAGTAAGATTGCCATATTTTGAGGTTGATCTCCTATCTAAGAGCATGAAAGATCTTTCCATTTTCTGGTATTTTTTTTCAGTTTCTTTCTTTAGATATTTAAAGTTCTTTTCATACAGATTCTTCTGTTCTTTGTTTAGCATTACCCAAGAAATTTTTTGTTACTTGTGGCTACTGTAAAGGGTGATGTTTCTCTTGTTTCTTTCTCAGTTCGTTTCATTTGTCATTTTTATATAGGAGCAATACTAATTATTTGAGTTTACCTGTATTCTGCCACATTACTGATGGTATTTATCAGTAGGAGTTACAGGTTGTATTTTTGGGATGACTTATGTCTACTATTTTATCATCTGCAAATAATGAAAGTTTGACTTCTTCCTTTCTAATTTGTTTTCCTTGATCTTTTTTTGTTGTCTAATTGCTCTAGCTAAAACTGCAAGTAGTATATTGAATAGATAAGAAGAGAGTGGACAGCCTTGTCTTATTCCTTATTTTAGTGTAATCACTTTGAATTTCTTTCCATTCAATTTGATGTTGGCTGTCGACTTGCCGTATATTGCTTTTATTATGTTAGGTAAGTTCCTTGCATCCCTGATTTCTCCAAGGCCTTTATCATGAAGGGCTGTAGGATTTTATCAAAAGTTTTTTTCAGTATCTAATGAGATGATCATTTTTACATTTCAATTTATTTATGTGGTGGATTACATTGACAGATCTTTAAAAGGCAAACCATCCCTGCATCTCTGGGAAGAAGCTACCTTGAGTTTTGGTATGATTTCATGATGTGTTTGAGGGTTCAGTTTGCTAGTATTTTCTTGAGCATTTTTGCATCATTGTACATGAGAGAGATTGGTATGTAATTCTCTTTCTTATTGAGTGTGGCATGGGTATTAGGGTAACTGTAGCCTTGTATAAAAGTGTTTGGTAATGTTCCTTTTGTTTTTATTGTGTGGAAAAATTGAAGGAGTATAGGTATTAGCTCTTTTTTGAAGTTCTGACAGAATTCTACATTGAGACCAATCAGTCCTGAGCTTTTTGGGGGTGGAGAGAGGGAGAGATTTTTGATGAGAGCTTCTATTTCTTTAGGGGTTATAGGTCTATTTAAATTGTTTATGTGTCCTTGATTTCTGGTACCTATTCAGAAAATTTTTTATTTTTTCTATATTTTTTTCAAATTTTGTGGATCATAGGTTTTCAAATTATGAGCTAATGATTTTCTGGATTTCCTCAGTGTCTGTTGTTATATTCCCCCTTTCATTTCTGATTTTTAAAATTTTGATATTCTTTCTCTGCCTTTGGTTCATTTCGATAAATGTTTGTCTATTTTGTTGTTTTTTTTTGAACCAGTTCTTTGTTTCATTGATATTTTGTGTTGTTTTCTTTATTTCTATTTTATTGATTTCAGCCCTCAATTTTATTATTTCTTGCCATTTTACTCCTCCTGGGTGAGAATGCTTCTTTTTGTCATATAACCATCAAGTGTGGTGTTAAGTCACTAGTATGAGATTTCTTCTCTTTCTTTATGTAGGCACTGAGTGCAATGCACTTTCCATTTACAACTGCTTTCACAGTGTGCCATGGGTTGGGTATGTTGTGTATTCATTTTTGTTGAATTTTAGGAAGTTTAATTTCTTTCTTTAGTTCTTCCTTTATCTAGGGTTTACTTAGTTGAGCATTGTTCAATTTCAATGAATCTGTAGGTTTTCTGAAATTAGTGTTGTTGTTGAATTCTGACTTTAAGCCATGATGATCTGATAAGATAGAGGTGGTTATTCCAATTATTTTGTATCTGTTGAGGTTTGCTTTGTTCTTGACTATGTGGTCTATTTTAAAGAAGGTTCCATGAGGTATTAAGAAGAAAATATATTCTTCTGTGTTTGGGTCAAATGTGCTGTAGATGTCTGTTAAGTACATTTGAATAATGACATCTATTAGTTCTCTTATTATCTGTTAAGTTTCCATCTGGCAGACATATCCAATGGTGAGAGTGGGGTGTTGAGGTCCTCTACTATTAGTGTGTGGGATTTGGTGTGCAATTTAAGCTTTAGTAAATATTTTTTTTTTTTACTTATGTGGGTGCTCTTGTAATTGGGGCATAGATATTCATATTTGAGATTTAATTTTGATCGATTTCCTGAGATGAGTATGTAGTATCTTTCTCCATCTCTTTTGATTGCTTTTAGTTTGAAGTATTTTTTTTAATGTTAAGATAGTTACACAAGCTTGTTTCTTAAGTCCTTTCCATTGGAAATTCTATTCCCAACCATTTACTCTAAGGTAATATCTCTTTTTGAGGTTGAGGTGTATTTCTTCTATGTAGCAGAAGGATGGGTCCTGTTTTGTATCTATTCTATTAGCCTATGTCTTACTATAGGTGAATCGAGTCCATTGATATTAAGGGATATTAATGAGCAGTGATTGTTAACTCCTGTTATTTTTCAGTGGTAGTATTTGTGTGTTTCCCTGTGGCGGTCTTTCCATGACACGGGGTCTTGCATCACCACCCACCCAGTATGGACCGGGATTCCATACTTTTCACGAGCTCTATAGTGTCCTAGGGGTTGAACACAAGACGGACACGACACAGACAGAGAGTTTGAGTCATTCTCAGGGAGAATGCCCAATTTTATTCAACTTAATCCAGGGTTAAATACTTTTGCCCCAGAAGTGGAGAGCTCCCTCCCAGCCAGGTGTGAGATCACGGTGTTGAGCGCCTGGCACCAAGTTTCAGGTAGGGGGTGCCAGGCTGGGAACACTGACAGACAGATAGGAGGAGATTCAGGGCACCTGTGAGAACCCTATTTAGCAGGTGAAATTACCATAGCAAAGACAGAAACAAGGTTCTGAACTAATCCCCTCCAGCTGGCAGAATTGAGCAGGGGAAGCTAAGCTGGTTAGCATAAACATTTCTTGCATCCTGTGCTTTGGCCTCAAGGAACAGGGAAGACAGGGCATTACATTTCCCGTCTTAGGGATTTGCTGATGTGAGATCATTTGTTGTCAGCATTTTTGTGGGTAGAGCTAAATTCCTTTTATTGGAGTTTTTCTTAAAGTATTTTCTGTAAGGCTGGATTTGTGGATAGGTGTTATTTAAATCTGTTTTTGTCATAGACTATCTTGGGTTTTTTTTTTCAACAATGGTGATTGAAAGCTTTGCAGAGTATAATAGCTAGGGTTTAAATCCATGGTTTCTTAGTGTCTTAAGCATATCTGTCTATGACATTCTGGCTTCTAGAATTTCCATTAAAAATTGGTTTTAATTCTGATAGGTCTGCCTTCATATGTTACATGACCGTCTGCCTAGCAGCTCTTAATATTCTCTCTTTATTCTGTATGTTTAGTGTTTTGATTATTATATGACAACAGGACTTTTTTCCAGTTTATTCGGTGTTCTGTAAGCTTTCTCTACCTTCATAGGCATATCCTACCTTTAGATTGGGGAAGTTTTTTTTTCTATAATTTTGTTGAATAAATTTTTTGTGTTTTTGAGCTTGAGTACTTCTCTTTCTATCTCAATTATTCTTAGGTTTGATATTTTCATTTTGTCCCAATTTCCTGTATGTTTTTGTCAAAAAATGTTGAATTTATATTTTCTTTGACTGATGAATCTATTTCATGTATCACATCTTCAGTTCCTGAGATTCTATCTTTCATCTTTTGTATTCTTTTGTTTTTGCTGTATCTTTAGCTCCTATTTAGTTACCCAGATTTTGGTTTCCAGAATTCCCTCATTTTGTGTTTTCTTTATTGCCACTATTTCAATTTTTGAGTCTTTAACTGTTCGCTCCACCTTTTTAATTGTTTTTTTTTCTTGGTTTTCCATAAGAGATTTATTGATTTCTTTCAACTTTTGTTTTTTTCCTCCATATTTTTAAGGGATTTTTTTCATTTCCTCTTTAAGAGTCTCTACCGTCTTCATAAAGTTATATTTTTCTGCTTCTTCTGTATTAGGATACTAGGTTTTGTTGTTGCCACATTGCAACAAATATTGAATGTATTGAATGTCTTCTTTCATTGGTACCTATCCATCTCGTCTTGTAATTCATTCAGGCAGTATCTTTGCCTCTTGGTCCAGTTCTTGTAGGTGGTGTCTGTGTCTCTGGGATCCTGTCTTGAACTGATGCAATTGCTTTCTGTGTCAGGGAGCTGTTCTTAATCTGTTTGTAGAGTCCATGTGTGTGTCTCAGGGAGTCACTGAGGTCATGGTTGTAGGGTGGGTTTGGGAGCATAGTGGAACTGGGTTTGATGAGGGTTTCTAAAGCAACCTGCATGCAGGAAGTGCAACTGAGTCAGATGGGGAAGGGGCCCAGGGTTTTGCCTTGGGGCCTAGGGTCTAGAGACTAAAGACTACTTATTATTAAATCTTAGCATAAACTTCATAATTGTGTGGGGAGCAAGACTTGGGCTCTGAAATTTTGAAAGTTTATAGTTGGAAGATAGGAAGGCACTATTTATTTACCTGTAAAATGAAAAGAAAATCACATTACATTCTTGCGTTTCTGTACTATCCTTGTCCAGAGTACTGTGAGGAGAACTTTATTAATGATGTACCTATTTTTTTTGTCACTCATAACTTTTAAAACCATCATGCACTGAATGACACACATCTACCTTATACACTGTTAACCACAACTTGGCAGACAGTTACATCAGGATGAACTTTTGAGGCTTAAACACTCTTAGAATTGTGGTCATGTTAATGATTCTCCTAAAAGGAATAATACTGATTGTTATGTGTGATTGTGTGGTCTGCTAGGTCAACCTGATATTCAAGAGTAGGAAAGAACTTAGCATAGTATAAGACACATAGAAAAATCAATGTAAAATGTGGAGACTCATTTAGGAGAACAGGGATGTCCACAAACATGGGTGAGTTCAAAACCTTCTGGGAGTTCCGGTTGCATCCCTCACATTCATAAAGATGGATTTTGCCACTATTTGCTCTTCCTAATGTGCTAAAATTTTTTTTGGTATTTTGCTCTCTTAAAACTTTAGACAATTTATTAAGGATAGTATGGAATTAGAAATGCAATTAGAAAACATGAGGAGAAGAAAAGAGATTATTTAGTGTAGAGGTCAGTGAAATTATCTTTGTAAGGTTTCATCTATTTAGCAGAAAGAGGCTACAAACTTGAGTCACAGCCAGCTAAACAGGAAAAGATTCTGGTAAAGTCAGTTGGAAGGTCTACACTAAGTGAGTTAGCATCCCTTGCAGTGAGACCCTTGTGTTGAGAAATTTAAAAATATCACTAATTTCTCTAATAAATGGAAGTGCTGCAGGGATGCTGAGGTTGGCTGAGTCACAGCAAGCTTCTTGGAGTCTTCCTAAGTTTTTTGCTTCTCTATTTTTCCACAATGGTGTGCTAACATCAGTATCTGAGCTCAAACTTCATCAAAGAGGGTCCCTTGAAGTTTCCAGAGTACAGACTAGTCACTCTCTAGTGAATGCAGGATATAAGTAAAAGGGAAAGTAAAAAAAAATAAAAGGTATGACCATAGATATGATATAATCTCCTTATAGATTGTGCTTGATGGCACAATTGGGTTCTGATTCTTATAAAGCAAGTTTAGTTACTATCTTTCAAAATCTCCTTAAACGATGATAAAGAACTTTAGCCCAGAAGGGTAAAGATTTATTAAATGCATTTGTGTAACAAACAGAATCTGTGAAAAGATTTCAGTTTAGCAGACACAAAAACCAAGACTGGGCTATCTTGATGGTCTTGACGCTCTCTTGTTTCAGATTTCTTTCCATTCATGAAGAGCCTCTTCAGCAATCCGATTTATGTGCTTTTTGTCCTTGTAAGTGTGCTTCAGATCAATTCATTTACCACAACATTTGTCTTCCTTCCTAAGTACCTGGAACTGCAATATGGAAAATCAACTGCAGAGATAGTCTTTCTTATAGGTATGTAATTTTATTATTTCTTTAGTATCACTTTCCCTTTCCTCAAGTACATGATAAAAATTGTCTCCAAAGACATACAAAACAACATGATAATGTGACTTGGAAACTACAAGAAAATTGATGTCTGTTAGCACATTTGTAAATTTCTTCTTTCTAATCTCCAGGAAAATAAATCAAAAATTGATAAAGAAAGGAAAAGGCCAAAAATATCCTCTCTGTTCTCTCTCTAATCATAATGAAATCATCATCATTATGGAAATCTTTAGGGATGTTCATATTAGTCAATTTTTAGATAGGCAACATATTAATTCAAAGAGGAATATAGATTTAACTAACTGGGATTCTATATCTTATTCCCAGGTTTTACTTCTGAGTTTCAATTCTTGCCTTCCACATT